>NC_057799.1:466145784-466445784 GCF_018294505.1 Triticum aestivum | reverse complement strand
ATTTTTATGAATCGCCATAATTGGAGTGGCATTTATCTAATTTGTTTTTGAGTAGGAAGCAGGGTGTCAACTGGGCTGTGCGGGACACTGGCCTGTCTAGACAGCCTTTTCTTTTATGTTTACCACAGACCAGCCCAATAGTTTTTTTCTTTCTGAAAATGGCTAGCCCAGTTTTTTTGTGATTTGTCAAGTAAGTCGCTTTATCAGGCCTGTTGGGCTGCAAATCTTTCAAGACGAGGAGAGCTTCATTTGGCTGGCCGAGAAAATGGCCTATCAGTAATGAGAAATGGGCTGTACATTTTTAAAACACATCAAACCGGCAATTAGTTTCAAATATCTTTTTTTCATTTCAAGATTTTAAATTGCATTGATTTTTATGCATGGACAATTTATTGGATTTTATATTGATATACATTTATTTTTAAAATCAGTCTGAATGTGACTCGAAATTTCGGAATTAAAAACAGTTCAGACCGCACCGACATATGCAAAATTTCGTATAATTTTTTAACCGTGGCCACAATATGGGCTATAATGCTAACAAAAAGAATATGGGCTCCAAAAAAACCCGTAAGAATTAGCAAATGGGCTGTAAATTATTTGAAATAATGGCAGATGGCCTGTATGTTGTTTTCCACATATTTGAGGCTTTCCACAGATGGCCTGTATACTGTTGGATGTCCATCCAACGGCCGTCGTGCTTCTTCAATCTCTGCTCTTCCTGCTCCAACTGCTCAAACAAGCGCCGGCGGGATTGCTTGCTCCCTCCTCCCCGCGGTCGGCTGTGCTGCCGCGCAGGCCTCACCGCCCCACCGTACTCCCATCGCTGGCCTAGCCATCCCTCTACTCACCCACAGTCCCACACCTGCTGTTATTCTCCGGCGACGGCAGACGAACGAGTAAACCCTCGTACAGTCGTACTCCCCTCCGTGTGGGAAACAACTGCCGAGTTTTCCCTGCCTCCGTGTCGTTCCCTTCCTAGGCCTCAACGTCGTCCACCGCCCTGGTGCTCTCCGCGTGGCGTGATCAACGTGGTCAACGAGCGACATGCATCTGAAGTGGACTGTACATGGAGAGGCTGACAGCTGGGTCCACGGCCGCACGCAAGGAAATGCCTCCTTATTACGCGCAAAATAATGATTCCTCCACCTGACATGTGGGACCCACCGAATGGGCCTCTGTATTTCACGAAAAAAATTATTACTGCCGCTGACAGTTCGGACCCACCAGCTATATCTTCGCACGCAAGGAAGTGCCTCCTTGTTACGCACAAAAAAATGAATACTCCCCCTGCTAGCTGGGACCCAGTATAGTGGGCCTACTAAGTTGACGGGGACAAAGGGCTTTGTCAACTTAGTCAATATATGCACGATTCTAGCTCGACTGACCGTACGATGTCCATCCAACGGCCGTAGTGCTTCTTCAACCTCTCGTCTTCTTGCTCCAGCCGCCCAAAGCAACGCTGGTCGTGCCGCCTGCTCCTGCCTCCTGTGGCCGGCTGTGCTGCCGCGGACGCCTCACCGCCCCCATACTACTCCCACCGCCGGCCAGGCCACCCTCCACTCCACTCACCCACACCCCCTGTTATTCTGCGGCGACGGCAGCGCAGCCGAACCAGTGAACACTCGTACTCCTCTCCGCGTGGGCATCCACTGCCGCGTCTTCCCCGGCTCCGCGTCGTCCCCTTCCAAGGCCTCGCCGTCGTCCACCGCCGTGGTGCTCTCGGCGCGGCGTGGTCAATGTGGTTAACGACCGAATTCCATCGAAAGAATACTGTACGTGGAGAGGCTGACAGCTGGGTCCACGGCTGCCGCAAGGAAGTGCCTCCTTATTACGGGGAAAATATTTATTCCCCCATCTGATAGCAGGGACCCACCGGACGGGCCACCAGTATTTTGCGAAAAAAATGTTTGCCCCTGACTGCTGGGACCCACCGGACGGGCCACCGTATTTCACGAAAAAACGTTCCCCCTGCTGTCAGCTCGGACCCACCGGAAGTGCCTCCTTATTACGCACAAAAAATTGAATACCCCCTGCTAGCTGGGACCCACCTTGGTGGGAGGCTGACTTGTGGGCCTACTAAGTTGACGGGGACAGAGGGCTTTGTCAACTTAGTCAATATAAATGATTCTAGCTCCAGTGACCGTACGATGTCCATCCAACGGCCGTAGTGCTTCATCAACCTCTAGTCTTCTAGCTCCAGCCACCCAAAGCAGCGCCGGTCGTGCCGCATGCTCCTGCCTTCCGTGGCCGGCTGTGCTGCCGCAGAGGCCTCACCGCCCCCATACTACTCCCACCGCTGGCCAGGCTATCCCTCCACTCCACTCACCCACACCCCCTGTTATTCCGCGCACGCAAGGAAGTGCCTCCTTATTACGCACAAAAAAACGAATACTCCCCCTGCCAGCTGGAACCCAGCATAGTGTGAGGCTGACTTGTGGGCCTACCAAGTTGACGGGGATGGAGGGCTTTGTCAACTTAGTCAATATGAACGATTCTAGCTCCTGTTACCGTACGATGTTCATCCAACGGCCGTAGTGCTTCTTCAACCTCTGGTCTTCTTGCTCCAGCCGCCCAAAGCAGAGCCGGTCGTGCCGCATGCTCCTGCCTCCCGTGGCCGGCTATGCTGCCGTGGAGGCCTCACCGCCCCCTACTATTACCACCGCTGGCCAGGCCCTGCAGCGACGGCAGCCTCACACCACAGCCGAACCAGTGAACCCTCGTACTCCTCTTCGCGCGGGCTTCCACTGTCACGTCTTCCCCGGCTCCCCGTCGTCCCCTTCCTAGGCCTCGCCGTCGTCCACCGCCCTGGTGCTCTCGGCGCGGCGTGGTCAATGTGGTCAAGGAACGACTTCCATCGGACGTGGACTATACGTGGAGAGGCTGACAACTGGGTCCACGACCGCAGCAAGGAAGTGCCTCCTTATTACGCGGAAAATAATGATTCCTCTACCTGACAGCTGGGACCCACCGGACGGGCCACTGTATTTTGCGGAAAAACGTTTCCCCCTGACTGCTAGGACCCACCAGCTACATCTTCGCTCGCAAGGAAGTGCGTCCGGGCAAAAAAAAATGATTCGCCCCCCTGACTGCTGGGACCCACCAGCTACATCTTCGCAGGCAAGGAAGTGCCTGACAGTCGGGACCCACCTGGTCGAAGCGTACGTTGTCATTCTGGTCGCGAACATGTATGTACATACTGGTCGATGTAGAGGCGCACACGTGTCATAGTAGAGGCGCGCACGTAGCATGTACACGTACGTACAACGGCCATGGTGCAAGAAAGAAAATACGGCCACGTACGTACATACGGGCGGGGTCTCGAACGCCTACTCGCGCATACGTACGGCCAGGGCTCGTGTACATGGCTGGGTCGGAACGGAGAAATAGCGTCGTCGTCGTGTTCATGGGGAGCCAACCGGCTGGGTCGGAACGGAATGCGTGGTCGTGTTCATCAGGAGGGCTTGGACGGAACAGGCGATGGAAACGAGGCCTGGCGTACCGCACAACGGAGGAAACGGCCTTGTGTTCGACCGGCCACGTTCGAAACAGGATCCTGTTGATCGGGAGGGGTGTAGTGTACCGCAAAACCGAGGAAACGGACCTCCTACGGTCGAAACGGGGGTCTTGTTGATCGGGAGGGGTGTGCTATACCGCAAAATAGAGGAAACGGACCTGCTACGGTCGAAACGGGGGTCCTGTTGATCGGGAGGGGTGTGGCATACCGCAAAACAGACGAAACGGACTTGTGTTGGAGCGCTACGGTTGAAACGGGGGTCCTGTTCATCGGGAGGGGTGTGGCGTACCGCAAAACGGGACTCCATAGGATAATGTTCATCTCCACCGTCGACCTCCTCCAACCTCCACGTGCTACCGTCGACCTCCTCCAGCCTCCACGGGCTCCTGTTCATCCAGCCTCCACCGCGCGCTACTCCACCGACTACTGTTCAACCACCCCTCCACGGGCACCCCTCCACCATCTACTGTTCATCCCGAGGCAACGCCATGGGGTCCTGCATCCACCCCCACCGCTCACTGTTCATCCACCCCCCCCCCGCAACGCTCACTGTTAATCCAATCGATCGGCTTCAGTTAGCAGCAGTAGCGAAGGAAGCGCTCAATCGGGTTCAATTAACAGCCATCGATCGATCGCTCGGGTTCAGTAACGCGTAGCCTACAGTGCAATCACTCGGGTTCAGTTAGAGCCCAACGCCTCGCTCGGGTTCAGTTAGAGCCAACGCCTCGCACACACGCGCGTACGTGTATGAGAGAAATGTGCATCGCTTGGCCCCCGACCTCCCACCGTAACCAGGAACTCCCCGAAATTTTCCTCGCCCTCGCTTCTTCCACGGTTTTTTCCGTCATGGACGGCCCAAAGAATGTCATGCAGCTACGTCTCCGGCCCGCCCAGGACGAAAATCCCATTTTCTGTCATGATTTTTTGTCATAGAAGTAGGAGCCCACCACATCTATGATGATACCGGGTTTTGTCACAATTATCCACATAGAAGTGTCATATGTATGGCAAAAAAATCGTTCGGCCCAAAATGTCACGGATGTGTCTTTTTTTGTAGTGCTATGAAATACCTAAGGTCAGGTTCTCATGAGGCGGAGGACGACTGTACATACCAAGCTAAGCCTTCCTACCTTAACTCGCTCAAATTGCAAACACTACAACACAGCATCAAGACAGCAATTATAACATAAAAGGCATAGCAGCAATGGTTCATTACACGCCCTCCTAGGGTATATTCTTCTTTTTTCGGATTGTAGGAGAAAGGAAAAACTAAACAAAGAGGGCCCGAAGACGTGCAAGCTTGGCACCAGCGCCGCATCCTCAAGCAGTGCCTCAAGGTAGCCCGGCGCTCCACCAGTTCTTCCACAGGAGATCTGGGGCCACTGGCCATGAGTCCAAGTTCGCTGGCCCCCAGCTTCAAGCCGGGCTCCTCTTCAGCTTACTGGAGCGTTGCGGTAGGACGAACCACCGGCGTCCTCGACACGACCACGATGACGTGGAGGCTAGTCGTAGCCACCGCTGCTCGAGCTCTCATTCGAGGAAGAGCTGCCGTCACGGGAGGAGGAGGGCGCGTCACCAAGGCCAAGCTCGCCATCGCCACCATCGTCGTCGCTGTTGTCCTCCGGGCAGCACCCCACGCGGCGACCGTCCCCCCTGAACACCCTCACATAGAGGGTCGCCAGGCCGTCGTACCTGAAGTGGAGGGTGCACCTTCTGCCCAGGCCACGCACTCGGGCGAAGGTCTGCCAGCCGCGGGCCAGCACCACACTGCCAGAGGTGGAGACCTCGGTGCTAACCCACGAAGCCCTGCTGCGGCACCCGTCAGCCTGCAGCCAAAGGCCGGCAAGCCCCGAAGAAGGAAGCTCGCCAGAGAAGAAGTGTGGGAGCCGAAGCGAGGTGCCGGCCGGGCTCTTCGACCACACCATGAACATGGGGAGTACCTCCAGCGAGGAAAAGCGTGGCCGAGGCGGGCGCACGATCACGGCGCGCCTCCCTTCATCATGGGGGCTCCTCCAGAGCTGAAGGCCCCCGCCGCGGGAGGAGGTGCCATCACGGACACCTGGAGCAACGCTGCCTTTGGGGGGCATGCGCCCGTGCCCCCTGGATGCAGCCAGAGGGATCGCAGGGTGCTTGCGGGGACGACCACGGCCCCTCTTGGGAGGAGGAGAGGCTGGCCCCTCCTTGGGGGCCTTCCCCTTCTCGGCCGCTGAAAACCTCTTCGGCGACGCCATGGGAGCAAGACGGAGAGGAGAGAAGTAGGCAGGAGCAAGACGAAGGAAAGATGAACGGGGGGCCCTGCCCCTCCCTCACATTTATAGCCAAGGGAGGCCAACCGCTGGCCTCCATGACCTCGTGCCATCATGACACTCTGCATGCAGCATCGACCAGTCAAGTCGAGCAGTTGCCAAGGCAGTGTGGGGAAACGGAGTCGCCCACGTCCAATTAATCGCCACGCGTCATCAAGGCCGCAGGCGGTTAGGGCCTGTGGCGCTCCGCAGTTGCCTTTTGGCTTCGCCTGGAAGCCAAGTCCGAGCGCGCCTTGGGCCCGGGGGCTACTGTCGGCGTCCTAGACTTGGGGGTATCCAGTCCTGCCTGCCTGCGGCCCGCCACATGGTTCCATTGACAGCCTGGTACGGCCCAGCTTCAACACGAACACCACAAGACCCTCGCGAGGGGCCAAGCCTCGCGAGGCGGACGACGCCAAGACCCCCGAAGGAAGTGGCCTCCTCAGGAGGGCTCCTGAGGGGCGGAGAGTTCTATGCAGTTACCTCATGAGGCTCAGCTGACGTGAGCCATGACGACCAAGGCCAGGAGGGAGCCAGGCGGGTGCAGGGTGCAGGCTTCCTCTTCGGTGCAAGGGAGGCAAGCCGCAGGCGCGGAGTCCCGAGGAATCAACCAAAGGTTTCCATTCTGGTGCAACAAGACCAAGACCGCCAGGATGGCAGGACGGAGGTCATCGTCGAGCCCACCGCAGCGTCACGACCAGAGGCTTTCCGCATGCAAAGACTACTTTTGTCAGGATAGACTGTATTACCTGTCCCCTTTCGAATCCCGCCGTTGTGGAATCCCTTCCCGCTCATATTTGGGAAGAGGACCAAGCCCACTATATATAGGACTTAGCCACCACCATAGAGAGGACCGAAATCAGAACAAGTAGAGCACCACACCAGCTCAAGAACACCTCACCTCCTGAGGCTTGTTCATCCATTGTACTAGTTCATCCATAGCCCCTCGAGGAAATCTGTGGATTAGGGTATTACACCACAACGGTGGCCCGAACCAGTATAAATCTTTGTGTCTTTGTGTCTCTTTGAGCTCGACGTGCTAGGCTAGGGAGGATCGCGAGTAGGCAGGCTGGGCAGGTTGAGATCTCCGCACGCACCCCAGAGTTCGAACCTCTCAAGGGTTGCCGGATCCCTAAATCCGACATTTTTTTCGTTTTTTTCGTTGAGGGAAGTGCGAATTGATTTGGTACGTACAAGTACAATATTACACGTTAGGCTTGTCCCTAAAATTCAACCCACGCATTGTTATATCCCGAAAATTCAGATATCGTGCTCCCAAAACTGGCATCTTCACAACCCGCGCCTTGCTATCCCGAAATTACAACGCGCACAAAAACTCCCTCCAGCTGCCAAATCCCGACACACGAAATCCCCCTTCTAACCCTGAGCCGAAAGGGCCGCTAGTTCAAATCAGTGGGGGTACTTTTGTAACACACCCTACTTTTTGGACAAGCACGTCCCTAAGTCATGGTTCCCCCTCCCATTGCCTCCTTTTCACCATTCGAAATCCCAGGCCGCCATAACCTCTCCGCTGCAGCCGCGAAACCCCACCCTCCTCCATCCGCCACCTCATCGCTGCCCAGCCGGAGCCTCTTCCCCGACGACATCGTCGACCGCAACAGCTCGACGTCCCTCATCCACCTCCCCGGATGAGGATCCGTTGTCCATCTCGTCGTCCCGCCAGTTCAGCCGCCCCGTCCTCCACCTCCAAGGAGCTGCTCCGACGATCGCCTCGTCTATCGTGGCAGCTCCATCCCCACAGCGCCGCCTTAACCTGCTCCACCGGAACCGCAACATCCTCACCGACTCCTCAGACGAAGCCGAGGCATAGTCGGCGCCACCAAAGAGGTTGTACACTCATCGCATCGCACCTTCTCCTTAACTCGACCTCCCGGCACCGACGGTGCTCCATCCCGCACCCCCATAGAGAGGCTACGTCAAAGCCGGTGCTGCGGGCGACATCTCCACGGTGGCTCTCCCCCAGTGCGAGGACCCTTCAGCGGTGGCGTCCAAACCAGCCGGATCTGCTGCTACTGCGGCTCTCGCTCGCTCGCGTTTCTACTGCTGTTCCGGCTCTCGCTCGCTCGCTCGCACAACTGCTGCTACTTCGGCTCTCGCTTGCTCGCGCTGCTGCTGCTCTCCCCCTCGCTCGTGCTGCTGCTCTGCTCCGATTTAGCTACACTTCAGTCGACTGAATCGACTTTTGGGTCAGTCGATTTTCAGGGGGTGGGGGGCTCACCGGAGTTAAGGAAGAACCACTGATGTCTACTACACAACGTTCTTCTTGTAGACGTTGTTGGGCCTGCAAGTGCACAGGTTTAGGACAGTAGCAAATTTCCCTCAAGTGGATGACCTAAGGTTTATCAATCGTGGGAGGCGTAGGATGAAGATGGTCTCTCTCAAACAACCCTGCAACCAAATAACAAAGAGTCTCTTGTGTCCCCAACACACCCAATACAATAGTAAATTGTATAGGTGCACTAGTTCGGCGAAGAGATGGTGATACAAGTGCAATATGGATGGTAGATAAAGTTTTTTGTAATCTGAAAATATAAAAACAGCAAGGTAACTAATAATAAAAGTGAGCGTAAACGGTATTGCAATGCTAGGAAACAAGGCCTAGGGTTCATACTTTCACTAGTGCAAGTTCTCTCAACAATAATAACGTAACTGGATCATATAACTATCCCTCAACATGCAACAAAGAGTCACTCCAAAGCCACAATAGCGGAGAACAAACGAAGAGATTATGGTAGGGTACGAAACCACCTCAAAGTTATTCTTTCGGATCAATCTATTAAAGAGTTCGTACTAGAATAACACCTTAAGACACAAATCAACCAAAACCCTAATGTCACCTAGATACTCCATTGTCACCTCAAGTATCCATGGGCATGATTATACGATATGCATCACACAATCTCAGATTCATCTTTTCAACCAACACAAAGTACTTCAAAGAGTGCCCCAAAGTTTCTACCGGAGAGTCAAGACGAAAACGTGTGCCAACCCCTATGAATAGGTTCATGGGCGGAACCCGCAAGTTGATCACCAAAACATACATCAAGTGGCACGTGATATCCCATTGTCACCACAGATAAACACGGCAATACATACATCAAGTGTTCTCAAATCATTAAAGACTCATTCCGAGAAGATAACTTCAAGAGGAAAACTGAATTCATCACAAGAGAGTAGAGGGGGGAGAAACATCATAAGATCCAACTATAATAGCAAAGCTCGCGAAACATCAAGATCGTGCCATAGAGAGAACACGAGAGAGAGAGATCAAACACATAGCTACTGGTACATACCCTCAGCCCCGAGGGTGAACTACTCCCTCCTCGTCATGGATAGCGCCGGGATGATGAAGATGGCCACCGGTGATGGGTTCCCTCTCCGGCAGGGTGCCGGAACGGGCTCCCGAGAGGTTTTTGGTGGCTACAGAGGCTTGCGGCGGCGGAACTCCTGATCTATCTTCCTATTCGATGTTTTTAGGGTATGTAGGCTTATATAGGCGAAAGAAGTTGGTCGGGGAGCATCGAGGGGCCCACGAGAAGGTAGGGCGCGCCCCCCTATCTCGTGGCTCCCTCGATGCTCCCCTGGCTTGCACTCCAAGTCTCCTGGATCATAATCTTTCCAAAAGTCACGCTGCCGAAGGTTTCATTCCGTTTGGACTCCGTTTGATATTCATTTTCTTCGAAATACTGAAACATGCAATAAAACAGCAATATGGGCTGGGCCTCCGGTTAATAGGTTAGTCCCAAAAGTAATATAATAGTGTAAAATAGAGCCCATAATCATTCAAAACAGATAATAAAATAGCATGAATACTTCATAAATTATAGATACGTTGGAGTCGTATCAGCATCCCCAAGCTTAATTCCTACTCGTCCTCGAGTAGGTAAATGATAAAGAAAGAATTTATGAAGTGTGAATGCTAGAAGGTGCACAAGTTTGATCAATGATAATTTCAATCACCTTTTCTAGCATGATTATATGTCATAACAGTAGTTCATCTCATAAAACTTCTCACGAACAAGTAACAAGCAATTCACATGTCAAAGCATAGACCATAAACTTTCTTGAAAACTAGCAAACTTCATTCTCAGTCATCAAACAATCGCAATTCATCTTATTTTCAGGAATAGCAAACTTCACATACTCAACTATCATATAGTCTTCTACAATTACTAACACTCACGCAATACTAATGGTTATGGAGTTTCAATCGGACACTGAGAAAGATAGGGGCTTATAGTGTTGCCTCCCAACGTATTCACCTTCGGGTGATGTCAACAATAATAGTTCATGCTAACTTAGTTCCAATTGGATATATATATATATATATATATATATATATATATATATATATATATATATATATATATCAGGATCACCCCAACACAAAGTGCTTGCCAAAGGATAAAATGAAAAAGGGAAAGGTGAAGATCACCTTGACTCTTGCATAAAGTAAAAGACATAAAGTAAAAGATAAGCCCTTCGCAGAGGGAAGCAGGGATTTGCAGAGGTGCCAGAGCTCGATTTTTAAAATAGAGATGAAAATAATTTTGAGAGGTATGATCTCATTGTCAACATAACAACCAAGAGTTCCCAATATCTTCCATACTACATACATTATAGGCGGTTCCCAAATAGAATGGTAAAAGTTTTTACTCCCCCACCACCAACAAGCATCAATCCATTGCTTGCTCGAAACAACGAGTGCCTCCAACTAACAACAGCCCTGGGGGAGTTTTGTTTAATTATATTGATTTGCTTTGATCTTTTTGGATCATGGGACTGGGCATCCCGGTTACCGACCCTTTCTCGTGAATGAGGAGTGGAGTCCACTCCTCTTGAGAATAACCCACATAGCATGGAAGATAGTGACAGCCCCTAGTCGCTACATGAGCGATTCGGGCATACAAAACAGATTATTATTTGAAGGTTTAGAGTTTGCACATGCAAATTTACTTGGAACGGCAGGTAAATACCGCATATAGGTAGGTATGGTGGACTCTCATGGCAAAAACTGGGTCTAAGGATATCTGGAAGCACAAGTAGTATCTCTACTTGCTGCAAGGAATTTGGCTAGCATGAGGGGGAAAGGCAAGCTCAACATGTTTAAATGATCCATGACAATATACTTTAACTGAGATGTGAGAAAACATAACCCATTACGTTGTCTTCCTTGTCCAACATCAACTCTTTAGCATGTCATACTTAATGAGTGCTCACAATCATAAAAGATGTCTAAGATAGTATATTTATATGTGAAATCCCTCTTCCTTCAATATTCTTTCATGAATTGTTCAAATGACCAATACAATGCTTGCTAACCTTCAATAAATTTACAACCTCTACTTCTTAGATGTGAAGTCATTACCCCCCATGGGATAAGCAAATGAAACATATATAATTTCAGATTTATGACAATCAACTCATTCAACCATTTACTCAAAGGATATAAGTGAAGCACGCGAGTAAATGACAAACTACTCCAAAAAGATATAAGTGAAGATCAATGAGTAGTTAAATAATTATGTAACTATGTGAAGATTCTCTCTCATTTAATAATTTCAGATCTCGGTATTTTATTCAAACAGCAAGCAAAACAAAAAAATGACATTGCAAGGATGGCACAACTCATGTGAAGAAGCAAAAACTTAGGCTCAACCGATACTAACCGATAGTTGTTGAAGAAGAAAGGTGGGATGCCTACCGGGGCATCCCCAAGCTTAGATGCTTGAGACTTCTTGAAACATTATCTTGGGGTGCCTTGGGCATCCCCAAGCTTGAACTTTTGTGTCTCCTTAATTCCTCTCATATCATGGTTTCTTTTTTTATCAAAAGCTTCATCCACACCAAACTCAACAAGAACTCTTGAGATAGGTTAGTATAAACCAATGCAAAACCTTATCAATTTCTACTGTAACAAATCACTAAAATTATTATTCAACATTGCATACTAAATGTCTCTGCATATTTAATACTCCTATCCTCAAATAGAATCATTAAACAAGCAAACATATGCAAACAATGCAAACATAACAGCAATCTGCCAAAACAGTATAGTCTGTAAAGAATGCAAGATTCATCATACTTCCCTAACTCCAAAAATTATGAGAAAAATACTACGCTGTAGAAGATTTATCAGACCTCAATATGAAAAGAATTTCAACATTATACCATTCTCTGACTTTTCTAGGGAATTTTTGCAACAACGGTAAACTTTCTGTTTTCAAAAGGCTATCCTTGACATTTTTATTGAAAATAAAGATGCAAAAGATTATTCTAAATAACAGAAAGCTAATACTAACAAAAGAAAATGACGCTCCAAGCAAAACACATATCATGTGGTGAATAAAAATATAGCTCCAAGTAAAGTTACCGATGAACGAAGACGAAAGAGGGGATGCCTTGCGGGGCATCCCCAAGCTTAGGCTCTTGGTTGTCCTTGAATATTACCTTGGGGTGCCTTGGGCATCCCCAAGCTTAGGCTTTTGCCACTCCTTATTCCATAGTCCATCGAATCCTTACCCAAAACATGAAAACTCCACAACACAAAACTCAATAGAAAACTCGTAAGCTCCGTTAGTATAAGAAAATAAAACCACCACTTAGGTACTGTAATGAACTCATTCTAAATTCATATTGGTGTAATATCTACTGTATTCCAAATTATCTATGGTTCATACCACTTAATACAAGCCATAGATGCATCAAAATAAGCAAACAACACACAGAAAACAGAATCTGTCAAAAACAGAACAGTCTGTAGTAATCTGTATCAAACGCAAACTTCTGGAACTCCAAAAATTCTACCGAGATAGGACGACCTAGATAATTTGATAATTGATCTGCTGCAATTGGAATCAGTATTTTATCACGTTCTGGTGATTTTAAACAATTGTTTTCGTGAACAGAAAGTTTCTGGAATTTTCAGCAAGAACAAATAACTATCATCCAAGAAGATCCTATAGGTCTTACTTGGCACAAACACTAATTAAAACATAAACCACATCTAACCAGAGGCTATATAAAATATTTATTACTAAAAAGAACCAAAAATCAATAAACAAAAATAAAATTGGGTTGCCTCCCAACAAGCGCTTACGTTTAACGCCCCTAGCTAGGCATGATGATTTCAATGATGCTCACATAAAAGATAAGAGTTGAAACATAATGGGAGCATCATGAAGCATATAACTAGCACATTTAAGTCTAACCCACTTCCTATGCATAGGGATTTTGTGAGCAAACAACTTATTGGAACAATAATCAACTAGCATAGGAAGGTAAAACAAGGATAACTTCAAGATTTTCAACACATAGAGAGGAAACTTGATATTATTGCAATTCCTACAAGCATATGTTCCTCCCTCATAATAATTTTTAGTAGCATCATGAATGAATTCAACAATATAACCATCACCTAAAGCATTCTTTTCATGATCTACAAGCATACAAAATTTACTACTCTCCACATAAGCAAAATTCTTCTCATTCGGAATAGTGGGAGTATCATAAGAGACTTGAAAACTAAAAATTGTTTCCACAATAAAAGAGTAATGTTCAGAAAAAGGGTGATCATAATCATGAAAAGTTTTATAAATATAATCATCACTACTTTTTATAGCATAAGTTTCTGTTGGAAATATGCCCTAGAGGCAATAATAAAGTGGTTATTATTGTATTTCCTTGTTCATGATAATTGTCTGTTGTTCATGCTATAATTGTATTAACTGGAAACCATAATACATGTGTGAATACATAGACCACAACATGTCCCTAGTAAGCCTCTAGTTGACTAGCTCGTTGATCAATAGATGGTTATGGTTTCCTGGCCATGGACATTGGATGTCATTGATAACGGGATCACATCATTAGGAGAATGATGTGATGGACAAGACCCAATCCTAAGCATAGCACAAGATCGTGTAGTTCGTTTGCTAGAGCTTCTCTAATGTCAAGTATCATTTCCTTAGACCATGAGATTGTGCAACTCCCAGATACCGTAGGAATGCTTTGGGTGTACCAAACGTCACAACGTAACTGGGTGGCTATAAAGGTGCACTACAGGTATCTCCGAAAGTGTCTGTTGGGTTGGCACGAATCGAGACTGGGATTTGTCACTCCGTATGACGGAGAGGTATCTCTGGGCCCACTCGGTAATGCATCATCATAATGAGCTCAATGTGACTAAGGAGTTAGCCACGGGATCATGCGTTACGGTACGAGTAAAGTGACTTGCCGGTAACGAGATTGAACAAGGTATTAGCATACCGACGATCGAATCTCGGGCAAGTAACGTACCGATTGACAAAGGGAATTGTATACGGGATTGATTGAATCCTCGACATCGTGGTTATCCGATGAGATCATCGTGGAACATGTGGGAGCCAACATGGGTATCCAGATCCCGCTGTTGGTTATTGACCGGAGAGTCCTCTCGGTCATGTCTGCATGTCTCCCGAACCCGTAGGGTCTACACACTTAAGGTTCGGTGACGCTAGGGTTGTAGAGATATTAGTATGCGGAAATCCGAAAGTCGTTCGGAGTCCCGGATGAGATCCCGGACGTCATGAGGAGTCCCGGAATGGTCCGGAGGTAAAGATTTATATATGGGAAGTCCTATTTTGGCCACCGGAAAATGTTCGGGATTTTTCGGTATTGTACGGGGAAGGTTCTAGAAGGTTCCGAAGTGGGGCCCACCTGCATGGGGGGACCCACCTGAACGTGGGTAGTGGGGGCAAGGGCCCACACCCCTGGTCAAGGCGTACCAAGATCCCACCTTAGAAGGAATAAGATCATAACCCGAAGGAATAAGATCAAGATCCCTAAAAAGGGGGGATAACAATCGGTGGGGAAGGGAAATGATGGGATTTCTTTCCCCCACCTTTTCCAACGCCCCAATGGACTTGGAGGGCAAGAAACCAGCCCCCTCCACCCCTATATATAGTGGGGAGGCGCATGGGAGTAGCACCCCAAGCCCTGGCGCCTCCCTCCCTCCCGTGACACCTCTTCCTCCCCGCTTGCGCTTCGCGAAGCCCTGCCGGGATCCCGCTACTTCCACCACCACGCCGTCGTGCTGCTGGATCTCCATCAACTTCTCCTCCCCCCTTGCTGGATCAAGAAGGAGGAGACGTCCCCGCTACGTATGTGTGTTGAACGTGGAGGTGCCGTCCGTTCGGCGCTAGGATCATCGGTGATTTGGATCACGACGAGTACGACTCCATCAACCCCGTTCTCTTGAACGCTTCCGCACGCGATCTACATGGGTATGTAGATGCACTCCCCTCTCTCTCGTTGCTAGATGACTCCATAGATTGATCTTGGTGATACGTAGAAAATTTTAAATTTCTGTTACGTTCCCCAACAGTTTCATCACAATAATCATCATAAGTAGCAACTTCGTTCTCATCATAATCGATTGAAACCTCTTCCAAGGTAGTGGAATCATCACTAAATAAAGTTGACACTCTTCCAAATCCACTTTCATAAATATTATAAGATTCAACATCCTCCAAAATAGTGGGATCACTACTTCCTAAAGTTGACACTCTTCCAAACCCACTTTCATCAATATAATCATCATAGGTAAGAGGCATGCTATCATCATAACAACTTTGCATATCAAAACTTCGGAGGCTAAAAATATCATCTTCATTAAACATAGCATCCCCAAGCTTGGGACAAACATTAATTTCAGCAAATATATTCTCAGATATTTCATCCTCATCAAACATAGCTTCCCCAAGCTTGGGCCCTTTCATACCATAAGCATAACTACTCTCATCATTAAAAATATGGATAGCACCAATAGTATAGCAATTATCATCATCACAATGAGTAGTAGGAGCAACATCATTTGGGAGGGATACCTTTCTACCTTTGTTGCTCCTTCTTTTCTTTTTCTTCTTCACATTATGTGTGGGTTCAACCTTCCTCTTTGAGCTCCTTCTTGACGAGATTGGTTGAATAGAAAGCTCCTCCTCGTTACCTGATTCATCATAAGAAATAATAGGAGGATAATGGGAAGTCTCTTCCCTTTCATTAGTATTCTCTTCATCTTCTATTTCCTTTCTTTTCTTTAGGTAATTGGAAATATAAGGATTTTCAATGCAATTCACCGCACAATACAAATAAATCTTCTCTAGATCAATATCAAGGAATTTCTTATGGGCAAATTCTGGAAGGTCCTTAATTAAACGTTTCAATTCTTCATAACCCAAAAGCAAACTAAGTTCATTGTAATGAGCAAGGGAGATCAAATCATCACAATTTTTGGACACGATTCGATCATGAAACAATTTGCATCGGAGATGTAAATGACCACGTTCATTGCAAAGTTCACAAGTACGGCAAAGGAAATTTAAATTTTCAGCACTCACATTTAGCCTTTCTTGCAACCATTTAGTTTCTAAATGCTTATGCCTCTTGCAATATCTATCTTCCCTATTTGGTGTGTACTTGCAAACCCAATCTACTCCACAAAAATCGACATGCTTAAAAGAGACATTTTCATCATAACTAGTGCAATCATCATTAGTACTATGGATATTCAAAGAGTTCATACTAACAACATTGCAATCATGCTCGTCATTCAGAGATTTAGTACCAAGCATTTTAATGCATTCTTCTTCTAGCGCTTGAGCACAATTTTCCTTTCCATCATACTCACGAAAGATATTAAAAAGACGAAGCATATGAGACAAGCTTAACTCCATTTTTTTACTTTTATTTTATAAACTAAACTAGTGATAAAACAAGAAACAAAAAGATTCGATTGCAAGATCTAAAGATATACCTTCAAGCACTCACCTCCCCAGCAACGGCGCCAGAAAAGAGCTTGATGTCTACTACACAACCTTCTTCTTGTAGACGTTGTTGGGCCTGCAAGTGCACAGGTTTGTAGGACAGTAGCAAATTTCCCTCAAGTGGATGACCTAAGGTTTATCAATCCGTGGGAGGCGTAGGATGAAGATGGTCTATCTCAAAGAACCCTGCAACCAAATAACAAAGAATCTCTTGTGTCCCCAACACACCCAATACAATAGTAAGTTGTATAGGTGCACTAGTTCGGCGAAGAGATGGTGATACAAGTGCAATATGGATGGTAGATATAGGTTTTTGTAATCTGAAAATATAAAAACATCAAGGTAACTAATAATAAAAGTGAGCGTAAACGGTATTGCAATGCTAGGAAACAAGGCCTAGGGTTCATACTTTCACTAGTGCAAGTTCTCTCAACAATAATAACGTAACTGGATCATATAACTATCCCTCAACATGCAACAAAAAGTCACTCCAAAGCCACAATAGCGGAGAACAAACGAAGAGATTATGGTAGGGTACGAAACCACCTCAAAGTTATTATTTCGGATCAATCTATTAAAGAATTCATACTAGAATAACACCTTAAGACACAAATCAACCAAAACCCTAATGTCACCTAGATACTCC
The DNA here is from genome assembly GCF_018294505.1 of Triticum aestivum. Classification (NCBI taxonomy): domain Eukaryota; kingdom Viridiplantae; phylum Streptophyta; class Magnoliopsida; order Poales; family Poaceae; genus Triticum; species Triticum aestivum. The sequence continues at coordinate 466,428,513 of NC_057799.1, read as the reverse complement.
ATTGTCACCTCAAGTATCCGTGGGCATGATTATACGAGATGCATCACACAATCTCAGATTCATCTATTCAACCAACACAAAGTACTTCAAAGAGTGCCCCAAAGTTTCTACCGGAGTGTCAAGATGAAAACGTGTGCCAACCCCTATGCATAGGTTCATGGGCGGAACCTGCAAGCTGATCACCAAAACATACATCAAGTGGCACGTGATATCCCATTGTCACCACAGATAAACACGGCAAGACATACATCAAGTGTTCTCAAATCATTAAAGACTCAATCCGATAAGATAACTTCAAGAGGAAAACTCAATTCATCACAAGAGAGTAGAGGGGGGAGAAACATCGTAAGATCCAACTATAATAGCAAAGCTCGTGATACATCAAGATCGTGCCATAGAGAGAACACGAGAGAGAGAGAGATCAAACACATATCTACTGGTACATACCCTCAGCCCCGAGGGTGAACTACTCCCTCCTCATCATGGATAGCACCGGGATGATGAAGATGGCCACCGATGATGGGTTCCCCTTCGGCAGGGTGCCGGAACGGGCTCCCGAGAGGTTTTTGGTGGCTACAGAGGCTTGCGGCGGCGGAACTCCCGATCTATCTTCCTATTCGATGTTTTTAGGGTATGTAGGCTTATATAGGCGAAAGAAGTCGATCGGGGGAGCCTCGAGGGGCCCACAAGAGGGTAGGGCGCGCCCAGGGGGTGGGCGCGCCCCCCTGTCTCGTGGCTCCCTCGATGCTCCTCTGGCTTGCACTCCAAGTCTCCTGGATCATAATCTTTCCAAAAGTCACGCTGCCGAAGGTTTCATTCTGTTTGGACTCCGTTTGATATTCCTTTTCTTCGAAATACTGAAACAGGCAATAAAACAGCAATATGGGCTGGGCCTCCGGTTAATAGGCTCGTCCCAAAAGTAATATAAAATTGTATAATAGAGCCCATAATTATTCAAAATAGATAATAAAATAGCATGAATACTTCCTAAATTATAGATACGTTGGAGACATATCAACCGCCCGCAGCGGGGAGGGTGGCTCGCCGGAGAGGTACAACACTATCTATCTTAGGGTTCAGGGTGGGGGCGGTGGTCGCCGTCGGTGGGGGGGCGCGGTGGTGGGGCGGTGGCGTGGGGATCGCTGGAGAAAAAGCTCGGCATGGGGGGGGCTAGAGGGCTGGCCGGGGTCGCGGCGGACCGCCGGTGGGCAGTTGTTTCGGGTTAGCGAGGCGGCGGCAGGCTGGCAGTGGGGAGTTGTTTTGGGGCGGCGAGGCGGCGAGGCGGCAAGGCGGCACGGGGGCCGGTGGTGGCTGGTGGCTCAGGGGGTGCAGGTTGAAGATGAACTGCAGGCCCTCCCTAAACTACATGTGAAGTGCCTCTCTACTACCATTGCCTTCAGTTTAGACAGTAACATTTAGATTCCACAGTAAATTTCTGTTTCGACAGTTAAGTTCAGAGTCAACAGCTTTTACCTCATCTGTTGTAGTTAGGTGGTTTTTGGTGATGTAAATTTTACATCTATCACTTTTTGGTAATGTATTTTACATCATCTATTGGAGATGCTATTAGAATCCCACTTGAGATTAACGATGTATGTCTTGTGCTGCTTCAGCCTCGACGTCTTACGGCTCACCGGAGCTGCTCCAGCGACGGAACAATCCATCACAACAGAGCAGTTCCCTGGACGCCGTCTACAGATTCCTCAGATCTTCCTCCACACCTCCCACAGCCACCTCTGCCTCAACTTCTTCGGTGACCAACCCAATGATGGTGAGGTTGACACGACTACGGCAAAGAGGTTGTACACTTGTCGCATCACTTATTACTCTACATTCATGTCGATCCATTAGGGCTATTTTGGTTCAACAGAAAAACATGGCAATATGAAATTTTCCAATGGCACTCTACTATTCAACTATTCATGCATTTTGTTGAAAGGAATGGAGCAAAACATCCACCTGGACCTACTTTTCAAAATCCTATACATGAAAACAAGACCAAGTGCATTAGTGGCAGAATAACATTCCAACTGTACAAGCTTTCATATGGTTTCACTTTATTTTGGCCATGTTTCTTTGCATTCCTCTGCTCCTCCAATTCCTGTGAACCTGTCGGCGTTTTGGGAACGGGTGTCCCCAGACTTGCCTGCCTGCGGCCTGCAGCGTGGCTCAGCCACTGGCCCAGTACGGCCCGTCTTCAATCAACCAACACTCAAGACCCTCGCGAGGGGCCAAGCCTCGCAAGGCGGACGACACAGGGCCTCCTCAGGAGCGGGCTCACCAGGTAGGCTCGTGAGGAAGCGGAGAGATCAAGGCAAGGATTACCTCGCGAGGTGCCCATGACGCAAGCCATGACGACCAAGGCCAGGCAGGCGCCAGCCCGTGCGGTGTCCTCATTTCCTCTTTGGTGCAAAGGGGGCAAGCGCAGGTGCGGAGTACCGAGGCATCAGGCAAAGGTTTCCTTATCGGTGCAACGAGACCAAGACTAGCAGAGCGGCAGGATGGAGATCACCGTGGAGCCCAAGACGGCGTCATCACCAGCACCTTTGGCAGGCGAAGACCACCTTTAGTCAGGATAGCTTGTACTGGTTGTCCCCTTTCCAAATGGCCGTTGTTGGATCCCTTCCCGCTCAATATTTGGGAAGAGGACCAGGGTCTCTATAAATAGGGCTAGCCACCACAGTAGAAGGCATCTCATCCAGAGGCAACGGAGACGGATCGATCCCTCCTCAAGCACACCACCAAACACAAGAACACCTCGACCTCGCGAGGCTATTCTTCCCTTGTACTGTTCATAATCAACCCAAGAGGCAATCCACCACACCACACACTGGATTAGGGTATTACACCACAACGGTGGCCCGAACCAGTATAAACCTCATGTCTCTTGTGTTGTTCGTTGTTCTAGCTTAGTAACCACGGCGAGGCTGAGGGCGTGTTTCGGTAGGGAGAGATCTTCGTGCGCACCCCAGTGTTTGAACCTTAAGGGTTTTGCCTGAACCCGATATCCGACATTTGGCGCGCCAGGTAGGGGTGCGCTGGAGCTCTTTCTTCTGTCGACCCGCTCTCCACCGACACCGCGCTTCGCCCTCATGGCGGGCATCGCGCCTCCGGCTCCGGCGGCCGGCGCCAGCACCGGGGCCAGGGGGCTCCGAGCCTTGGGCCCCGCCTTGCGGCAGGTGTAGTGGCTGCACAAGTTCAAGCCAGAGATGTCGCCGCTCTCGACAGTGCGGCGGACCCGCTGGCTTTCCTGCTGGCGTACGAGGAGGCCGTCCTCAAGGCCGGAGGCGACAACAAGGTCATGGCAACTGGTTTCCCATGGCCCTCAGCGGCGTCCCGCCACTTGGCTGCTCAACCTGCCGACATCTTTCGTGGCCTCCTGGGAGGAGCTGCGCGACCTCTTCCTCACCCAGTACGCGGCGCGGCGCCCCCGGTCGTCGCGGCTCTCCTAGGCGGCTCGCAGGGGCCAACCTCAGACCGCCACGCCAAGCCGTTCTTTCGCCAGATCGGCGCCGCCCTCGCGCGCCATGGGGCTCCTCCGGGTTGGGCGCCACCCAAGTTCGACCCGACCTTCAACTCGGACGATCACCCCGTCAACACCGCCTGCTCGGGCGCGCTCCCGATGCTCTGCACGCCCACCATCTGCCGGGTGGTCGTCACCAAAACCCTCATCGATGGCGGCGCCGGCCTCAACGTGCTCTCGGTGGAGGCCTTCAGCCTCCTCCATGTACCGCTGGAACGGCTCCGACCCAGCAAGCCCTTCTCGGGCGTCGGAGGCGGTTCCTCCAGCTCCCTGTGGCAGATCCGCCTTCTTGTGACCTTCGGCACCCACGACAACTTCCGGCCCAAGCTTATCGACTTCGACATCGCCCACATTGGCCTCCCGTACAACGCCATCCTCGGATATCCTGCCTTGGCTCAGTTCATTGCAGCGACCCATCTGGCCTACAACCTCATGAAGATGCCCGGGAGCAGCGGTGTCCTCACCATAGCAGGAGACACCAAGGAGGCTCTACTAGCGCTCAAGCTCGCCCTGAAGACCGCCGCGGCGGCGCATCCTACCAGCACGGGCACCTCCAAGGCCAAGGGGGCTGCACCGACCAAGAAGAAGCAGCTGTTCACCCAGGACAAGGCGGACACGAAGCATGTGCCAGTTGAGGAGGACGGGTCCTCAGGAGCCACCTTCACCATAGGCGCCAACCTCGACCCCGACCAAGAGGAGGTGCTGGTGAAGTTCTTGCGCTTGAACAAGGAGGTGTTCGCGTGGGAACCCAAGCAGCTAGCGGGGTCCCAAGGGAGGTGATTGAGCATCACTTGAATGTGTGCCCCAATGTACGCCCCGTGAAGCAGAAAGCGAGGCGGCAGTCCACCGAGAAGCAGGCCTTCATCGTCCAAGAAACCTGCAAGCTGGAGGCAGCAGGAGTCATTCGCGAGGTCCGCTAGACCGAATGGCTGGCAAACCCCATCGTCGTGCCAAAAAACGGGGGAAGGAGCGCATGTGCGTCGACTTCACCAACCTTAACAAGGCCTGCCCTCAAGATCCGTTCCCGCTCCCCCGCATCGATCAGATTGTTGACTCCACCGCCGAGTGCGACCTGCTGTGCTTCCTGGATGCGTTTTCGGGCTATCACCAAATCAAGATGGCGGTGGAAGACGTGGAGAAGATAGCCTTCCTGACCCCATGTGGGGTGTACTGCTACACTTGCATTCCATTCGGGTTGCACAACGCAGACGCAACCTTCCAGCGGCTGATGCACATCGCCTTGGGCCGGCAACTCGGGAGAAACACCGAGGCCTACGTCGACGACATTGTGGTGAAATTTCGGGAGGCAAGGACCTTGATCCAGGATCTGGAGGAGACCTTCGCGAGCCTCCGCCAGGTGGACCTGCGACTCAACCCAGAGAAGTGTGTGTTTGGTGTCCCTTCTCGCAAGCTACTAGGCTTCCTCGTGTCCCACAGGGGGATCGAGGCCAACCCGGAGAAGATCAAGGCAATTGAGGACATGAGTCCACCGCAAACCCTCAGAGAAATGCAGAAGCTCGCCGGTCGCGTAACTGCGCTAGGACGCTTCATCTCCAAGCTGGGGGAGCGCGCCCTGCCGTTCTTTAAGCTGATGAAGAAGAAGGGCCCATTTGAGTGGACACAGGAGGCCGACCAAGCGTTTCAAGACCTCAAGAAATATCTGACCAGGCCTCCGGTGATGGTGGCACCGCGCCCTCTCGAGTCCCTGGTGCTCTACCTCGCCGCCACACCCTACTCCGCCAGTGCAGCCCTGGTGGCGGTTCGGGAGGAGCGCCAGGCCAAGGCCGCATCACGCCCAGCCGCAGCCACAGTCGTGGCAACACAAGACCGGGAAGGCCTCGCGAGGACCACGGCCTCGACAGATGGAGACCAGCCCCAGAAGGAAGACACCCCCAGGGATGAAGAGGCCTCACCAAGCAACCAGGCGCTGGGGGCTCCATCGTCTCAGGAAACGCCTCAACCTCCGGAGGACACGGGCTCCGTCAGCACACCCACCCTCATCGAGCATCCGGTGTACTTCGTCATAACGGTGTTGCGGGATTCAAGGGCACGATACCCCATGCCTCAGAAGCTTTTACTCGCACTCTTGGTGGCCTCGCGTAAGCTGCGGCACTACTTCCAAGGCCACCCCATCAAGGTCGTCTCGGCCTACCCGTTGGAAAGGGTACTCAGGAGCCCCAACTCCGCTGGAAGGGTCGCCGACTGGAACATCGAGCTGCAAGCGTTTCAGTTGGAGTTTAGCACAACCAGGGTCGTCAAGGGAGCCACACTCGCAGATTTTGTGGCAGAATGGACAGAGGCGCCAGGGCTCGAGGCAGGTGAGGATCGATCTCTCTCACCAGGAAGTGAGGCACCAGATGGCTGGGTCATGTACTTCAATGGAGCGTTCTCGTGGCAGGGCGCGGGCGCTGGCGTAGTGCTCATATCCCCCACTCAGGACAAGGTCTATTACGCCGTGCAGCTCTGCTTTCAGCAGGGCGAGAAGGTCTCCAACAACATAGCAGAATATGAGGGCCTCATAGCAGGCCTGAAAGCTGCAACAACACTGCGAGTGAAGCGCCCCATCATCAAGGGCGATTCACAACTCCTCGTCAACTTATCCAACAAGGTGTACGAGCCGAAGGACGAGCACATGGAAGCATATCTCGCAGAAGTGCGCAGGATGGAAAAGCAGTTTTGGGGGCTGGAGTTGCAACATGTGCCCCGCGGCACCAACCAAGAAGCTGATGACTTCGCCAGGAGGGCGTCCAGGCGGCTGCCTCAAGAGCTTGGCGTTTTCGAGGAACGGCTCTTCAAGCCATTGGCGGCACCGGCAGTTTCAAGCACAGCGCAGCCTCGGGAAGAACTCCCTCAGCCGCCTGCCACAGGAGCCCCGGCCTGCGGCCCGACCTCGGGAGCACACCTTCTCTTGGCAATGGAGCCTCAGGAGGGATCTTGGACCATGGAATTCAAGGACTACCCGATGCAAGGGACGCTGCCAGAGAAGGAGGAAGCCGCGGAGCGCGTGGCCCAGCAGGCCACGGCTTACTACATCCAAGATGGTGAGTTATACCGGAGGCGGCCAAATGACATTTCCCTAAGTTGCATCTCCAGGGAGCAGGGGAAGGAGTTGCTGACCGACATAAACGGTGGAGATTGCGGGCACCACTCATCATCACGGACCCTCGTCGGTAAGGCGTTTTGCAGCGGGTTCTACTCGCCTACTGCACTCAACGACGCGACCGAGCTGGTGAAGTCCTGCGAGGCCTGCCAATTCCATGCCAAGAAAATTCATCAGCCAGCTCGGGGCCTGCAGACCATCCCACTCTCATGGCCGTTCGCGGTTTGGGGGCTGGATATCCTGGGCCCCTTCCCTCGAGCGCCTGGGGGCTACTACTACCTCTACGTCGCCATCGACATGTTCACCAAGTGGAAGGAGGTGGAAGCTGTCCGCACCATCCCAGTCGGGTCCGCGGTCAAGTTCATCAAGGGCCTCGTGAGCCGGTTTGGGGTTCCTAACCGCATCATCACCGACAACGGTTCGCAGTTCACTAGCAATCTCTTCAAAACATATTGTGCTAACCTTGGAATGCAAATCTGCTACACTTCGGTGGCGCACCCTCGGAGCAATGGTTAGGCCGAACGCACCAACGCGGACGTCCTAAGAAGCCTCAAGACAAGAACCTTCAAGAAGAAGATGGAGGCTTGCGGCAGGGGCTGGTATGACGAGCTCCAGTCCGTACTGTGGTCCATCCGCACCACTGCCACCAAACCAACGGGCGAGACCCCATTCTTCCTCGTCTACAGAGCAAAGGCGGTTCTCCCTCACGAGGTCAGGCATCGCTCCGCGCGGGTCCTGGAATTTGATGAGGCGCAGCAGGACGCCATGTGGGGGATGGACCTCGTGCTGGGGGAGGAACGCCACCGTGAAGCTACGCTACGGGCAGCAAGGTACCAGAAGGCGTTGCGGCGGTATCACTGTCGCAACATCCGCCCCAGGACCCTCGAGGTAGGTGACCTCGTACTCAGGCGGGTGCTCTCCAGGGTAGGACTGCACAAGCTCTCACCCATGTGGAAGGGCCTGTTCAAGGTTGTCCACGTCTCTAGGCCAGGCACCGCGCGACTAGACTAGGTGCCGGACGCGGCTTTTCATTTGCTTTCTGCAGTTGGCTCGCTTTTCTTTGTTGAACCTTCATTGAAGTTGCTTCTAGTGTTATTTGTCGGTTCTGCCCGCTGTCTTCTGCCCCTGTTCCCTATTTCTCAGCTTTTGTCTGACTCGTTCTGTCTCTCGCAAACCTCGCGAGGGGGCTGCGCGGGTTCCCTCGTGGGTTTTCCTCTCCTGATTTTTGCGAGGCTCTCTCGTTCGAATTCGCAGCAGGAGCACCCCTCGGGCATCACGACACGAAGCGCGGGGCCATGGCCGGCAACCCTCGCGACCAAGGTTGGGAAATGATTCTCCCAATAGATTTTTGCAGCTCTTAAGGCGCCTGGCGAGGCCTCAAGCAGGCACCTCGCGAGGCGGAAACTACTGCAAACGTCCCGAGCTAAGTTGTTCCTACGCGCAGACACATAACAACGACACCATAACACAGCACAGGAACAATAAATGCAGTACGATAATCAGGGGATCATAGTCTATTGCACACCCCCACGGGGCCCCATACTTCTCTCTCTCGATGCAGGAAAAGGAGGAAAACAAAATAAAAGCAGCACGCGCCTTGCAATAGCTCGCGAGGAGGGATCTGCGTCGTCCTCCCGAGCTCAATCAGACTCCGCCTCACGCTTCACCGGAGCACGGTGATGGGACGACCCACTACCGCCCTCGAAGCAGGCGCGGCAGCGTGGTGGCTGATGGCGGCCACCGCTGGAGGAGCTGTCGCCGGAGGAGGAGCCGCTGAAGCTCGACGAGCTGCGGTTGTCGCCGGGAGCGGGTTTGCCTTCGCCCTCGTCACGGCCGTCGCCAAGGCCGACCACCTCGTCGCCATCATCGTCTTCAGGGCAGCACCCAGCACGGTGGCCATCTTCTCCGAACAACCTCACAAAGAGGGTCGCGTCGCTGTCATACTTGAAGTGGAGGGTGCACCGCCTACCCAGGCCACACGCGCGGGCAAACGTTTGCCAACCCCGGGTCAGTGCTGCATTGCCGGCGATAGAGATCTCCACCGCAACCCAGGAGGCCTTGCTGCAGCAGCCGTCCGCCTGCAACCAAAGCCCGCCGGGGCCAGCGGCCGGCAGTTCACCGTCGATGAGGCGAGGGAGCTGGAGCCAGTTGCCGATCGGGTTGTCCGACCACACAACGAACTCCGACAGCACCTCTGCCGAATGGAAGCCTGGCCGGATAGGCCGTGCAGCCACGTCATGCCTTCCCCCACCAACCGGGCTGCCTCGACATGGGCGGCCACCAAGGCGCCAAGGGCCACCGCCGCGACCCCGGGAAGCCACGGCAGGGGTCGTGGGATGCTTGCGAGGACGACCGCGACCGCGCTTGGGCGGAGGAGTGAAGGAAATATGCCCTAGAGGCAATAATAAAGTTATTATTTATTTCCTTATATCATGATAAATGTTTATTATTCATGCTAGAATTGTATTAACCGGAAACATGATACATGTGTGAATACAAAGACAAACAGAGGGTCACTAGTATGCCTCTACTAGACTAGCTCGTTGATCAAAGATGGTTATGTTTCCTAGCCATGGACAAAGAGTTGTCATTTGATTAACGGGATCACATCCTTAGGAGAATAATGTGATTGACTTGACCCATTCCGTTAGCTTAGCACTTGATCGTTTAGTATTCTGCTATTGCTTTCTTCATGACTTATACATGTTCCTATGACTATGAGATTATGCAACTCCCGTTTACCGGAGGAACACTTTGCGTGCTACCAAACGTCACAACATAACTGGGTGATTATAAAGGTGCTCTACAGGTGTCTCCGAAGGTACTTGTTGGGTTGGCGTATTTCGAGATTAGGATTTGTCACTCCGATTGTCGGAGAGGTATCTCCCGGTGGGAGTAGGACTCCCCCCTTGGGCGCGCCTCCTCCCCTTGGCCGGCCCTCTCCTCCCCTTCTTTATATACGGAGGAAGGGGGCACCCCATAGACACAACAATTGATCCCTTGGATCTCTTAGCCGTGTGCGGTGCCCCCCTCCACCATAATCCACCTCGATGATATCGTAGCGGTGCTTAGGCGAAGCCCTGCGTCGGTAGAACATCATCATCGTTACCATGCCGTCGTGCTGACGAAAACTCTCCCTCAAAGCTCGGCTGGATCGGAGTTCGAGGGACGTCATCGAGTTGAACGTGTGCCGTGCGTTCGATACTTGATCGGTCGGATCGTGAAGACGTACGACTACATCAACCGCGTTGTGCTAACGCTTCCGCTTTCGGTCTACGAGGGTACGTGGACACACTCTCCCCTCTCGTAGCTATGCATCACCATGATCTTGCGTGTGCGTAGGAATTTTGTTTGAAATTACTACGTTCCCCAACAAGGAGAGCCAGGCCCTTCCTGGAGAGCCTTCCCCTTCTCCGCGGCCGAGAACCTCTTCACAGGCGCCATGGGGCGCTACGAGAAACAAGAATGATTAGGGAGAAGAAGCAGGCGGAGCAAGAGGAGATGGGCAACGGGGGCTTTCGCCCCTCCCCATTTATAGTCCAGGGGAGGCCAACCGCCGACCTCCATGATCACAGGTAATGATGACTCTTTTTGCATACAGCAGGGACTCGTCAAATCGGGCGGTTGCCAAGGCGACGTGGGGAAGCAGAGACGCCCACATCCAATCAATCGCCACGCGGCGACCAAGGCCGCAGGCTGTTGGGGCTCGCGGCGCTCCGCGCTTGCCCTTTGGCTTTGCCGCTAAGCCAAGTCCGAGCGCGCCTTGGGCCCGGGGGCTACTGTGGGTGTTCTGGCAACGGGGGTCCCCAGACTTGCCTGCCTGCAGCCTGCAGCGTGGCTCAGCCAGTGGCCCAGTACGGCCCGTCTTCAATCGACCAACACTCAAGACCCTCGCGAGGGGCCAAGCCTCGCGGGGCGGCCGACACAGGGCCTCCTCAGGAGCGGCCTCACCAGGCAGGCTCGCGAGGAGGCGGAGAGATCAAGGCAAGGAGTACCTCACGAGGTGCCCATGACGCAAGCCATGACGACCAAGGCCAGGCGGGCGCTAGGCAGGCGCCAGCCCGTGCGGTGTCCTCGTTTCCTCTTTGGTGCAAAGGGGGCAACCGCAGGCGCGGAGTACCGAGGCATCAGGCAAAGGTTTCCTTATCGGTGCAACGAGACCAAGACCAGCAGAGCGGCGGGATGGAGGTCATCGTGGAGCCCAAGACAGCGTCATCACCAACACCTTTGGCAGGCGAAGACCACCTTTAGTCAGGATAGCTTATACTGGCTGTCCCCTTTCAAAATGGCCGTTGTTGGATCCCTTCCCGCTCAATATTTGGGAAGAGGACGAGGGCCTCTATAAATAGGGCTAGCCACCACAGTAGAAGGCATCTCATCCAGAGGCAACGGAGACGGATCGATCCATCCACAAGCACACCACCAAACACAAGAACACCTCGACCTCGCGAGGCTGTTCTTCCCTTGTACTGTTCATCATCAGCCCAAAAGGCAATCCACCACACCACACAGTGGATTAGGGTATTACACCACAACGGTGGATCGAACCAGTATAAACCTCGTGTCTCTTCTGTTGTTCGTCGTTCTAGCTTAGTAACCGCGGCAAGGCTGAGGGCGTGTTTCGGTATGGAGAAGATCTTCATGCGCACCCTAGTGTTCGAACCTTAAGGGTTTTGCCGGAACCCGATATCCGACAGAACCAAACACCCAAGTTGACAAAAATCCTGTGTTCACATGCTCTATTTCCCATGTGCATTCCTAACCTATGCCGGTGTTTTTCCTCCTATCCCTGCGTTTTTAGAATCATGCAAGCCAAATAAGCCCTTACAGAATTACTTCAGTTACAGGTAGTTGTCGATGAAAACTTTGTGTGGTTTGTCCTGCTCCTGCCGCGACATCGTCCACCTCACCTGAGCTGCTCCATCGATAGAAGCATCCACCAAACCAGACATCACGACTCCTGACCGTCTTTCACCGCCTCAGATCTCCTTCCCTGCCGCCGGCACCCACCACAATGGCATCACCATCATTGACTCAGCAAATGAACCTGAGGAGTACACGGGTCCACAAGAGAGGACGCACTCTTTTGTTTCTGCTTTAATGCATCGCTTAATATTACCTGCTACTTTATTGTCATGTTCGCCTCTTAGACTCCAAGTCAGGTCCAAATTGATGTTCAAACTTTAGTTCTAAATTAGTTGTGGGGCACATATCGAGGCAGCTATGAATAGTATCTCTGTCTAATATCTGGTTCACCTAGGGTATGCCTATGTTGTTCATCTTGGGTGGGAAACAAATAGTAAAGCAATCATCATCTGTTTTTTTATTAAATTAAAGCAATCATTAGCCTGCTATCATTATTTTTGGATCCATCCACTGGTTGTTACCATTACTCTAGATTTCTGCATGCTCTCCTTACATAATCTCACTATACTTTTTTATATGCATATCAGATATTGTACACAGTCATGCTGAACATGTAGAGAAAAAGAGAAGAGTTTTGCGCGGAAATACAATGTCATGCAGACATTGCTCCATGGTGGGTTCAATGGCAACCCCCCCCCCTCCAGATTGTAATCCAGAGGAAGATATCTGTTCTGAGGCAGATTCAGACGCACCTGATAGCTCCTATTTTACCCCCGAAGGTGTTTGCTCTAACTTGGCATGATGATGTGCAATGTCATCCTGTTTAACCAGGCATCATATATTTGAATGATATCTTGCCCATCCTTTTCTTCATTACATTTCCATTTGTCGACAATGTTTGTACATTAAACTACTATTCCTGTGAATCAGCAATTTGAGTGGGTGATGGAAAAATCTGGAGTGAAAACAAGGCCTCCAGAGCAGACAGTGCTACATGTCGAAGCAGATCTCTTGTTAGGTCCCGATAGCTCCTCAGAGATGGATTCAGAGATAGATGACCAGTCCTATTCCCCCACCGAGGTGTATGCTCTAACTTGGCATGGTTATACTACTCATATCATGCATATGGTGTCTTGCATCGCATAGTTTAGACATCATATACACAATATTTAACACCATGTTCTTAGTTCAGACATCATATATGCGAATGCCCTCTGCTTAGCATATAAACCACATATGTGAATTAAATCATGCGATCTTGATTACTTAGATAACATGTATGTGAATTATGTCATGCGATCATGTTTAGTTAGTCATCATATCTGTGAATTATGTTCTGCTATGCTATCCAGTTTAGATAGACATCATATATGTGAAATTATGTCATGCTATCCGTTTTAGTGAAACAATATACATGTCAACTGTTGCATCTGTCTCTCATACAATGTATGTACATTCAAATATGTTTCCTGTTTATCAGCCATTTGAATTGGAGCGGGTGATGGCAGTATCTAGCATAGTGAAAACACGGTCTTCAAATAAAACAATGCTACCTCTTGGTGGAGATAGCACCCTGGTTGTACATGCACGAGAACCAGCCCTACCACACATCACCCAGACTCTCGCAGATTTTACCCCTACTGTGATGGACAGAGAACCAGCTTCACCCAATCTAACCCCAACCCCAGCAGATAGTAACCCATTTCCTGTAGACACAGCACCATCTCCACCACAGAGCTCCCAAACAAGAGCAGTTACTAAGGAAGCTCCAGTGCCCCAAGTGCCAGTACTACCACGGCGAACCCAACTCCACCAGTTAGTACGCCTACTCCTCTGGAGGAAGCACAACCAGCCAGTCGTAGTTTAGCATCTATCACATATGATGTTGTTAAATCCTATGTGCGTATCTTCCCATCTTGGAAATATTATACTGAGGATGAAGGAAAATGCCAGTTGCAGGTGTTTATCCAGGAGTTATGTGTAAGTAATGTTATTCATGGCAATTACTTTGCTTTGTCCCATACATTCTACCTCCATGATGGTTATAATACAACAAATTTTCCCATTTTTCTCTATATCACTACTAGGAAAAGGCCTGTTAGTGGCACACCTATTTTTGCAATTAATGGCGCACTATAGGTACGCCATTATCACCACGCCACTAGTAACAAGTACTAATGGCGCACCTCTAGTGTGCCATTAGTATACCAGATAATAGTGGCGCACCTGGTAGTGTGCCATTACTACCTTTTCAGGTGCGCCATTGGTAACTTTTATTATTATTTTTTGTCGATTTTTTTTGAATTTGGAAGCGGGTAAATAGTAATGGCGCACATTCTAACCCCCACGGTATGCCATTACTATTTTGAATTTTGAATCTGGATCTGGATCACGATTTTTTTTGCTCATTTTTTTGCTTGTTTTTTTGCACGATATTTTTTCAAATTTTGTTCTCGTTTTTGGATCTTGTACGTTCTTTTTCCGGAGAGGAGTTCGCCGGAGAGGAGGGCCGAGGAGAGACCGTGAGGAGGAGAGGAGGGAGGAGGAGGAGGTCACCGGAGAGGAGCTCGCCTACATCGTCGGAGAGGCGAAGGAGGAGGTCACCGGAGAGGAGCTACATCGCCGGAGAGGAGGAGGAGGTCGCCGGAGAGGAGTTCACCGGAGAGGAGGGAGGAGAAACTGTGAGGGGAGGGGAGGAGAGGAGGGAGGAGGAGATCACCGGAGAGGAGGGAGGAGGAGCTCACCGGAGAGGAGGGAGGAGTAGAAACCATGAGGGGAGGGGAGGAGAGGAGGGAGGAGGAGGTCGCCGGAGAGGAGGAGGAGGAGGAGGTCGCTGGAGAGGAGGAAGGGAGTATGGTGGAGGAGAGGAGGGGAGATGGAGTGGACGAGAGGAGAAGATGGAGTGCAGGAGAAAAATGAAAAGGTAAGGAGGAGAGGACCCCGCCCAGCCATATATACGGCATAGTAATGGCGCACCGTGGGCAGGTGCACCATTACTAACTTTTTTTTATTTTTTTGATTTATTTTGAATTTTGAAGGCGGGAAGATAGTAATGGCGCACCTTGGGCAGGTGCGCCATTACTAACTTTTTTTTTATTTTTTTGATATAGTTTGAATTTTGAAGGCGGGAAGATAGTAATGGCGCACCATGGGCACGTGCGCCATTACTGAGTTTGATTTTTTTTCAATTTTTTTGCCTCTCCAGATCTTGAAAGCCTCGTAACTTTTTTTTGTTAGGTTTTTGAGGATTCTAAAAATCTTCAACAAGGTTCCCCAGTTGAATTCAGATATAACTTTTCGAGTAGATGATTTTTCATATAAAAAACTTTTTCATCGGAGTTTGTATGCAAAAGTTATGCCCATTTTACAAATTCTCGAGATATTTTGCAAAAAAGTCGAAAATTCATGTTTGTAAATTTTGCTAGACCACATATCACATGGGAATCTTTTTTTCTTTTATTTTTTTGACATTTCTATCATTTTCTTTATTTTTTTGAAACTGAAAAGGCGGTCCACTGAGGGGTGCATTTGGTGAATTTTTTGGCCACCTCAGAAAGTTAGTAATGGCGCACCACCTAAGAATGCGCCATTAGTAACCAGGGTTACTAATGGCGCACCTAGTGTGTGGTGCGCCATAATATATTAAAAAACATGTTAGTAGTGGCGCACCAGTGGATAGTGCGCCATTACTAAACTAGTAATGGCGCACTATCCCCTGGTGCGCCACTGCTAACAATTTTTTTTATCTTTTTTTTTCAAAACTAGTAATGGCGCACCGCACACCAGGTGCGCCATTAGTAATGTGGCCAATAATGGCGTACCTGTATCTGGTGCGCCACTGCTATATAGCAGTGGCGCACCACATACATGCTGTGCCATTAATGCCCATATTAGCTATAGCCGTTTTCCTAGTAGTGTATAGAAGGACCAATTTGGAAACACGGGATGAGGTAACCTGTGCTAATACCTCTGCTATCTTCAAGAATGCTTGGTGGCAGTATCGGAATTACCAGAAGAAAACGTACTTCACTGGCAAAGAAACTCATCAAATTCCCTTACGTTCTCCTCAGACACATTTACTGGATGATGAATGGGAACGCCTTGTTCTGTACTGGGCCTGAACTAAGAATGTGGTAAGGTCTATGAGCTCATTTTATTTCAAGTACTATGTGCTTGTGTCTTACTGTACAATGTTCATGTAGAACAAGTGCTTAAACCTGAAGAACAATTATTCTCACTTAAGATTCCATTACTATCGTGCATACTGCTTTGCTCTTGTATCACTGTATTTACTCGTACAAACTTATTTTTAAATTGAACGATCCAATGGAAACTCCAATGGCACAACAGGTATGTTTACGCATGTTTCATTAACAGGTTTGCTCTTATAAATAACTCTGTTGATTACAATTTCAATTGTGTACACACTTAACTTCTCATATCATGCACATTACTAGCATCACAACAGGGCCAATAGTTGTTGCACATGTAGACCCGTTGTCGTTGTGGGTGCACGGCAGATGCCAAGGGATGGCTAAAGAAAGGAGGAGGCTCAAGGGCGCTGGTGGACTCCATAGGCGAGCTTGGCATGAGCGGGCGCGGGACGCCGGACATACCCAGGTTTGGGGCTGTCCGGAGAGATAATACCCCTAGTCCTGCCGAGTGTAGTTGGATGGTCGATAGTACAATGTTGCTCCTGGAGCTGTATGGAGGAGGAAGGAAGCTGGCCAAGGCTTGGGTTGCTCCTTCTCTCCGATGTTGCTGTTTGGTGGCTAGTCCTACGCTTACTTGCTTTCTTCCTGTATCTGTTTTCTACTTGCTCTCTCCCTTTCTCTCTCTTTTTGATCGTGGGCTCCTGGGGGGTTTTATACACCAACCCCCCGAGGGTACAATGGTAATGTTACAAGTCGGTGTGTCCATATTGTCAGTGTCCTGGGATCCGGGCTGGGTCCCGCTGAGGGCTTGTGGTTCGCCGGGTTCCCCTAGGTGCGGGCCCCACATGCCTAGGGGGACTGTGCGCCGTCTTGTCGATCGTCAGGGCATGGCCGAGTCGAGTCGTGTACAATGCTCTCCGTCAGGTTGCCGGTTGTTGTCGTCAGCGGTGAGGGCGGGGGCACTGTAGCCACTCCGGCCTTGGTCAGCGGGTAGGTGAGGGGCACTGTTGCCACATTCCTACTGACCAGAGGCATGGGCGGGGCACTGTTGCCTCGGTCATTGTTGATTGAAGTCTCGTCCCCATCGTACGGCCTGGATGGGACGGGAGCTGACCCGCGGCTGGATTGTGTAGCACGCCACGGGTGGTGCTGGCTTCCCGAGGAAGCTTTGGTCGTGCCGGGTTCGGCCGTCTTGCGCTATTTGTTGGGGCCGAGTCGACGTGTCTTGCCGGGTTGGCGAGTTTGGCCGGCTTGCGGGGCTTGGCCGGGTCGAGCGACCCGGCCAAGCGCGTGCCGGTTTTGAGGGGCGGTGCCAGCCCCGTTGTTTTTGAAGAGGATCCGGGTTCCATTGCCTGCCCAGGGTCCATCCCCCCGATAGTAGTCCCCGAAGCTGTGAAGGTCCGCCATCTTCGGATGAGTGGGCCTTCGCAGTTTCCCCCTTAAGCAAGGCGGATTTTGCGAGCGCGGGGTCCGGCAACACCCACTGTGTGCCGGTTTTCTCGAAAACCGGATCACGGCATCACGCCGTGGCGGGAGCCGAGGAGTCCGTTGAATCTTGGGGCAATCCCTCGGCCTTTGCGCGGGCGCCACGTGGTGCTCGGAAGTTGGAGGGGCCTGACAGGCCACGCGCGTGACGGGACTGGGCGACGGGCTGGGGCCCACCGCCGCGCGCCCTTGGCCCATGCGCGCAGATATATTGCGGTGTCCGGCGGCCGGTTGCATTTCCCCGGGCAGTTACTGCGCGTGTACGCGCGCACTTATTGTGTCGCAGTGGAACGGGCTCGTGCAGATGATCCCACTTCCCCATTTCCCCATGTTCAAACCGACGGTTATAAATCGGGGGGCAGGGGCGGCGGCGGACATTATTCTCGCTCGCGCCCTCATGTCCCTTTGCTCTCGCTCCGCCCTTTGCAACTGACGCACTGCGGCGCCCGCTGCTCCGAGCAGAACTCCTTCGCCGTCGATCTTCCTTCTTCTTCCTTTGGTCATGGCGCTGCCATCGGGCTCCTGGATGGGTTCGAATGTCACCGCCGAGGACATCACCCAACTCCAAGCGACGCGGCGCCTGCCGCGGGAGACGGACGTCGGTGTTCGCCTGCCCCGCGGCGAGCAGAGGCCTCGGCCCGAGGGGCAGGAGCGCGTGGTCTTCCTCACGCACTTCGAGCGCGGATTCGGGCTGCTGGCGAGCACCTTCTTCCGCGCGTTCCTGGAGTTCTTCGGGCTCCAGCCGCATCATCTTGGCGCCGGTGCCATCGTCCAGCTCTCCGGCTTCGTCACCCTCTGCGAGGGGTATCTGGGGGTCAAGCCCACGATCGACCTCTGGGCACGCTTCTTCTCCTAGAAGCAGTAGGGCCCGTCGGCCGGGGGAGGAGGAGGCCGAGTCCGACGCCGGCGCTGGGCGTCGCGTGGGTAAGTCTTGCATTTTTCCTCATGTGTCTTGAATTGCTGATCACGGCGCGGTGCGGGCGATGCTGACGCCGGTTATTGGTGCAGTGGCGTTGGGCAGGGGAGGCGGTGACACGGGCGGAGCCGGGTCCTCGCATGGGGCGGCGCCGAGCCGCCCGCATGGGAAAGACAGCGGCGCGCCGCGACCCCGGGCCCTGAAGCGCACGGCGGACCCGGCCGGGGCCGGGAGGCCGGCCAAGAGGAAGCGCGGCGCCGGGCACGGGACGCCAACCCCGGTCCCTGTCTTGTTGGGGTAAGCTTTATCTTCCGCATGCATCCGGATCGCCGAGCTAGTCTTGTTTCTTTCTTGCTCATTCTGTCTTCTTCTTCAGGTCGCCAATCGCGTTGGCGAGGGAGGCAGCGGAAGCCGCGGCCACCGAAGGGGCCGTGTTCCGTAGGAGCCGGTCCGACCTCGCCCACCAGGCCGAGGTGGACGGACGGGCCGACTCGGACCTTGGCCTGGATCCGAACGACACCGAAGCCTTGGCCTAGCGCCACAGGAACCGGGACGAGGCGGAGCTGGAGGCGGTGTTGGTCCGTGCTTGGACCGACATGGCGGCGGCATGG
The DNA here is from genome assembly GCF_018294505.1 of Triticum aestivum. NCBI lineage: Eukaryota > Viridiplantae > Streptophyta > Magnoliopsida > Poales > Poaceae > Triticum > Triticum aestivum. The sequence goes on along the minus strand of NC_057799.1, from coordinate 466,409,858 downwards.
GCGGAAGCCGGCGTGGAGCCGTCTTGGCGAAAGATGCTGGAGGGCACGGTGGTGGCGGCGGCGGTCTTTGAGCCGTCGTCGGTGAGGGAGCGCCGTCATGGAGGCCGGGCTAAGGTGGTGATCCTCGACCGGGAGGTCGTGGAGGTGGCGGATGACACCCCGCTGCGGGCCGACGTGGCTGAGCGAGCGGGGGCTGATGGTGGTGGAGGCGGCGTCGTCTTGGAAGAGGCACTGCGGACGGCAGTGCCGGAGGCGCCGCCGGTTTTGGAGGAGGCACCGCGGGCGCCGGTACCAAAGGCCACCCCGGCAGCTGGGCAAGTGGTGGCGCAGCAGGCCGTCCCGGCGTCCGGACCGGAGGCGGCGACGCAGGGCGTCCCGGCGTCCGGGTCGTCATCGGCGCCGGGAGGGGCGTCGGAGGAGGTGCTGGCCGCGTAGCGAGCGGCCAGCGGGGAGCACGCCTTGGTGCCCTGGTAGGGAGGGCACCGAGCCGCCGTGCCGCAGCCGGCGCGGGGGGGGGGGGGGGCGCCGTTGTCTTCGGGCCTTAGACCCAGGAGGAGGCGGCGTTGGACGCCGTCGGCCGCCGCCTGCGAGGCCGGACGGAACGGCTCGAGGCGTTCGCTCAGGCCGAGGTGGAGCGGACGTGCGACCTGGAGCACGCCGTTCTGGTAAGCCTTCTTTTTCTTGCAATTTCTTCCTTGTGGGGGCGCGCCAGCGCACCCACTGGGTGTAGCCCCCGAGGTTCGGGCCAACTACGTAGTAGTTGGGTCGAATCTTTGGAACGTTGGCCTTGTTCTGATTTCTGCTTTCTTCAGCATCTCGACACCTTCCGGGTCGCCGCCTACAATCGTCTCCTAGGCAAGCACCGGGAGCTCATGGAGCAGCTCGCCGCCAAGGAGGAGGAGCTCCGCGTCGCTGCAGTTATTCTTGTGCTCTTTTCTAGTGGGGGCGCGCTAGCGCACTCACTGGGTGTAGCCCCCGAGATTCGGGCCAACAGTGTAACAGTTGGGCCAAATCTTAAGTCTTGCTTTTTTCTTCTGCTGAATCCTTCTATTTCGCAGCCGAGGTGCTGTCCTGGCGGACTCATCTGCTCCGGGCCGGCCATCACTATGACCGGCTCGTTGACGACACCGGCCGTCTTGGCGTCGAGGCGGCGCAGGCGAGGGCGCAGGCGGCTGCGGCCCGGCGGTCTCTTGATGAGGCCAACCAGCTGCATGAGCAGCTGGCGGGTCACAAGAGCCGCCTCGAGGCCGAGGTGGAGCTCCTTAAGGCGGAAGCCACCAAGGTGGCGGAGGTGCAGCGGGCCCTGGTGGAGGCGGACCAACAGCGCGGCCAGCTGGCCGACGACAAGGGCCGGCTCCAGGCCGAGGTGGATCGCCTACGGGGGCAGGTCACCACGGCTGAGGGGGGCCGTCAGGACGAGGCCCGTCGCCGCGAGGCGCCGAGAAGGCGGCCGAAGACAAGGACGCCGAGCTGAAGGCGGCCCTTGCCAAGGCAGCCAATCTGGAGAAGGCACTCGAGGAGCGCGACCGAGCCATCGAACGGGAGCGGCGTGGTACGTTGCTTGAGGCGCAGCACCTGGAAGAGTCCTTCTCTAGTGAGTGCTTTTTTTGTAGTTTGCCGGGTCGGGATCCGGCCTTTCTTCCTTGTTGTTCTTCTTCTAACTTGCTTCTTCCTTTGCGGCAGGGGCCTTCCCGGAGACGCAGCGGCTGGCGGAGGAAGCCGTCCGCTATCAGCGTGACCCGCTCGGTGTCGTTGGGTCCGGGACGGATCCGCAGGCAGCCTGGACCTTCCCAGAGATCATCGCCGCCGCTGAGGCCCGCCTGTGGGTCCTGGGAGCGCAGATGGAGCGGCTGTCCCAGGACGGCACCACGATGACGGCGGCCCTATGACCAGACTCCGTCCAACCGAGCAGCTTCTCGCACCTGGCGCGTTGGTTGGAGATGAGGCCGGACCAGCTTGGCGAGTGGCGCGTCTCCGCCTCTCGTGCCGGTGCTGAGATGGCGCTCCGGTTCGCGCTGTCCTAGCATCGAGACCTGTAGCTGGACGCGTTGATGGGCCAGTGGGCTGGTTCGGAGCAGCTCTTGCAGGAGCAAGCTGACCGGATCGCCTCCCAGGCTAGCTACATCACCGAGTTCACCTTCCACGACGAGTTCCATCCAGAGCGGACGGAAGACGGCAGGGCCGTGGATGGCGGCGACTATGGCTTGCTCCTTCATGATCCGGAGGGGAGCTCGGAGGAGACGGGCGTCTACCGCGACGCGGGTGCCGAGGAGGACACCGGCACCTCGCTGGACCCGGAGGCCGCCAGGGGAGAGCCGTGGTTGTCGCGACGCGATGCTGGAGATGCCTGAGACACTTTGTGTAAAATCTGTTAAGTAGGAGGTCCACCCACCCACTGGGGGTTTTAGGGTGTAATGAACTCGGGCCGTGGGCCTTTCTTAAATATTTGTGTAAATGTCCTGGGTGCTTTTGCTTTCCGTTTTTGGACCGATTTCATGCGCTTTTCCTTTCTCAAACCTCCCCCCCCCCCCGCGAGTCAGACGGCCGAGGTTCGGTTCTTCGAGAGGAGCGCGCAGGACTTGGGTTCCTCGAAATGTTGAGAGTGAGCGAAACACCCGCTGGGCCGGCTGGCGGCAATCCGGCGAAGCCGGTTGGCGAGCAGCCGGTCGTGCGGCTGTTTATTTGATGAATGGTGGGCCGGGTTGATCGACCCGGCAGCCTTTGACTTAGTGTATGAAGCGTAAAGGAGCTTTGGCCCGTTGTGCTTGCCAGCCGACAGCGAAAGCTGGTTCTGTGGATTTAGGGCGAAGTGGGGGACCGTGGCATCCTAACTTTATCAGGAATCACCAAGTAAGGCGGCGGGGTGGCGACCGAGCCGGCCAAACCCCAAGCCCTCGGGTCGAGCGAGTCGGACCAGTGGCCGGGTTCAATGGTATAGTGATTCAAGAAAATAGGGACACAATAAATTGGTCGACAAAAGGCAACCCCCGAGTCTCGTTCGGGGACCCCATAGTTTCATGCGTTTATGAAAGGCGACGATACATACACTCGTGCGGCTAACTGTAAAACGGGCGGAGGAGTTCCACGTTCCACGGCCGGGTCGTTTCGTCACCGGCGGTGTCCTTGCGCTTCCTTGACTTGCGTGCATCGATGAGGTAGTAGGCATTGCGGTCGCGCAAGGCCCTGCTCACGATGAATGGGCCCTCCCATGGAGGGTACAGCTTGTGCTGGCCTGCCTGCTCTTGGACGATTCGAAGGACGAGGTCGCCCTCGCGGAACGCGAGGGGCTTGATCTTCTTGCTGTCGTAGCGCCTCAGGCCTTGCTGGTAGATGGCCGAGCGACTGAGCGCCAGGAGGCGTGCTTCTTCGAGCAGGTCGACGCCATCTTCGCGGGCTTCTCTGGCTTCGGCCTCGGTGTACATCGCAACACGCGGCGAGTCGAACTCGACGTCGATCAGGATGACGGCTTTGGCTCCGTAGACGAGGAAGAATGGGGTGAACCCGGTTGACCGATTCGGCGTGGTGCGTAGACTCCAGAGAACGGCCGGCAACTCGTCAAGCCAGCTGCCATGTGAGCGGATGAGTGGCTCGACGAGTCGCGGCTTGACGCCGGACAGGATGAGTCCATTGGCCCGCTAGACCTAGCCGTTGGACTGCGGATGCGCAACGGAGGCCAGGTCGAGGCGGATGCCAGAGACAGAGCAGTATTGCTTGAGCGCGCCCTTGGCGAAGTTGGTGCCGTTGTCGGTGATGATGCTGTTCGGCATGCCTTAGCACACCGCTATGTCCTTGGTGAACCGGACGGCTGTTGGCCCGTCCAGTTTCTTGATTGGTCTTGCCTCGATCCACTTGGTGAATTTGTCCACTGCCACCAGCAGGTGCGTCATGCCGCCTCGAGCGGTTTTGAAGGGTCCCACCATGTCGAGTCCCGAGACCGCGAAGGGCCGGGCGATCGGTATGGTGCGGAGTGCTGACGCCGGCTGGTGGCTGCGTTTGCTGAAGCGCTGGCACCCCTCACACTCGAGGACGAGCGACTCGGCATCTTGGAGGGCCGTGGGCCAATAGAAGCCGTGGCGGAATGCCTTGGCCACCAGGGATCGCGAGGCGGTGTGGTGCCCGCACTCGCCCTAGTGAATGTCGAGGAGGATATCGATGCCCTGTTCCTGCTCGACACAGCGCTGGAATACGCCGGTGGAGCTGCGTTTGACGAGCTCGTTGTTGATGATGCTGTAGGCGGACGCCCGGCGCTGCACTTGCCGAGCTTCGGTCTCGTCCATGGGGAGAAGCCCGTTCTCCAAAAATTCTGATATTGGGAGGGCCCAAGATGGAGCTGTAACCACGGCGAAGACGGCCACCAGGGTGGGTTCCAAGTCGGCAGCCCCCGAGCCGGGTTGAGCAGCCCGCGGGTCGGGGATGGCGACGGCTAGGTCCGGGACGATGGTGGCCGGGTCGAGCTGAGCAGCCCCCGGGCCGGGTTCAGCAGCCCCCGGGCCGGCTTAAGGCGCGGCCGGGTCATCTAGTACGTGGATGGACTCGGAGTCCGGCGATGGCTTGTCGTGACGAGGCGATCTTGGCGAGCGTGTCGGCTGCTTTGTTCTCCGCACGCGGGACGTGGAGGAACTCGCAGCCCTCGAAGGAACCGGACAGCTTCTGGACGAGGAAGCGGTAGCTTGCCATGTTGGAGTCGCGGGCGTCCCATTCGCCGGAGCACTGCTGCACCACCAGGTCTAAGTCGCCGTAGCACAGGATGCGCCGGATGCCGAGTTCCATGGCAAGCCGGAGGCCGTGCACAAGGGGTTCGTACTCGGTGATGTTTTTGGAGGCGGCGAAGTGGATCTGGAGCGCGTAGCAGAGCCGGTCGCCCTTCGGGGATGACAGTACGATGCCGGCCCCCAAGCCGAGTCGCATCTTGGACCCATCAAAGTGCATGCGCCAATGCGTCGAGTCGGGGGGCGGTGGCAAGTACTGGGTCTCGGTCCAGTCGACGAGGACGTCGGCCAGGGCTTGAGACTTGATCGCGGTGTGGGGTTCGTAGAGGATGGTGTGGCCGGCTAGCTGGATCGCCCACTTGGCGACCCGGCCAGAGGCATCCCGGCACCCAATGATTTCTCCGATAGGCGCCGTGCTGACCACGGTGACAACGTGCTCTTGGAAATACTGCTTCAGCTTCTTGGCGGTGAAGTACACGCCGTAACACATCTTCTGGTAGTGCGGGTAGTTCTGCTTGGACATGGAGAGCACCTCGCTCAGGTAGTAGACTAGGCGCTGGACGGCTTGGATCTCGCCCTTCTCTGGTCGCTCGACCACCAGCACCGTGCTGACCGCCCGTGAGGTCGCGGCTATGTAGAGCAACAGCGGCTCCTTGTCGGTCGGCGCGGCCAGGACTGGTGCGGTGGAGAGCGTGCGCTTGAAGTCCTGGAAGGCCTCGTCTGCCTTGCCGTTCCATTCGAACGGGCTTGTCTTCTTCATCAGCTGGCACAGGGGTAGCGCCCTCTCGCCCAGCCGGCTTACAAACCGGCTGACCGAGGCCAAGCATCCGGTGAACTTCTGGACATCGTGCAGCCGAGCCGGCTTGCGCATGCGCTCGATGGCCTTGATCTTCTCCGGGTTCGCCTCAATGCCGCGTTCCGAGACGAGAAAGCCGAGTAGCTTTCTGGCCGGGACGCCGAAGACGCATTTTTCCAGGTTAAGCTTGACCTTGTATTCGCGGAGGTTGGCGAATGTTTCCTTCAAATCGTCGAGGAGCATGAGGTGCTGCTTGGTCTTCACCACGATGTCGTCCACGTACACGTGGATATTGCGGCCGAGTTGCAGCAGCAGGCATTTCTGCATGCAGCGTTGGAAGGTGGCGCCAGCGTTCTTCAAGCCGAACGACATGGTGACGTAGCAATACGCCCCAAAGGGTGTGATGAAGGATGTCTTCAGGGCGTCGGCCGGGTCCAGCTTGATCTGGTGGTAGCCGGAGTAAGCGTCTAGGAAGGACAGGAGCTCACACCCGGCGGTTGAGTCGCTGACTTGGTCGATCCGCGGGAGAGCGAACGGATCCTTGGGACAGGCCTTGTTGAGGCTAGTGTAATCGATACACATGCGCAAGGTCTTGTTCTTCTTCAGGACGAGGACTAGATTGGCCAGCCACTCAGGGTGAAACACTTCCATTCTGAAGCCAGCCGCCAAAAGCTTGGCGACCTCTTCACCAATGGTTCTTCTCTTCTCTTCGGAAAATCATCGTAGGGGTTGACGGACAGGCTTGGCGTCCTTGCGGACGTGGAGTTTGTGCTCGGCGTACTTCCTCAGGATACCCGGCATGTCCTTGGGGGTCCATGCGAAGATATCCCGATTCTCACAGAGGAAGTCGACGAGCTCGCCTTCCTATTTGCTGTCGAGGCGGGCGCCTACGACAACGTACTTGCTGCAGCTGGGGTCTTCCGGGTTGAGCTTCACTTTCTTGGTCTACTTGGAGGGCTTGAAGGCGGCCTCGTCGGCCAGGTCCGGGGTCGGGATCGACGCAGCGGAGGCCTCGCCTGCTAGGGCGACGATCCGGTCGAGCTGGCGCCGCTCCTCGGCAATGACCAGTGACTCGGACAACTTGGCGCCGTCTCGGGCGCACTCCAGGGACTTGCGGTAATCGCTGGTGATGGTGATGAGGCCCTTGGGACCCGGCATCTTCATCTTTTGATACGCGTAGTGGGGAACCGCCATGAACATGGCGAGCGCGGGCCGGCCCAGCAACGTGTGATACGCGCTGGACAGGTCCACCGCCTCGAACCAGATCGGTTCGCGTCGGAAGTGGCTGCTGTCACCAAACAGGACATCGAGCCGGACCCGGCCAATGGGGGAGCAGGAGAGGCCGGGCACGATGGCGTGGAAGATCCTTCGGGTCGGCTCTAGGTCCTCGGCCTTGAGACCGAGCTTGGTCATCGTGTCGCGGTAGAGGATGTTGATGCTGCTGCCGCCATCGATGAGGACTCGAGAGAACTTGCATGTGCGCCGCGCGACGATGGTGGGGTTGAGGACGAGGGCGTAACCACCCGGACTCGGCATGACCGCCGGGTGATCCTCCCGGGTCCAGGTGATCGGGCGATCCGACCAGTGCATGAACTCCGGCTTGGCTGGGACGACGGTGTTCACCTCCTGCCGAAGGAGGCGCTCGCTGCGCTTGTCGTCACCGAGGCTGGTGAAGACGACATAGGCCGCGTTCTGGTCCGGGTAGGCATCATCGCGCATCGCGCCGCCAGCTGGAGGCGGCGGTGGAGGCGGAGGTGGCTGTCCTGCGCCTGGAGCCGGAGCGTGTGCGTGGAGGGTCTTGCGCCGTTGTGGTGCTTGCAGGGGGCATCGAGCATCTGCTCGAGGATCATGGCGGGCTGCCATGCCGTCTTGCCGGTTTGCCGGCGCTTTGCCGCCGGGTCCGCCGCGGGCTCGGTGTCCGCGACGAGCCGGTTGTCGTGACGCTGCACCGGCTGGTCGGCCTTGCGCTTGTTGTTCTGGTGATGCTGCTGCCGGCTGCTTTCGCCGGTCGGCTACGGAGGGGGAACCGGCTTCGCCGTGCTGGCTTCATCCAGCGCCACCTGGATCTTCATGGGGGAGTCGGCGTTGGCGTACTTGTCCGCCGTCACCATGAGCGCGGCCATGGTGGCCGGCTCGGAGCGTAAGAGCTTGTGCTTGAGGAGGGTGCCGTCTCGGCACCCGCTGACAAAGTACAGGATCGCCTGGACTTCATGGATGCCCTCGCAGCTGTTTTGGAGCTCGATCCAGCGTGCGAGGTACTCGCGGCCAGTCTCCGTAGGCCCTTGCACGCACATGGCGAGCTGGCTAGGGAGGCCAGGCCACTTGTAGGTCCCCGTGAAGTTGCGGACGAAGGCTTCCTCGAAGTCCACCCATGTGTTGATGCTGCCCATCGGCAGGCTATTCAACCACGTGCGGGCCGACCCTTGGAGCATGAGCGGTGCGTAGGGCACGGCCAGACGACGATTGGCACCGGTGATGCCAATGGCCGTGGTGTAGTCAGTGAGTCAGTCTTCTGGCTTCACTGTCCCGTTGTACTTGGGGGTGTCGCGGGGGAGCATGAACCCTTTGGGGAAGGGCTCCTCTCGGATGCGTGGGCCGAAGCACGCCGGCCCGATAGCACCGCTCTCCTCCACCTCCAGGGAGCGAGCGAGCTAATCGAGGCGGTGGCAAGCGTCGGCGTCATCGATGGCGCGCAGGCCGAGTCGACTTGCGGCCAGGCCACGGGGGGGCGGGTCGGTTGGAGCCGGATGCCGGCCATGCTGGCTGGGTCCACGCTGGATCTCTGGGACGGGCTCGTCGCCCAATCCGCCGGCGGCTGTAGCGGCCGGGTCGCGCTGAGTCCGGGCTTGGCCGGAGTGCGCCTCGCCGGGTGGCGAGGAAGCGGTGTGCAGAAGTTCGCCGGGCCCGCCAAGGCGGGCGGAGCGGGATCCCGCCGGCTTGGCGAGCTAGTTGAGGCGGTCCTGCTGGGTGTTGGCGGCGTGAAGGAGTTCGCGCATCCGCCTGATGCGCTCTTTCAGCTCCTCACCCCGTCAGCTGGTCCAGGCCGGCTGCGGATGCCTGGGCAGCGCGCATCTTCTTTGCTGGGGTCTCATAGACGGTTGGGACGGCGCCGAGGGCCCGGCCGATCGCGCCTCCCCTGCCACGCATGTCAGCGACCCTGCTTGGCTCGGCCGCGGCGGGGGTGAATCCGTAGGCGGCATTGCGCTCCAGCTGAGTAGCGTCAAGGCGACGCTGAGTGGCGGCGAGCGTCTTGGACAGGTCCAGCATGTGCTGGCGCCTTTCCTCGAGCTGGGTTCGGGCATCAGCGACGTTGGTGGCATCGACGTCGGTGCTGATGGGGATGCGGAGGCTCTGCATCGCGGCGCGCAACGGATCGGACGGCTCAGTCCGTTCCGCCGCGGCCCTGGCTTCGGCAACCTTCCTTGTCTTGCTCGACAAGGAGGAGGCGCCGTCGCCGGTGACGAAGACCTACACATGAACGTCCATTGCCCCGGCGGTAACGCCGCCGCCGAGGGAGAGAGGGGAGTCGGAGTAGCTGAGCACCTTGCTGGGGTACTCGTCGGCCGCGAACGCATCGATGATGCACAGCGCGGCGAAGGAGGCAGCAAGCGCGCCGACGGCGTCGTCCGCCAGCGCGACGGACTCGTCGGTGTAGGAGAAGGGCCCCGTCTAAAGCATGCTCCCGACCAGCTCCTCGAGCTGCCCCACGGTGGGCGCCAACTGTCATGATGGGCGCACGGCAGATGCCAAGGGACGGCTAAAGAGAGGAGGAGGCTCGAGGGCGGTGGTGGACTCCAGAGGCGAGGTTGGCATGAGCGGGCGCGGGACGCCGGACATACCCAGGTTCGGGGCTCTCCGGAGAGATAATACCCCTAGTCCTGCCGAGTGTAGTTGGATGGTCGATAGTACAATGTTGCTCCTGGAGCTGTATGGAGGAGGAAGGAAGCTGGCCAAGGCTTGGGCTGCTCCTTCTCTCCGGTGTTGCTGTTTGGTGGCTAGCCCTACGCTTACTTGCTTTCTTCCTGTATCTGTTTTCTGCTTGCTCTCTCCCTTTCTCTTTATTTTTGATCGTGGACTCCTGGGGGGTTTTATAGACCAACCCCCGGGGGGTACAATAGTAATGTTACAAGTCGGTGGGTCCATGTTGTCAGTGTCCGGGGACCCGGGCTGGGTCCCGCTGAGAGCTTGTGGTTCGCCGGGTTCCCCTAGGTGTGGGCCCCGCATGCCTAGGGGGACTGTGCGCCGTCTTGTCGATCGTCAGGGCATGGCCAAGTCGAGTCATGTACAGTGCTCTCCGTCAGGTTGCCGCTTGCTGTCGTCAGCGGTGAGGGCGGGGGCACTGTAGCCACGCCGTCCCTGGTCAGCGGGTAGGTGAGGGGCACTGTTGCCATGTTCCTGCTGACCAGAGGCATGGGCGGGGCACTGTTGCCTCGATCATTGTTGATTGAAGTCTCGTCCCCATCGTACGGCCTCGATGGGACGGGAGCTGACCCGCGGCTGGATTGCGTAGCACACCACGGGTGGTGCTGGCTTACCGAGGAAGCTTTGGTCATGCCGGGTTCGGCCGTCTTGCACTATTTGTTGGGGCCGAGTCGACGTGTCTTGCCGGGTCGGCGAGTTTGGCCGGCTTGCAGGGCTTGGGCGGGTCGTGCGACCTGGCCAAGCGCGTGCCGGTTATGAGGGGCGGTGCTAGCCCCGTTGTTTTTGAAGAGGATCCGGGTTCCGTTGCCTGCCCGAGGTCCATCCCCCCGACACCCGTGGTACCCATCTGAAATCTTGTTGTGCCATGTAGTTTCCCACGCTTTGTATTCTTTCAGTGCCGCTTTCTGTTGAACTGATATGATTTGAACCGTGTCTCTATTTTGATTTGGCAAGACAATGCAGTGACCATAGGACATAGATATATGTTTGTTTGATGCTTTTATAATGTACTACTTGGCAATAGAATACTTGGTAGTTTAATCTTATCCACCTTACTAATGAACTGGTTCACCGAAATGAGTTTCATATACTAGTACATGCTAAACCTGTTATGTGTCTGCTTGTTTCTTCTTTTAGAATGCTGACAGAATATTGGGGAAGAGTGCCTTATTAAGCAATGGTAAAGGAAGTAATGCAGATAAGGTTCAGGATAGTGAGACATCCTTGTTGGTCTCCAACAAAGCTGATAAAACAGCTAAGGAAAACTAACTTGAAGACAGTGAGACAACCCCAAAGTCATGTCTTGGTTTACTATTCGTGTTACTAGCCCTACCGCTTGCACAAGCTATTCAAACTCACTGTCTGAATCAGTTCGGTTTCTTGAGTCTCAACTACAAGCTGAAAGACATCGATCAGCTGTGCTGCGACAAGAAGCGGAAGGACTGTGGAAGTCCCTGCAGCATTCAGATGCATACTTTCTGGTGCAACAGCAAGCGTTGGAGGATTTTAGCGCCAAACAGGACAAAGCTAATAAGCTTGCTAAGCTTATTCCCAGCATGGTGGATACCCAGGATAACGTTTCTTGAGCTCTTCTGAAGTTGTTTCAGTTATGGACTTGTTTTGCTGTCGTGTTTATTTGCACTGGTGGCCAATTTTGACAGCCAGTGTATGTAATATGCTGCTTTGTTCCCTATATTTGCACTGGTGGCGAACTTTCATGCCCAGTGGATGTAATATGTGTAATAGTTGTAATAGGCTAGCGTTAGTTGCTTGCTTATTTATTTCCTAATTGTCTTGTTTAGTTGTTTGCTTGTAGTCACTGCAGTTCTGTTTCCGCGTTTTTCTAGTGGCCACAATAACCTATTTTTGGTAAATAGGCCACAATAATCATGGCAACATACGGAATGTTGTAACCATGGGCCTCCTGCGGGACGTAGGATAGGATCCATGGGCCTTCTACGGGCCTTAGTATCCATGGACTTTCTACGGGCCGTATGATCCATGGGCCTTCTACGGGCCGTAGGATCCATTGGTCTTCTACGCGCCATAGGATCCATGGGCCTTCTACGGGGCATATAATCATTTTGCCAGACATGGGTTGTACTATTCGTGGACCATAATGGGCCATTAATAGGCCGTATTTGATAACGCTATGAAAACAGACCAACTGGTTAACGGGCCACAAACGAGCCGAATGTAACCACGGGCTGAATTTGGCCCACAAACGGAACAAGCCAGCAATGGACCGTAACTAACCGAATTTTAGAAATGAGCCCAAGAATAAATGGGCCCTTAGAAGGCTGAAAGTTAACACGCGATGGAAACGGCCGATGGAATAATGGGTCGTTAATGGGTATAAAGAAATACACTGTTCATTATGGGCCAGTTTTATCTTGGGCCTTTAATGGGCCCAGAGTTACAAAGGGCCTCATTTGGGCCAAAAGATATCATGGGCCTTACATGGGCCGAAAGTTACAACGGGCTGGAATCATATTGGACGGCCTAGATGAAGCTACTGGGCCTAATTCTGATAGGCCGTAACAGGCCGGGAGTTAGCGGGCCGCAAATAGGCTATAGACGAACAGGCCGTTAACAGGCTTTCCATGGGCCGGCCCTTTACCTTTTGACCAAGTCAAACGGGCCGGCCTTTTCACCAGAATGGGCCTCTGTTGGGTCGTGCCACGTGTCACTGTATCATAGACGCCTCCTGTCCAATGAGTGGATGACATTCGTCCCAACGGTGAGCCAACACGTGTTTCCTCTGGCCAATCAAAATTTTACACGTGGAAAATCCCCATTGGTCCGGGCTGTTAACGGGTTATCGGATCCAAAACCGGACCCGATAGCCTAACGGCGACCCGTTACAGTGGATGCCACGTGTCGGTCACCGTTGAGGAAAGCACTTCTATGACGCGCGATTTATCATCATGGAAGTGGACACTTTCGTGATGATAATTTTGGTAATGTCATGGAAAACTTCTATGATAGCACAGGTATGACTATCTTGATTCTGTCATAAAATCGTCATAGATGTACATGCATGACAGAAAACATGACCTACTGTGACAAACACGTATCATCACGGAAGTGTATTTTTTTTGTAGTGACATCATACAAGAGAACGATATCCGACTACGGATGGAACACAAACATAAACTCAATGACATCCACCCTGCTAGCCCAGGCTGCCGACCCGGAACCTATCCCCTGATCGAAGAAGAAGCAGAAGAAGAACTCCAAAACAAGTAAACATCGCTCTCACATCATGATCATCACATTACATGTACCTGCAACTGTTGTTGTAGTAATTTGTTAGCCACGAGGACTCAGCAATCCCATTACCATGGGTATCAAGACTAGCAAAGCTTAATGGGTATGGAATGGATAAGTGGTGAGGTTGCAGCAGCACTAAGCATTCTATGGTGGCTAACTTACGAGTACAAGAATAAGATGAGAAACTACACAACGGTCGCAAACTAGTAATGATCAAGAAGTGATCATGTACTACTTACGTTCAAACATAACCCAACCGTGTTCTCTTCTCAAACTCACCCGAAAAGAGACAGTCACGGTTACACACGCGGTTGACGTAATTTAGTTAAGTTTAGTTCAAGTCCACTACAACCGGATATTAAAAACTCCCATCTGCCACATAACCGCGGGCATGGCTTTCGAAAGATCAAACCCTGCACGGGTGTCCCAACTTAGCCCATGACAAGCTCTCACGATCAACGGAGGAAAATCCTCCTCCCGAAACAACCCGATCAAACTCGGAGTCCAGGTTCACAAGACATTTCGACAATGGTAAAACAAGTCCAGGAAGACCTCCCGACATGCCGACACCCTGATAGTAGCCACGCGTATCTCGTCTCAGGCCATGACGGATGAGCTATGCGTATAGGTGCCAAAATACCCCAAGTTGCCAAGGGGTGGCCCCGCACGGTGCTCTAGTTTGGGACCAACACCATCAACACTGGCCCCCCTGTATTATGTTGAATAACGAACCTCGGGTAGCGCTAACTCCCTATGCGTCAAGTTTATTATCATGTTTAGTTATTAGGTTGAGAAAATGGTAAAACCAATGTTGGGTCTTGCTGGAGGAGTTTTATTCAAAGTGAACTGTCAAGGGGGCCCCATAAACCCCGGCCATGTTAGGAACGCAAAATCAAGGAACATAACACCGGTATGACGGAAACTAGGGCGGCATGAGTGTAACAAAACACCAGGCAAAAGGCCGAGCCTTCCACCCATTACCAAGTATATATGTGCATTAATTAAATAAGAGATATTGTGATAACTCATGACATCCATGTCCCAACATGGAACAACCTGCTCTGCACCTGCAACTAGCAACACTATAAGAGGGGCTGAGCAAAGCGGTAACATAGCCAAACAACGGTTTGCTAGGATGGTGGAAAAGGTTAGATGCTATCATGGAAATTTGGGAGGCTTGATAAATAAGTGGTAGGTAGCGCGACATAGCAATAGGATCGAGACAACTAGCAAAGCAATGATAGTAGTGGTAATGGTGATCTTGCCAGAAATCCTGCTAGGAAGAAGCCCGAGTCCATGAAGTAGACGAAGCAACGCAGTCGAACGAATCCTCACAATCGCAATGTTAACGGAACTATCGAGAAGAAGCAACACCGGAAACAAGCAAACAACATGGTATACAACCAAGCATAATCATGGCATGATGTGCAACCAATCATGATGCATGTCTGGTTTAAATATGCATGGCATGGCAAAGTGCAACAAACAATACTACAAATTAAGTGGAGCTCAATATGCAACGAGTTGCATATTGATGAAACACCACATTCAAATATTTAGTTCGCTCTCAATATGAGCCCAACAAGTTTAAATGTTCTTAACATGGAAAGAGGTGAAGCATAAAAAACTACACTGTCTAAGCAATTTAAATGGGGGCCGGAAACAACAAACAACAAATCCAGAAAATCCCCATGTGCATATTTTGGATATGGTACTGTTCTGCCCTAAATCATATTTTAAAGTTGTTAAACATCAAAATAAAGTGCACCTAGTTAATCTATGCATTTTTCCACACCAAATACACATAAACTTTATATAATTCGGAGCTACGGTTATTTAGTTATGAAATAAACCTTTTTAACTTGTTATTTATGCAAGTTAAATGCAAATATTTTAAACATGGATGAAAGTTGGATATTGTGAAAGTACATGAAATTCTAAGCATTTTCAATATATAGTTTGTTTAATTTGGATGCATGAATATTTAGTTACTAATAATTCAAATAATGGCATTGTTGTGAATATGCAGAAAATGAAGAAATGCTAAATCGCATGGGATAGGAAAAAAACATACACGGGCCAGATTCAACATACTGTGCAAGCCCAGGAATGGAATTGGCCCAAGCGGCTCAATGTGTGTGTGTGTGTGTGTGTGTGCGTGCAGGCAAACAAAAAACAGAGGAAAAGGGGGATAGTTGGGTTTCAAACCCAGGATGTCTTGGTCAACCAGCTAGGATGCTAGGTGTAAGAATAAGAACACCCCAAAATGCTAAAGCCTTAGCCATGGAAGCATGAGGATCTCGCCGGTGTTGCCAGCGAGCAAATGAGGCGATGCTAGGTGTCGGATTCTGGGTTCCGCAGACCCTTGAGAGGTTCGAACACTTGGGTGCGCACGGAGAACTCTCTCTCCCCAGCTCGCTCGCTCAACGATCCTACAGCCTAGCTCGACGAACACGAAGAACAAGAGACACAGGGGTTTATACTGGTTTGGGCCACCGCGTGGTGTAATGCCCTACTCCAGTGTGTGGTGGTGGATTGCCTCGTGGGCTGAGGATGAACTAGTACAATGGGTGAACAGTCTCAAGAGGAGAGGTGTTCTTGGGCTCGATGAGCTGGTGAGGGTGAGGGTGTTCTGAATGATCCGTCCAGAGTCCGATCCCCTCCCTATGGTGGTGGCTAGTCCTATTTATAGAGGCTCGGGTCCTCTTCCCAGATGTAGGCGGGAAGGGATCCCACAACGGCCAATTTTGAAGGGGGACAACTAGTACAAGCTATCCTGACAAAAGTAGTCTGAGCCTGCCAAAGGCTCTAGTGGTGACGCCGCCCTGGGTTCCACGATGACCTCCGTCCTTTTGTCCTACTAGACTTGGTCTTCTTGCACCGATATGGAAACCTTTGCCTGATGCCTCGGGACTCCTCGCCTGCGCTTGTCCCTTTGGCACCAAAGAGGAGACGGGTACACTGCACCCGCTGGTGCCCGCCTGGCCTTGGTCGTCATGGCTCACGTGATGTGAACCTCGCGAGGTGCCCCTTGCGTAGATATCTCCGCTCCTCAGGAGCCAGCCTAGCGAGGCCGCCCCCAGGGAGGTCTTGGTGTCGTCCTCCTCGCGAGGCTTAGCCCCTCGCGAGGTTCTTGAGTCCTTGCTGCTGAAGTTGGGCCGTACCGGGCCATTGGTGGAGCCACGCCGTGGGCCGCAGGTAGGCAAGTCTGGGTACCCCCGTTCCCAGGACACCGACAGTAGCCCCTGGGCCCAAGGCGCGCTCGGACTTGGCTTCGAGGCGAAGCCAAAGGGCAAGTGCGGAGTGCCGCGGGCCCCAACAGCCTGCGGCCCTGGTTGGCGCGTGGTGACTGTTGGTACGTGGGCGCCCCCACTTCCCCACGCGGCCTTGATATCCGCTAGGCTAGGCGGCCGCCGTTGCCTACACAGCCCCATCTACATCGCTGGTAGCGCGCTCCCCAATTCCCCCGTCTTCCTGAAAGTCACGGTCTCCTCCTCTGACCCGATCAGGATCCAACCTTCTCCACCACCGTGGCGCCGAGGCGGAAGAAGAAGGGGAAGAAGAAGCCTCAAGCCCCCGCCGAGGCGCCGCCGGCCGTCGAACCTGCCATCGAGTGGTCAGTGGTGCTCAACCAGGAGGCGCTCGACAAGGTTCGCCCGGTGCTCGCCCCTGACTCCAATGAGTGGGGGAAGACGGTGGCTTGGCCCGCATCTCACGCTGTGGTCGATAGGACGGCCACTGAGATCCCCATTCATCTTCACGCCCTCTAGGCTGGCCTGGTTCCCCCTTTCTCCGCCTTCTTCAACGATGTGCTCTCTCACTACAAAGTCCATGCGCTGCACATGGATCCCAATCCATCATTCTTCTTGCTGTCTTTGCCTTCGTCTGCGAGGCTATGGTGGGCATTGCTCCCTCCGTGGCCTTGCTTCACCATTTCTTCTCCTTGCATCTGACCGACGCTCGGCAGTGTTCTGAATGCTTGAGCTTCCAGGCCGTGGCGGCGACAGCTGGCTTGGGGATCGACTTCGAGCTTTCGCCAGTTGTAGACGGATTCCGGAAGCGGCGGGTGTTTGTGGACGCGGGCGTACTTAGCCCTCTCCTCTTGCTTCCGATGGCTCCAGCTATCCCAGTTCCGGCTGGGGGCATGCGAGGCTTGCTGACCCGCAGCTCGCCCACGTCTGGCGTCGGCTGACCAGAATGAACGATCTTGGGGTGACAGCGCCCATGGTGGTAAAGCAGTTCATCCAGTGCCGCATTGCTCCGCTCGAGTGCCACTCTCGCCTGATGTGGACCTTCTCCGGCAGCAAGGACCCCATGAGGCTCTATGTGCCCGAGCTTCCTCCCGAGGTGCGGCGGACTATGCTTAAGCTCCTGACGGGTGACCCGACACCAGCCGATCTGCCGGATGAGGGCTGCCTCTTGTACTACTGTTCGAACAAGCTGGAGTTCGCGGGGCAGATGCCTTCGTTCGACGAATGGGGACTGTCCCCGGTCAGCCTTGAAGGGCCCCGCGAGAACCCTGTCTTCGTGGCTCCTCTGCCTGCCATCATCATGGCGCCCGCCCCAGAAGTGGATGTAGGGGAGCGAGCGCCATCGGACGCCGGCGGCACGGCTGTCGAAGAAGTAGCGCCGACCCGGGCTCCGGAGGCGACGACCCCAGGGGCCCGCCCGTGCCGTCCTGAGGAGGCGGTCGGGAGGCCGGAGCGGTCCGCTGCCCCCGAGAAGGAAGCCCCCGAGGCTTGGACAAGCCGCCCCGAGGCGGAGGCTGGAAGCCGATGCAGCCTGACACTCCTGAGGTCGTTTCCCCAGGGCCACTCTTGCCGCTCATGGTGCTGGCAGGTGCACCCAGGGCTTCGACCAGCTTCGCTTGAACTTTGAAGCGCTCCGCAAGAGAAAGGGGTCTCCGAGCTGTAGTGGTGACGCCTACCAGCCATTGAAGTAGAGGAAGTATATCGGCATGGATGAGTGAGTACCTTATCTCCGTAATTTCCTAGGCGTTGTATCTCCTCCTGACCGCAACTCTTTCACGGTCCCTTCGGCCAGGGCGGCAAGATCTCCCGAGAAGCGACCTCCACATGCTCCGGGTCAATTTTTGGCCTTGAGCGCCCCTCGTCGGACTGCAGCGCGCGGCGTGAGGCCTGTCAAGGAGGTGGACACGCCGTCCATGAGTCTTGACCATGCGCTCTTGTCGTTCCTCCTTCACGGCTCTGCCTGGGGTGCTGAGGGCGTGCCGAGGGCCCCTCCATTGGTCATCACCCGCGGCCAGGTAACCTCAGCTCTAGCTTCGTCTTCGAGCAACGAGGCCCCGCCCTGCAGGGCCTCAGCTGAGGCCCGGTGTGCAGCAGTGAAGGCACCGGTCTTCAGCCCCCTGCTTGGAGCAGGCGAGCCCCCTCAAGCCTCCTCAACGGTCCTTGGTGCAGAGGACGAACCCGGCCGCATGCTTGAGCTCGTGGGCGGGCAAGGCACTATTCGCCATGAGCTCTTCTAGGAAGCGATGTGCACGTTGAGCCGGCTCAAGGAAGAGCTTGTCGATGTTGACGCCCGTCTTGAGACGGAGGGCTTTCGGTTGGCGAACGAGTGCATCAATTGAAGGTAGCCATCAACCTCGGGCGTCTTCAGCGTGAGCACGCCGACGCGAAGGCTGAGTCGTCCCTTGCATTCTTGCGCGAGGCCAGCGCCCGAGCCTTGGAGGATGCTAGGGAGGCTGATCGTCGCCGCGAGGTTGCCAAGGAGCGCAAACGGGAGCTCCAGGCCCTAAACGCCGCCCTGGAGCAGCAAGTCGAGGCCCGTAGGGCCGTCCTGGCATCTATGAGGGGGGCGCCATCTGAAGAGAAGGAGATCTTGAGGCGCGAGGAGGCGCTGATACATGAGGCCTCAGAGGGCAGCCTCGAGCTCGAACGGTTGGAGACGAGGGAGTGCCAGGTGACCCTGGCCGAGGACGCGGCCAGCGAGCGTGAAGCCAGGATCCGGGAGGAGGTTGACCGCAGGATGGCGAAGGCTCACGAGGATCTCGCCAACGATTACGACCTGAAGCTGAAGTTCCTGGAGGCCGAAGTTGAGGGTAGGGACACCGCCCTCAGGACGTAGCTGAACGAGGCGGAGCAGCGTGAGAAGGCTGTTGCGGCGGCCCTGACCTCGACCCAGGCTAACCTGGCCTCCGGTCATGACGATTTGCTCTCCCTCCAGCGGCAGGTTGATGGCGCCGCGTCCCTCGCGCAGTAGAACAGGCAAGAGATGTGCCGTCGACAGACGATTCAGCGTGAGCACGCTGCTATGCTCGAGGCCCTTAGGGTGAGGGCCAACCGGGCGCTGAGCGCCATCTGCTAAGAACGCGCCCCTCATCCCCACGCTGAAGACTACGCCACCCATCACCGCTTCTTTACCGACGTCGTGACGCGCTTGGAGGACCGAGCCATGACGGCCCGCGAGCTTGTCGAGGAAAGGAGTCGAGGCCTCCTCGGGCGCGCGTTCTCTCGCGTCTTCAGTCATCTCCAGAACATCGACCCCCACTTTGACTTCGATGCTGCCATCGCCCAGTGCCCTGGGCCATTCGGGACAACCTGGCGTGCTGGGTAGACGATAACGTGGATGCCTTGGTCAGGGCCTTCGCCTCCGAGGACGACGCGGTGGTGGTCGTGGCAGATGAGGACGGCAAGGTTGACGATGGTGAAGGCGACGCCAGCGACAGCACCAGCAGCGCGTTCGGGAGCGACCAGGACGACACCGTGAGCGACATGTCCAACTGAGCCCATGCTCCCTCGCTTGAACCTGCACACAACGACTGGGACACGGCCTAGCGTAGCGTAAGAGCATTTTGGAGGGGGATCCCCTTGTGTAAGTAAATTACTGTTCTATTTTAGGCTGAACTTGAAACGCGCTTCTGCGAGCTCGCGAGCCCCCCAGCAGGCTTGCTGTTGTAATTTACCTTGACCGAGCGGGCCTTGAGCCAGTTTTGTGGTTGTCGACGTGCTTTGCTCCTAAGGGGAGCCCTTCGGGGGTCACGGGATTTAGATTTCTCGCGGAGCCTGCTAATCTGCCTGAGAGGGCCTCGCGAGGAGCGGATGCCAGGCCGTGGCAGGGTGTGCGCGCGATGGTCCTGCGGCGACTGTATTCTTGGTCCTGGGGGGATTTGCCGCCATCCGGGCTTGCCTGAGCGCGGCCAGCATGCGCATACCACGCCCAGCCCCCACTTGTGAGGCGCTCGCAAGGGGTGCCTTGAAATAAAGCACACAACCAAAACGCAGGAAATCCACTCGAACAAAGAAAACTCCCCCATACTTGACAACAAAAGCAAGGCTCCAGGTTCAGCTCAAAAAGGCGGCAAATCGAGCTTACAGAAAGAAAAGGGATGAAAGCAAATGGCCGCGTCCGGCACCTAGCTAGTCTTCTTGTCTTCCCACCAGCGCGGAGCTAAGTGCTTTCATTGGCTGTGAGCGTAGTCATTGGGGGACAGTGCCGACGGCCAGCGCGGAGCAAGGTGCTTCCACTAGGACGTGGGCGGGAGCCCCCGAGGCCCGAGGGCGGCACTCCGGACACTCCGGGGCGTGTACAGCCCCACTCATTATTACGTGAGAGTGTCACGAGCGGAGACCTTCACAGGCGTTAGCCTTGCTTCATATCGCCAGACGAGGGCCCCTCCCTGCGCCACCCCGACCATCGTTTGGGCATCCAGAAACCAGGACGAGACCAAGGGGCAAGGGGAACGCTAGCGGCGCCCTCGGCGACCACGGGTCCTCTGCCGGGGGGGAAGGGCCCACCGGCACCTTCCCCGGCAGAGGACCTACCTCGGAACGGCGCCTTGCTCTGCGCGGCGCGGGGGTGGCCATGGCTCCAAGCCCCCCATGCGCAGGCCCCAGCATTCCGCTCCCGCCGGGGGCGGAGCCACCGCCTTGGGATCTTCGACTGGCGCCGTGGGCTGGTCCACCTGCAGCCCATGGTTAGTGCACACCTACTCCCGTGGTACCTGTTGTACTCCGTCGTCGTCGTCGCTGAAGGGGTCGGTGAAACCTTCGGGCGACTCATGGAAGGCTCCCGCTTCGGGCGTCCCACCTACCCATCTTGGCCCGAGGAACGAGTTGGGGCCTTCCTCGAGCATGTACTCCAGGTTCACCATGCGGGGCACGTAGGCATCCAAGGTTGCCCCACCGGAGCCACCACCTTGGTGTCCCGCGCCCCGAGCCACCAGCCATGGCGCCTGGCCCTGGCGGGCGCTGGGTGGCACTCCAGCGCGTCCTCGCGGTGGACCGCCGACGCTCGCCTCCACTGGTGATGATGTTGTAGCGGTAGGATGGGTGGTGCCTGGGTCTATGTTGGTGTCGTCTGGTGTAGGATCGTGTAACGCCCACGATGCGGCTATATCTCCCACGTGTCGAGGCACGACTTAGAGGCATAACCGCATTGTGGTTTTGTCGCAAGAAGGGTCATCTTCACACAATCCCATGTAATGAACAAGAATGGGATAAAGAGTTGGCTTACAATCGCCACTTCACACAATACATAAATAAAACATACATCATTCAGAGATACACACATAGGTCCGACTACGGAACCAAAAGAGAAGAAGACAACCCAACTGCTAGATCCCTGATCGTCCCAACTGGGCACCACTACTGATCAATATGAAAAGAAACAACACAACGAACAAGATCTTCATCGAGCTCCCACTTGAGCTCGGTAGCGTCATCTGCACTGGTCTCATCGGCACCTGCAACTGTTTTGGAAGTATCTGTGAGTCACGAGGACTCAGCAATCTCACACCCGCGAGATCAAGACTATTTAAGCTTATAGGAAAGGATGGTGTAGTGAGGTAGAGCTGCAGCAAGCACTAAGCATATATGGTGGCTAAACATACGCAAATAAGAGCGAGAAGAGAAGCAACGGATCGGTCGTGAAGCTAGCAATGATCAAGAAGTGATCCTGAACTCCTACTTACGTCAAACATAACCCAGAAACCGTGTTCACTTCCCGGACTCCGCCGAGAAGAGACCATCACGGCTACACACGCGGTTGATGCGTTTTAATTAAGGTCAAGTGTCAAGTTCTCTACAACCGGATATTAACAAATTCCCATCTGCCACATAACCGCGGGCACGGCTTTCGAAAGATAATACCCTGCAGGGGTGTCCCAACTTAGCCCATCATAAGCTCTCACGGTCAACGAAGGATAAACCTTCTCCCAGGAAGACCCGATCAGTCTCGGAATCCCGGTTTACAAGACATTTCGACAATGGTAAAACAAGACCAGCAAAGCCGCCCGAATGTGCCGACAAATCCCGATAGGAGCTGCACATATCTCGTTCTCAGGGCACACCGGATAAGTCAAGCTACGAGTAAAACCAGACCTCGAGTTTCCCCGAGGTGGCCCCGCAGGCTGCTCAGTTCGGACCAACACTCGAAGGAGCACTGGCCCGGGGGGTCTAAAATAAAGATGACCCTTGAGTCTGCAGAACCCAAGGGAAAAGGGGATAGGTGGTAGCAAATGGTAAAACCAAGGTTGGGCCTTGCTGGAGGAGTTTTATTCAAAGCGAACTGTCAAGGGGGTCCCATAAATCACCCAACCGCGTAAGGAACGCAAAATCAAGGAACATAACACCGGTATAACGGAAACTAGGGCGGCAAGAGTGGAACAAAACAGCAGGCATAAGGCCGAGCCTTCCACCCTTTACCAAGTATATAGATGCATTAAATAAATAAGAGATATTGTGATATCCCAACATAAACATAATCCAACATGGAGCAATCTTCAACTTCACCTGCAACTAGCAATGCTATAAGAAGGGGCTGAGCAAAAGTGGTAACATAGCCAAACAACGGTTTGCTAGGAAGGGTGAAAAGGTTAGGGGCTGACATGGCAATAAGGGAGGTATGAAATAGCAAGAGGTAGGTAGCGCGGCATAGCAATAGAGCGAACGGCTAGCAAGCAAAGATAGAAGTGATTTCGAGGGTATGGTCATCTTGCCTGAAATCCCGCAAGGAAGAAGAACGAGTCCATCAAGAAGACAAACGGATGTAGTCGAATGAATCCTCACAACTCCGGAACGAAACCGAAGCTAACGAGAGAAGCAAACCGGAAAAAAACAAACAGCAAAGTAAACAACCACCACATACACATGGCATGATGCACAATCAAGTATGATGCATGTCCGGTTTAATGAGGCATGGCATGGCAAGGTGCAACAAACAACACTACAAATTAAGTGGAGCTCAATATGCAACGAGTTGCATATTGACGAAACACCACATTTAATTATTTAGTTCTCTCTCATTTATGTACCCAATAATATTAAATGTTATTAACCATGGCAAGAGGTGAAGCATATGGAAACTACCTATTTAGGCAATTTAAATGAGGCCGGAACAACAAACAATAATTCTGGAAAATCCTCATGTCATTTAGCAATTTAATACAAACGCAATTTTAGACATTTTTAATGTGGTTATCATGATGCGGATGACATATGCAAGGTATATGCAATTTTATGAAAATGTTGATATGAGCATGTTATGAAGCATTTGTCGCCGTGGTGGAAGAAAGGGGTGCCACGGCAACGAATCCGAAAATGATGCCACGGCAACATATCGGTTCCTGTAGCTCACGGAGATACCGGTGCAAAAGAAATGGGCGTGAGCGTGTCGCGCAAGGATGGTGGGGTGCTCCCGGATTCCGGGCTCCCACGGGTTAGTGGTATGGAAACGAGGAACGTGCAAAGACAACTCGAACACGATGCAAACACGGGCATCTCATACAACACATGCAATCGTACCACGGACGTCGTCTCGGGGTTATACCTTCGAAGCGTGCATTCAGGGCGGAACATGTTCGAAGTGGAAGTAGATGTTCACGGGGTCATCATGAAAGTAGTCGTTCTCGCGACGGTAGTGGAAGTAGCGGTGCACGCGGAGGTAGTCGAACTTGACGGTTCCGTTACACGGTCTTCGGCGACGTTAGTGGAAGTAGTGGCACATGTTCGTTTTCGGAGAGGTACTTGACGTCCACGGGATCGACGGTAGAGGTACACTCGTTGTCGGGGTACTTGTCGGTCCGGTCTTGGTGTAGATGTACATGGCAAACGTAGTGGTACTAAGCGTCGGTCGTCGAAGGACTTGACGAAATCCACAGCGCCGGTGTACTGGTACGGGTGTCGGTCTTGCCGGTGGGGTACTTGACGCAAAACCCCGGAGGCGATGCTTGACAGTCCGCTTACGGGTCTTGGCGACGGGACAAAGGGGCGCGAGCGAGGCTCTCGTCGAGGTTCTCCGGGAAGCAGAGCAGCGGCGCGACGCAGAGCAGCAGAGGGACTTGCGGCGGAGCTCGGTGCCTCGCCTCGCTGGAATACGAACAGGACGACGGCGGCCGGCGCTGCTGGCATCGGTCGGCGCAGACGAGGAGAAGGCCATGGCAGAGGAGGTCGACGGGCGGCGGCGCTGGCCCGCAGCTGGCCAGACGACGGGTGCGAGGCGACGGAACACATAGGGGACGGTGAGGCATGGAGCGGCCACGGGGCGGCAGCCGTCACGGCTCCGGTGACTAGCGCGGTCGAGGGAGGAGCGGGGCGCAGCTCCTCTGGTCCATGGCAGGAGGCCATGGCGGGCAGGCGGTGATGTGCAGAAGGGTGGCGAAGGACTTGGCGGCGGGGACGAGACGGAGGGAGGCCGGCGGAGGCAGCGGCGAGGCGGACCAGGCCGGCGGAGGCGCAGGAGAGGAAGCAGGAGCAGAGGGGCGGCGGAGCTCCTGGTGGTGGTGGTCGACGCCGGCGGGCGCGCTTGCTGGAAGGAGGGGCGCTCGGGAGGAGGCCGCGGCGCTGATCGTTGACGAGGGCGACGGGGAGGTCCGGTGGCGCGGCACCAAGGGCGGCGAGGAGGAGGTCGTGCGCGGGGGTCTCGAGGTGGAGGCAGCGAGGGGATCGGGCACTGGTACGAGGGGCTCCTCCCCTTTGGCGGCGCTGGAGGGATCAAGAGGAGAGAGCGAGAGGAGATGGGGGCTAGGGTTAGATAGACATCGGCTGGGCCTTGGGTCGTGAAGTGGATGGGCCGGCGCGGTAGTTGGGAGGCCCAGCTGGGCTTTCTTCTCTCTCCCTCTTCTGCCAAAACTCTACTAAAAACAGAAAAAAAAACAAAGAGAGAAAAGGAGAGAAAAGGAAGAGTGGACAAGAATTTGGGCATGGGGATTATTTTCCCGGACTCACAACGAAGTGCTTGTTCCGAAAAAATAGAAAAAGCCAAGATTGGAAGATTTAAATTCAAACTCATTTGATTTAAATTCAAATGATTTGAATAGGAATTGAGGGTAGGGAAGGACCAAAAATGTCCGGATTTTTGGTGGAGCTCCGGAATAAGATGAAAAAATATAATGCAAGGTTGGAGACCAAGAATTAAGATAACAAAGGCATTGGGATATTTGCAAGTGTGTTCCGGTTAATTCCAAACTAATGGAATATTTATAATAACTCCATAAATATTAGGAGGATATGTTATAAAGAGAAATCACCATGTGAATTCCCTCGATTTAAATGGACCGAAGATCCATGCAATTTATTTAGGTGGGTTTTAAAATTAAATGACATGATGCAATGCAAAAAATAAAAGAGCAAGCACAAAAGAAACACAAGGAGGTCAAGAAAATATGGAAGTCTTCTGAAGCATCGGTCTCGGGGCGTTACAGATCGAAAGTATGTCTAGAGGGGGGTGATTAGATTACTTGACCAAATAAAAACTTAACCTTTTCCCAATTTTAGTTCTTGGCAGATTTTAACAACTTAGCACAAGTCAAGCAATCTTAACACAATTCAAGCAAGCATGCAAAGAGTATATGAGCTGCGGAAAGTAAAGCATGCAAATTGCAAGAATGTAAAGGGATGGGTTTGGAGAGTGCAAACTCAATAGGAGACACAGATGTTTTTGTCGTGTTCCGATAGGTGGTGCTATCGTACATCCACGTTGACGGAGAATTCAACCCACGAAGGGTAATGGCTGCGCGAGTCCACGAAGGGCTCCACCCACGAAGGGTCCACGAAGAAGCAACCTTGTCTATCCCACCATGGCCATCGCCCATGAAGGACTTGCCTCACTAGGGTAGATCTTCACGAAGTACGCAATCTCCTTGCCCTTACAAACTCCTTGGTTCAACTCCACAATCTTGTCGGAGGCTCCCAAGTGACACTTAACCAATCTAGGAGACACCACTCTCCAAAAGGTAATAGATGGTGTGTTGATGATGAACTCCTTGCTCTTGTGCTTCAAATGATAGTCTCCCCAACACTCAACTCTCTCTGTCATAGGATTGGATTTGGTGGAAAGATGATTTGAGTGGAAAGCAACTTGGGGAAGGCTAGAGATCAAGATTCATATGGTTGGATTGGAATATCTTGGTCTCAACACATGAGTAGGTGGCTCTCTCTCAGAAAATGAGTAGTGGAAGTGTAGGCACGGTCTGATGGCTTCCCTCACGAATGAGGAGAGGGTGGAGGGGTATATATAGCCTCCACACAAAATCAAACCGTTACAGACAATATACCAAACTCGGTGGGACGGAATCAGAAAACTCGGTCGGACCGATTCAGTACATATGTGACCTTAGGCAATTTCGGTGGGACCGACATGTCAACTTCGTGGGACCGATAACATCAGGGTTAGGGCATAACGTAATCTCGGTTGGACTGATTACAAAAACTCGATTGGACCGACTTTGGTAATAAGCTAACCAGAGAGTTGGTCAGGCAAACTCGGTGGGACTGATTCGCTCGTCTCGGTGGGACCGAAGCGTTATGAAAAGGAAACAGAGTGTTTGCATTGCAGACTCGGTGGGACCGATCGCTCATCTCGGTTGGACCGAAACGTTACGAAGGGAAACAGAGAGTTTGTAATCCCATCTCAGTGAGACGGAGATCCCTATCGATGAGACCGAAGTGACTAGGGTTTCTGGCAGTGGCTATGTCAAATGAACTCGGTGGCGCCGGATGGATCTAATCGGTGGGGCCAAGTTTGACTTTTGGTTTGGGACATATGTGGATATGAGAAAGTGGTTGAGGGCTTTTGGAGCATATCACTAAGCATTTTGAGCAAGCAAGCCATTAAGCAACACCTCATCCCCTTTTAATAGTATTGGCTTTCCTATAGACTCAATGTGATCTTGGATCACTAAAATAGAAAATGTAGAGTCTTGGACTTTAGAGCTTGAGCCAATCATTTGTCCTTAGCATTTTGAGGGGTCCACATTCCTTATCCATGCCATGCCAATCATTGAACTTTCCTGAAATATTTATCTTGAAATGGCATTAGTTCAATGAGCTATATGTTGTTGATCATTACCAAAACCATCCAGGGATAGTTGCACTTTCAATCTCCCCCTTTTTGGTAATTGATGAAAACATATAGATCAAAGCTTCGAAAAATGATAATAAGATTGAAATACATCATCGCTTTGAGAAGTATGTCATAAGCAAGAGCTCCCCCTAAATTTGTGCATTATTTAAAATTTTCTTTGGACTACAAATGCACAATGTGTTAGGATCATGGGTCACTCTTCCATGTCACATACATCTTGGTGGAGCGCTCAAAATGATAACAATTGAAAACATGCACTCATCACCAAGCAAAGTGAATGATCATAACTGGATATGAAGGATAATATCACTCAAGCACATGATCATCCAAGTATCTCACAAAATACATAGTGTATCAAGCAAACACACAATAAAGTTCAAGCAAATAAGATGCAAAGAGAGACAAAAAGTTAAAAATATGCATAGTGTCGTGCGTCTCTCAGGCTTGGTCTTCATGAGGTGGTGTAGAGATGACTCCAAGGACGAAAGCTTCTGTAGATGTAGCTGGAGCTGGTGGAGTGGCTGCTGGAGCTGGCGGCACTGAAGCTGTGGCTGCTAGTGCAGAAGTAGTGGCTCTAGTATCAGGAATAGGCACTGCAGCAAACCTCTGACTTCTGGGCACTCTAGTGAAAGCATCTGTGGTAGACTTGCCTTTCTTCTCCTCCACTTCCTCCTGAAGTTGCTCAACTACTGACTGAATCTTAGTTACCTTGACATCAAGATCATAGAATTTCTACTCAATGATCCTCTCCAAACTCTCCTGGTTTTGTGTCAGGGTGGCCAAGCCCTTCTCATCCTCAAGGTGGATTGGATCATATATCCAAGCTGATCTTGCTTACTCTTCAAGAACACCTGAGATGCCTCTTCAGCTGTTGGCATCTTTGCAGCTTTCTCTGCCCTTGCCTTCTCTCTCTGCTCATGTGCTTGCTCTAAGGAAGGATTTTCTCATCCATAACAACAATGTTATCCTCAAAATCCAGCGTAAGGGGTAAATGCTCCTTGTCCAACAGATAAGTGCCTGTGCCCATCTGGGAGTTGATGAGCACCTGAATTTGTGGAGCATACCCACAAGACCTCTTCTGATCTGCAGTTGTCCTCTTGATTGTTTCCACAATCAGACTCATGACTTTGAACTTCTGAGGAACATCAAATATGTGCAGCAAGTTGATGGAGTGTCCTCTTATCATTCTGTGATCTCCAGATTTTGGCAAAAGATTGTGCCTCAGAATGGTATTGATAGTAGGCAGCCTTGACAATAAGTGCTTCACTGAGCCAAACTTTGTGAGTTTCCAGGTCTGCATCAGGAATCTCCTTGTACATGCTTGCCATTGAGTTATGGTCTTTCTTCTTCTTGGCATACACATCCAAGTCATCTTCATGAGCTTCTGGGGCATTGATCAATCTAGCCCATTCATCAACAATGGACTGATACCTGGTACCCTCTCACAATCATACAATTCTGCCATTAGGATAAAAGTGAGCAGTAGAGTAAAATTGCATGATCAGCTCATCATTCCACTTTGTGAGCTTCTGGACAACAAACTTTTCCACTTCACAAGCCTTGAAGCTGTCATAAACACCTGGGAAGTGATCTTCATTTTCTCTAATGTAGGTCCAGTCAACCCATCTCATGTCACATACTATTGGCTTCTTGTCAAGCAGGATTGTGTCATAGAAATATTGTTGTTACTTTGTGTGGAACCTGTAGTCCACAGCAGTTCTCCTCCTTACAGCATATGGGTCATTCTTCCTACACTGTCTTAGACCTGCATCTTTCCTGATCCTCATGTCCTCTGCAACAGGATGTCTATCATTATGGTCTGGAATATTTGGCTTGAGCTTCCTTAGAACTTGGGCTTTAGCTTCCTCTTTTCCAACTTCAGGCACTGGGGCCTTGTTCTTCTCCTCAGCAGGTATGTTCCTTGTACTCCTCTTGGTGCAGTCTTGGTGGCTGGAGCAGCAGCTTTGGGAGCAGTTTTGGGCTTAGCAACAGCCCCTAACTTAATAGCATCTCCCATGAGCTTTTGTTCCTTAGGTGCTAGAGCAGCATCCTCTTCCTCGTCATCATCAAATCTCACCATAGTAGATTTTCCAAGTACTTTAGATATTGTAGTTCTTGCCCTCTTCTTCTTCTTGTCCTCACCAGCTGCCTCTCCATCAGATTCAAGTGTGAACTTCATAGTTTCTCCTGTGGCAACATTCCTTGGCTTGGATGTAGGCACTCTCCTAGCTGGTGCCTTTCTGTTCATGCCTGGCTTAGTTGATGCAACAGTGCCAAACTCCTTCTTCACCACTTTCTTCTAGGAAGTGGCCTCATCCTCAGCTGCAACATAGTCTTCATCCTCTAAATCAGAAGTTCTCTTCTTCCTTGCTCTAGTAGCTGCCTTGGGCAAGTTACTAGGTGTGCTCCTGCTGCCCTCATCATAGCTGCTGGAGGGACTAGTGCCCTCACTCAAATGCTCTTGTTGTTCAGACCTGTTCTGGCTGTCACTTTGGTAAGACATCTTGTAGGCAAACTGTCAGCAGACCCTGTGAATAGGTTGTAGATGAGGTAGAGTAGATGAGCATCACAAAGCACAGAGGTTTTGCAAATCAAATTGAGTCAAAAACTTAGTTTTAGTTCTCTACAGAAGTGATCTCGGAGCTACCGAATTGACAAACTCGGTGATACCGAAGCAACACTTGGAACCTAAACTAGTGAACTCGGTTGGACCGAGTCACAGTTTGGTGGCACCGAGATTGCTAGGGTTTCACAGAATCTTGAACTCGGTCACACCGATTTGCAATTTTCAGTCAGACCGAAAAGCGCATGTGCAATGGCCTAAGCCGAATCGGTGAGACCGATTTCTACGACTCGGTCGGTCCGAGATGAGTTCTGCGGAGAGCTAACCCTATGTAACGCCCCGAGACCGATGCTCTAGTTACCTTCCTTTTATTTCGTTGAGGTTGGGTGTTCCAATTGTTTGTTGCCGTGATCTTGATGGTGCCATTGTCATATTTTGTTTCTTGCATCATGGTCATCTTTTGGTTATATTGCATTGACATGCTCACCATTGTCACATTGCATTTGTGCCTCTTGTCATTTTGCATTCATCATATGCATTGTGGTATTCATCTCATTTTGCTTGCATTATGTTTGTAATGTTGCTTGGCTATGCATTTGACCCATGCATCACCACCTCCCCATTACTTCTTATTCCTTCCTTGATGCAAGTGCCATTTCTCCCTTCTCCATTAATGTTCAATCTTTGTCAATGAATCATGCACCATACCTTATACCTCTCTGTCAAGATTCAGCCGTTTGGAGTTGTTTTGGTTAGGTTCAAAAATGCCTCAAGTTTGAATTTTATTCAAACTTGTTTTATTTTTCTACCTCTAAAAATGCCCAAACCAATTTTATAAAATGGTGCATAATTTCAGGAGTCTATATGTATACTTACTTCTTTCTATTTCTTACCCAATATCCCTGGACTTTCCCTTTTGTTGGCTGTTTATTTAATAGGTAGAAAAATATGAAAAGGAAAAGGCCAAACTTACTCGCAGCCACCTGGGCCTCTTCCCTCCTGAACCGGCCCAGCCAGCCTCCCGCAGCCCAGCTAGCCCGCAAGCGACAGGAGCTTCGTCCTCTTGTACGGCAGGCCATCCAGAGGAGCCACGTCGGCATGCCCGATGATTTGACGGCCGTCCGGCGCCCCTAGCCCCTATAAATCATGTCCAAACCCTACCCCGGCCTCTCCTCTATCCTTTCAGACCCTCTCCTTCCCTCAACGCCGAATAGCTAAGTCTCCACGCCCACGCCTTCGCTGCGGCCGCCATGACCCGAGCGAGAAACAGCTCGAGCTCGGGGTAGCTTCCTCGCCACGCCTCCGACCCTCCGGCCACCTTGGAGAGATCCCCTAAGACCCACTTCTTCAACTATGTCCACGCACGCACCTCTACGGCCTCTGGATCGACTACCCCGACCCATCTTCTTCCTCTTCTTCCCGGACCCGAAGACCGGCAAGTTCCGTGCGTCATCGCGCCGTCTCCTTCATCTCCACCACCACAACTTCATGTCCTGTGGGCACTAGGTGAGCAGCCGCGTCGCCCAAGCCCCTTTTTCCGCCCCATATTAGTCCTCTAGGAGCCGATCCATCCATGCCAAACCCCAGCCACCATGCTCTGCTGCGGAATGGCCACGAGCGACGTCTCTGTTCCGCCCGCTCCTACGCACACGCATGCACGATCGTCCGTGCGAGCACGCAAGCCACAACCTCACGCGCTCAAGCACCCGAGCACCACGCCTCTGCACATACCCACACACCTGCACCATGCTCGCTGTAGCTTCTTCATCCATGGTGTCTTCGCCCTTGTTCCCACGCGCTCGCTGCACACACGCACGCCTCTCCCAACACACGTTCATGCGCATAGCCGCATCATGCACAGCAGCACGCCCACCTCGTCCGCGCGCCTTGCATATCTCCCCTGTAGCTCATGACTCGCCGTACTTCGCCGCCATGGCCGCAGGATCATGCCTGCGCACAACCTCACATGCGCGCATGCGCTCGTCCCCTAGCATCCTTCCTTGCAGGATTCCGCACCCCCGCGCGGCCCCAAGGCACCCAGGTGAGCACCTGCTGCTCGCTGCCGAGCTCCATCGCAAGCACAACCAAGGCCGGCCGCTTGTTTCTGTTGTTTGGTCAGGTTCGCTCGAGCTGTTGGTTCTGTTAGTGTTCTTCTGTTAACTGTATTCAAATTCAGTCCAGCTCCTACTGGTTAGCCCGGCTCGTTGACACCTAGACGACCAGGGTTCAAATCCCCACGGCTGCATCCTTTTTCTGCAATTCTGCATCTTTAGAGGATCAGCTCTTATTCTCCGTAATTTGCCTTTGGACCGATTTGGAGCATCATCCACTCAATTACCCTCTGGATAGTTATGTTCAGCTACACCAAGAGGACCTGGGTTCACTCCCAGCGCCCCTCCTTTTTTCTTTTTATGTTGTTTCTGTTATTTCACACACACGCACAACTGTTTCATCTTGGACCGAGCCCTCCTTGTGCCATAAACACTCATCCATTGCAGTGGTCAGCGCTTCAGTTTGGGTCCTGGTCGCGTTGCCCAAATGCTTTATTCTCTGCTGATCTCCCTTTGCATCATGAACACATAGCTAGCCGAGTGGCTAGCGTAGCCACTATCCAGCCATGGGGTCTGGGGTTCAAATCCCAGGCGCCACAGTTTTTGCCCTGTTTTCAATTTCTTTTGGCACACAGCCACTTAGTCCTCATTCTCTTCTGGGCCGCTGCACTGCGCTGCAATCCGGCCCGTACATATATTTTTCTGCTCTGTGATTTTAGCATTTTCCAGTGCATGCATATTTACAGGGAATGCCACTGTTTTGTATTGTTAATAACCAAATATGCATGCATCCAAATTAAACAAAAAATACATGTAAAATGTTTAGAATTTTATCTAGTTTCACAATATCCAACTTTCATCCATGTTAAAATATTTAAACTTGCTGTTTGCATTATTTTTGCACATAGGTCATGTTAAAATGGTTTATTTCATAACTTAATAACCGTAGCTCTGAATTTATTAAACTTTATATGTAACTTGTCTAGCAAAATTCATAGATTCACATGATGCACATACTTTTGCTGTTTAACAACTCTAAAATATGGTTTAGGCATAACAGTACCAAATTTGAAATATGCATATGGGGATTTTCCGGAATTGTTGTTTGTGTTTCCGGCCTCATTTAAACTTGCCTAAATAGGTAGTTTGCATATGCTTCACCTCTTGCCATGTTAACAACATTTAATCTTGACATGCATCATACTTGGTGGTGCATCATGTCATGTTATGCTTGTTTGTTTACTATGTTGTTTGCTTCTTTCCGGTGTTGCTTCTTCTTGATAGTTCCGGTAACGTTGCGATTGTGAGGATCCGTTCGACTATGTTGGTCCGTGTTCTTCATGGACTCGTTCTTCTTCCTAGCGGGATTTCAAGCAAGATGACCGTCACCTTGGATCTCATTACTATCATTGCTATGCTAGTTGCTTCGTTCTATCGCTATGCTGCGCTACCTATCACTTGCTCCTCAAACCTCCCAAATTTGCCATGAACTTCTAACCTTTGTCACCCTTCCCAGCAAACCGTTGTTTGGCTATGTTACCGCTTTGCTCAGCACCTCTTATAGCGTTGCTAGTTGCAGGTGAAGATGAAGATTGCTCCATGTTGGATAATGTTTATGTTGGGATATCACAATATCTCTTATTTAATTAATGCATCTATATAGTTGGTAAAGGGTGGAAGGCTCGGCCTTATGCCTGGTGTTTTGTTCCACTCTTGTCGCCCTAGTTTCCGTCATACCGGTGTTATGTTCCTTGATTTTGCGTCCCTTATGCGGTTGGGTGATTTATGGGACCCCCTTGACAGTTCGCTTTGAATAAAACTTATCCAGCAAGGCCCAACCTTGGTTTTACATTTGCCTCACCTAGCATTTTTCCCTTGGGAGTCGCGCTCTCGAGGGTCATCTTTATTTACCCCCCCCCCCCCGCCCGGCCAGTGCTCCTTCGAGTGTTGGTCCAACCTGTCAGCCGCCGGTGGCCACCAGGGGCAACTCTGGGCTGGCCTACCGGAAGCTTGGACAATCCGGTGTGCCCTGAGAACGATATATGTGCAGCTCCTATCAGGATTTGTCAGCACATTCGGGCGGCTTTGCTGGTCTTGTTTTACCATTATCGAAATGTCTTGTAAACCGGGATTCCGAGACTGATCGGGTCTTACCGGGAGAAGGAATATCCTTTGTTGACCGTGAGAGCTTATAATGAGCTAAGTTGGGACACCCCTGCAGGGTATTATCTTTTGAAAGCCGTGCCCGCAGTTATGTGGTAGATGGGAATTTTTTAATATCCGGTTGTAGAGAACTTGACACTTGACTTAACTAAAACGCATCAACCGCGTGTGTAGCCGTGATGGTCTCTTCTCGGCGGAGTCCGGGAAGTGAACACGGTTTTTGGGTTATGTTTGACGTAAGTAGGAGTTCAGGATCACTTCTTGATCATTACTAGTTGACGACCGTTCCGTTGCTTCTCTTCTTGCTCTTAGTTGCGTAAGTTAGCCACCATACTTGCTTAGTCGCTGCTGCAACCTCATCACTTATCCTTTCCATACCCATTAAGCTTTGCTAGTCTTGATACCCATGGTAATGGGATTGCTGAGTCCTCGTGGCTCACAGATTACTACAACCCCAGTTGCGGGTACAGGTTTTGCGATGATCATGACGCGAGAGCGATGTTACTTGTTTTGGAGTTCTTCTTCTGCTTCTTCTTCGATCAGGGGATAGGTTCCAGGTCGGCAGCCTGGGCTAGCAGGGTGGATGTCGTTTGAGTTTCTGTTTGTGTTTCATCCGTAGGCGGATGTTGATCTTATGTATGATGTATTGATGTATTCTTGCGGCATTTGTGCCTTTTGTATGTATCCCCATCTATTATGTAATGTTGATGTAATGATATCCACCTTGCAAAAGCGTTTCAATATGCGGGTCTATCCTTGGTGGGACCTTCGAGTTCCTCTCGGATAGGGTCGCATCTTGGGCGTGACACCCTAAATTTTTCGAATCAATCTAGGCCTAAGGAAGATTTAGCTGGATAGATCAATCTCATTCGTGGCAAGTAACATGGCATTGTCCTTGTGCTAGGAATCGGAGTAAAAATGAAAGCACAAGGGGTCGAACACATACCCTAGAACGGCGAGTGTTCGCTACAGCGCCGACGGCGAAGCAGAATCCGTCGGCGGCGGCAGATTCCAACGGCGGGAGGTCGTTGACAGCAAGGAGACGATCCGGAGACCCGAGGAGGCACAGTAGGACACCCGCTGGCTGAGAGGATTAGAAGTAATTTCCAAAATCTCACCCGTGGGTATTTATATCCCGACCCTGTCGGTGTGACCGAGTGGAACAACTCGGTGGCACTGAGATTGCAGAATCGCAAGCGGTTGCTGCAACTCGGTGTGACCGAAGTGTTCAAATCGGTTGTACCGAGATGAAAACCTAGATAAACTTAGTGAACTCGGTGTGACGGAAATGGATGTCTCGGTCAGACCGAAATGCACAAAGAGGTTTTGGAAGTTTAAGTCTATGAGGAATCGGGGACTCCGAGTGCTCCTCACACAGAGTGGTTCGAATCTGACTTGATCAAACTTTGTGATGCAGCATGAATAGAATTTGAGACGAGAAAAGCATAGATAGCTAGAGAAGGTTCTTAGGCATTCTTGTCCATCCACTTGGCAAGAGAGAAAAAGAGACCAAACAAACAAAGCAACAAGTGGATGTCCTCGAATGAGTGAAATATGCAAACGACATGCTCACACAATAAAATGGCAAATGAAACATGTGACAAAGCTGTTGGAAATATGCCCTAGAGGCAATAATAAATGGTTATTATTATATTTCTTTGTTCATGGTAATTGTCTATTATTAATGCTATAATTGTATTGTCCGGAAATCGTAATACATGTGTGAATACATAGACCACAACCTGTCCCTAGTAAGCCTCTAGTTGACTAGCTCGTTGATCAACAGATAGTCATGGTTTCCTGACTATGGACATTGGATGTCATTGATAAAGGGAACACATCATTAGGAGAATGATATGGACAAGACCCAATCCTAAGCATAGCATAAAAGATCGTGTAGTTTCGTTTGCTAGAGCTTTTCCAATGTCAAGTATCCTTTCCTTAGACCATGAGATCGTGCAACTCCCGGATACCGTAGGAGTGCTTTGGGTGTGCCAAACGTCACAACGTAACTGGGTGACTATAAAGGTGCACTACGGGTATCTCCGAAAGTGTCTGTTGGGTTGGCACGGATCAAGACTGGGATTTGTCACTCCGTGTGACGGAGAGGTATCTCTGGGCCCACTCGGTAATGCATCATCATAATGAGCTCAATGTGACTAAGGCGTTAGTCACGGGATCATGCATTGCGGTACGAGTAAAGAGACTTGCCGGTAACGAGATTGAACAAGGTATTGGGATACCGACGATCGAATCTCGGGCAAGTAACATACCGATTGAAAAAGGGAATTGCATACGGATTGATTGAATCCTCGACACCGTGGTTCATCCGATGAGATCATCGTGGAACATGTGGGAGCCAACATGGGTATCCAGATCCCGCTGTTGGTTATTGACTGGTGAGGCGTCTCGGTCATGTCTGCATGTCTCCCGAACCCGTAGGGTCTACACACTTAAGGTCCGGTGACGCTAGGGTTGTAGAGATATATGTATGCGGAAATCCGAAAGTTGTTCGGAGTCCCGGATGAGATCCCGGACGTCACGAGAGGTTCCGGAATGGTCCGGAGGTGAAGAATTATATATAGGAAGTCAAGTTTCGGCCACCGAGAAAGTTTCGGGGGTTACCGGTATTGTACCGGGACCACCGGAAGGGTCCCGGGGGTCCACCGGGTGGGGCCACCTATCCCGGAGGGCCCCGTGGGCTGAAAGTGGAAGGGAACCAGCCCTTAGTGGGCTGGGGCGCCCCCCTTGGGCCTCCCCCCATGCGCCTAGGGTTGGGAACCCTAGGGGGGAGCTTCCCCCTTGCCTTGGGGGGCAAGGCACCCCTTCCCCCCCACTTGGCTGCCGCCCCCCTTGGAGATCTGATCTCCCAAGGGCTGGCGCCCCCCCAGGGGTCCTATAAATAGTGGGGGGGAGGGAGGGCAGGAAACTACAGCCTTGGGCGCCTCCTCCTCCCCTGCAACACCTCTCTCTCTCTCGCAGAAGCTTGGCAAAGCCCTGCCGGAGACCCGCTACATCCACCACCACGCCGTCGTGCTGTTGGATCTCCATCAACCTCTCCTTCCCCCTTGCTGGATCAAGAAGGAGGAGACGTCGCTGCACCGTACGTGTGTTGAACGCGGAGGTGCCGTCCGTTCGGCACTCGGTCATCGGTGATTTGGATCACGGCGAGTACGACTCCGTCATCCACGTTCATTGGAACGCTTCCGCTCGTGATCTACAAGGGTATGTAGATGCACTCCTTTCCCCTCGTTGCTAGTAGACTCCATAGATGCATCTTGGTGAGCGTAGGAAAATTTTAAATTATGCTACGATTCCCAACAGTGGCATCATGAGCCAGGTCTATGCGTAGTTACTATGCACGAGTAGAACACAAAGCAGTTGTGGGCGTTGAGTTTGCCAATTCTTCTTGCCGCTACTAGTCTTTTCTTGTTTCGGCGGCATTGTAGGATGAAGCGGCCCGGACCGACCTTACACGTACACTTACGTGAGACAGGTTCCACCGACTGACATGCACAAGTTGCATAATGTGGCTAGCGGGTGTCTGTCTCTCCTACTTTAGTCAGAACGGATTCGATGAAAAGGGTCCTTATGAAGGGTAAATAGAAATTGGCAAATCACGTTGTGGTCATACGTAGGTAAGAAACGTTCTTGCTAGAAACCTACAAACCACGTAAAAACTTGCAACAACAATTAGAGGACGTCTAACTTGTTTTTGCAGCAAGTGCTATGTGATGTGATATGGCCAGAAGATGTGATGAATGATATATGTGATGTATGAGATTGATCATATTCTTGTAATAGGAATCACGACTTGCATGTCGATGAGTATGACAACCGGCAGGAGCCATAGGAGTTGTCTTTATTATTTTGCATGACCTGCGTGTCATTGAATAACGCCATGTAAATTACTTTACTTTGTTGCTAAACGCGTTAGCCATAGAAGTAGAAGTAATCGTTGGCGTGACGACTTTATGAAGACACAATGATGGAGATCATGATGATGGAGATCATGGTATCATGCCGGTGACGAAGATGATCATGGTGCCCCGAAGATGGAGATCAAAGGAGCATGATGATATTGGCCATATCATGTCACTATTTGATTGCATGTGATGTTTATCATGTTTTTGCATCTTATTTGCTTAGAACGACGGTAGTAAGTAAGATGATCCCTTATAATAATTTCAAGAAAGTGTTCACCCTAACTGTGCACCGTTGCGAAGGTTCGTTGTTTCGAAGCACCACGTGATGATCGGGTGTGATAGATTCTAATGTTCGAATACAACGGGTGTTGACGAGCCTAGCATGTACAGACATGGCCTCGGAACACACGCAATACACTTAGGTTGACTTGACGAGCCTAGCATGTACAGACATGGCCTCGGAACATGGAGGACCGAAAGGTCGAGCATGAGTCGTATAGAAGATACGATCAACATGGAGATGTTCACCGATCTTGACTAGTCCGTCTCACGTGATGATCGGACACGGCCTAGTTAAACTCGGATCATGTTTCACTTAGATGACTAGAGGGATGTCTATCTGAGTGGGAGTTCATAATCAGATGAACTTCATTATCATGAACATAGTCAAATAGGTATTTGCAAATTACGTCATAGCTTGCGCTTTAGTTCTACTGGTTAAGATATGTTCCTAGAGAAAATTTAGTTGAAAGTTGGTAGTAGCAATTATGCGGACTGGGTCCGTAAACTGAGGATTGTCCTCATTGCTGCACAGAAGCGTTATGTCCTTAATGCACCGCTCGGTGTGCTGAACCTCAGCGTCGTCTGTAGATGTTACGAAACATCTGACATACACGTTTTGATGACTACGTGATAGTTCAGTGCGGTTTAGAATTGTGGCACGAAAGACGTTTTTGAAATGTCGCAGAACATGTGAGATGTTCCGAAGACTGAAATTGGGATTTTAGACTAGTGCCCACGTCAAGAGGTATGAGACCTCTGACAAGTTTCTTAAGCCTGCAAACTAAGGGAGAAAAGCTCAATCGTTGAGCGTGTGCTCAGATTGTCTGAGTGCCACAATCGCTTGAATCGAGTGGGAGTTAATCTCCCAGATGAGATAGTGATAGTTCTCCATAGTCACTGCCACCAAGCTAGTAGAGCTTCGTGATGAACTATAACATATCAAGGATAGTTATGATGATCCTTGAGCTATTCGGGATGTTTGACACCGCGAGAGTAGAAATCAAGAAGGAGCATCAATTGTTGATGGTTAGTAAAACCACTAGTTTAAGAAGGGCAAGGGCAAAAGGGATACTTCATGAAACAGCAAGTCGTTTGCTGCTCTAGTGAGGAATCCCAAGGTTGAACCCAAACCCGAGACTAAGTGCTTCTGTAATGAGAGGAACGGTCACTGAAGCAGTACTACCCTAGATACTTGGTAGATGAGAAGGCAGGCAAGGTCGACAGAAGTATATTGGATATACGTTATATGAATGTGTACTTTACTAGTACTCCTAGCAGCACCAGGGTATTAGATACTAGTTCGGTTGCTAAGTGTTAGTAACTCGAAATAAAAGCTGTGGGATAAATGGAGACTAGCTAAAGGTGAGATGACGATATGTGTTGGAAGTGTTTCCAAGGTTGATGTGATCAAGCATCGCATGCTCCCTCTACCATCGAGATTTGGTGTTTGCGTTGAACATGATTGGATTATGTTTACCGCAAAACGGTTATTATTTTAAGGAGAATAATGGTTACTCTGTTTATTTGAATAATACCTTCAATGGTCTTGCACCTAAAATGAATCTCGATCGTAGTGATACACATGTTCATGCCAAAAGGATATAAGATAGTAATGATAGTACCACATACTTGTGGCACTGCCACTTGAGTCATATTGGTGTAGAACGCATGAAGAAGCTCCATGTAGGTGGATCTTTGGACTCACTCATTTTTTTGAAAAGATTGAGACATGCGAACCATGTCTATTTTTATATATGCATGAAGAAACTCCATACAGATGGATTGTTTGGACTCACTTGATTATGAATCACTTGAGACATGAAAATCATACCACATGGGCAAAATGACTGAAAGTCCTCGTTTTCAGTGAGATGGAACAAGAGAGCAACTTATTGGAAATAATACATTTTGATGTACGCAGTCCAATGAGTGCTGAGGCATGCAGTGGATATCGTTATGTTCTTACTTCACAAATGATTTGAGTAGATGCTGAGTGTATTTACTTGATGAAACACTAGTCTGAATTATTGAAAGGTTCAAGTAATTTCAGAGTGAAGTTGAAGATCATCGTGACAAGAGGATAAAATGTCTATGATATGATCATAGAGATGAGTATCTGAGATACGAGTTTGGCACACAATTGAGACATTGTGGAAGATGTTTCACAATTAATACCGCCTGGAACACCATAGTGTGATGGTGTGTCCGAACATCATAACTGCACCCTATTGGATATGGTGCATACCATGATGTTTCTTATCAAATTACCACTATCGTTTATGGGTTAGGCATTAGAGACAACCGCATTCACTTTAAAAGGGGCACCACGCAATTCCGTTGAGACGACACCGTTTATAGAAACCTAAGTTGTCGTTTCTTAAAAGTTTGGGGCTGCGATGCTTATGTGAAAATGTTTCAGGCTGATTAGCTCGAACCCAAAGCGGATAAATGCATCTTCATAGAATACCCAAAAACAGTTGGGTATACCTCCTATTTCAGATCTGGAAGCAAAAGTAATTGCTTCTAGAAACGAGTCCTTTCTCGAGGAAAAGTTTCTCTCGAAAGAATTGAGTGGGAGGATGGTGGAGACTTGATAAGGTTATTGAACCGTCGCTTCAACTAGTATATAGCAGGGCACAGGAAGTTGTTCCTGTGGCACCTACACCAATTGAAGTGGAAGCTTATGATGGTGATCATGAAACTTCGGATCAAGTCACTACCAAACCTCGTAGGACGACGAGGATGCGCACTACTTCAGAGTAATGTGTGATCCTGCCTTGGAAGTCATGTTGCTAGACAACTATGAACCTACGAGCTATGGAGAAGCGATGGTGGGCCCATATTCCGACGAATGGCTCGAGGCCATGAAATCCGAGATAGAATCCATGTATCAGAACAAAGCATGGACTTTGGTGAACTTGCCTGATGATCGGCAAGCCATTGAGATAAATGGATCTTTAAGAAGAAGACGGAGATGGACGGTAATGTTACCGTCTATGAAGCTCGACTTGTGGCAAAGAGTATTTTCACAAGTTCAAGGAGTTGACTACAATGAGTTTTTTCTCATCCGTAGCGATGCTTAGGTCCGTCGGAATCATGTTAGCATTAGCTACATTTATGAAATCTGGCAGATGGATGTCAAAACAAGTTTCCTTACCAGTTTTTCGTGAGGAAAGGTTGTATGTGATACAATCAGAAAGGTTTTGTCGATCCTAAGGATGCTAAAAGGTATGCTAGCTCCAGCGATCCTTCCATGGATTAGAGCAAGCATCTCGGAGTCAGAATATACGCTTTGATGGAATGATCAGAGTTTTTGGGTTTATACAAAGTTTGTTAGAAACTTGTATTTACAATAAAGTGAGTGGGAGCGCTACAACATTTCTGATAAGTATATGTGAATGACATATTGTTGATCCGAAATGATGTAAAATTTCTGGAAAGCATAAAGGGTTGTTTGAAAGGAGTTTTCAAAGGAAGACATGGATAAAGCTGCTTACATATTGGGCATCAAGATCCATAGAGATAGATCAAGACGCCTGATGATACTTTCAAAAGACAGCACACCTTGACATGATTTTGAAAGAGTTCAAAATAGATCAGCAAAGAAGGAGTTCTTGGCTGTGTTACAAGGTGTGAGTATTGAGTGAGACTCGAGACCTGACCACAGCGGAAGATAGAGAAAGGACGAAGGTCGTCCCCTATGCTTTAGACATAGGCTCTATAGTATGCTATGCTGTGTACCGCACATGTAGTGTGCCTTGCCATGAGTTGGTCAAGAGGGTACAATGGTTATCCGGGAAAGGATCTCATGACAGCGGTCGAACTTATCCTTAGTACCTAGTGGATTAAGGAATTTTCTCGATTATGGAGGTGGAAAGGAGTTCGTCGTAAAGGGTTACGTCGATGCGAACTTTGACACTAATCCGGATGACTCTGAGTAGTAAACCGGATTCGTATAGTAGAGCAATTATTTGAAATGGCTCCAAATAGCGCGTGGTAGCATCCACAAGATGACATAGATATTCGTAAAGCACACGGTTCTGAAAGGTTCAGACCCGTTGACTAATAACCTCTCTCACAAGCATAACATGACCAAACCAGAACACATTGACTGATAATCACATAGTGATGTGAACTAGATTGTTGACTCTAGTAAACTCTTTAGATATTGGTCACATGGTGATGTGACCAGTGAGTGTTAATCACATGGTGATGTGAATTAGATTATTGACTCTAGTGCAAGTGGGAGACTGTTGGAAATA
Organism: Triticum aestivum; assembly: GCF_018294505.1. Lineage (NCBI taxonomy): Eukaryota > Viridiplantae > Streptophyta > Magnoliopsida > Poales > Poaceae > Triticum > Triticum aestivum. The sequence goes on along the minus strand of NC_057799.1, from coordinate 466,367,590 downwards.
TGCCCTAGAGGCAATAATAAATGGTTATTATTATATTTCTTTGTTCATGGTAATTGTCTATTATTCATGCTATAATTGTATTGTCCGGAAATCGTAATACATGTGTGAATACATAGACCACAACCTGTCCCTAGTAAGCCTCTAGTTGACTAGCTCGTTGATCAACAGATAGTCATGGTTTCCTGACTATGGACATTGGATGTCATTGATAACGGGATCACATCATTAGGAGAATGATGTGATGGACAAGACCCAATCCTAAGCATAGCATAAAAGATCGTGTAGTTTCGTTTGCTAGAGCTTTTCCAATGTCAAGTATCCTTTCCTTAGACCATGAGATCGTGCAACTCCCAGATACCGTAGGAGTGCTTTGGGTGTGCCAAACGTCACAACGTAACTGGGTGACTATAAAGGTGCACTACGGGTATCTCCGAAAGTGTCTGTTGGGTTGGCACGGATCGAGACTGGGATTTGTCACTCCGTGTGACAGAGAGGTATCTCTGGGCCCACTCGGTAATGCATCATCATAATGAGCTCAATGTGACTAAGGCGTTAGTCACGGGATCATGCATTGCGGTACGAGTAAAGAGACTTGCCGGTAACGAGATTGAACAAGGTATTGGGATACCGACGATCGAATCTCGGGCAAGTAACATACCGATTGAAAAAGGGAATTGCATACGGATTGATTGAATCCTCGACACCGTGGTTCATCCGATGAGATCATCGTGGAACATGTGGGAGCCAACATGGGTATCCAGATCCCGCTGTTGGTTATTGACCGGAGAGGCGTCTCGGTCATGTCTGCATGTCTCCCGAACTCGTAGGGTCTACACACTTAAGGTCCGGTGACGCTAGGGTTGTAGAGATATATGTATGCGGAAATCCGAAAGTTGTTCGGAGTCCCAGATGAGATCCCGAACGTCACGAGAGGTTCCGGAATGGTCCGGAGGTGAAGAATTATATATAGGAAGTCAAGTTTCGGCCACCGGGAAAGTTTCGGGGGTTACCGGTATTGTACCGGGACCACCGGAAGGGTCCCGGGGGTCCACCGGGTGGGGCCACCTATCCCGGAGGGCCCCGTGGGCTGAAAGTGGATGGGAACCAGCCCTTAGTGGGCTGGGGCGCCCCCCTTGGGCCTCCCCCCATGCGCCTAGGGTTGGGAACCCTAGGGGGAGCTTCCCCCTTGCCTTGGGGGGCAAGGCACCCCTTCCCCCCCCCCCACTTGGCCGCCGCCCCCCTTGGAGATCTGATCTCCCAAGGGCTGGCGCCCCCCCTAGGGGTCCTATAAATAGTGGGGGGAGGGAGGGCAGCAAACTACAGCCTTGGGCGCCTCCCTCTCCCCTGCAACACCTCTCTCTCTCTCGCAGAAGCTTGGCAAAGCCCTGCCGGAGACCCGCTACATCCACCACCACGCCGTCGTGCTGTTGGATCTCCCTCAACCTCTCCTTCCCCCTTGCTGGATCAAGAAGGAGGAGACGTCGCTGCACCGTACATGTGTTGAACGCGGAGGTGCTGTCCGTTCGGCACTCGGTCATCGGTGATTTCGATCACGGCGAGTACGACTCCGTCATCCACGTTCATTGGAACGCTTCCGCTCGCGATCTACAAGGGTATGTAGATGCACTCCTTTCCCCTCGTTGCTAGTAGACTCCATAGATGCATCTTGGTGAGCGTAGGAAAATTTTAAATTATGCTACGATTCCCAACAAAAGCATGCACAACCAATTCTAGCATCTATCAAACAATTGGCGATGACTAGGTCATCTATATATAAGTATATTGACTTAGGAGTCAAATGAGAACATTTGATCATAGGTCATACTCATCATTTAAGCACAAGTGGGATTACCACTTTTACATAAAGCATTATTGTGTTCACACCATTAGAGTTGCTTTAGCTCAATTCTTTAGAGTAAAGCTCCCCCTAGATGTGAGATCCCCCCTAAGAGGGATGAACTAACCTTGGGTTTTGTCGATGATGACTTCATGTAGGTGTTGAAGATGTGGATGCTCAATGTTGTTGTAGTTCATTTGGAGCAATCCATTGGAGTGAGTTGCACTTTTAATACCTACACGGGTTAGTCCCACAAGGAACAAAAAACGATATCCAGAGACATAGAGTGATGCACACACAAGATGATGTCCATGAAAGCATTAGGTTACCTTGTCCCTTGTCTTTCCAACAAGAGGGTTTGTGACTCCTTGAACTAGTGCAAGATGTGGAAGTTGATTGCACTTGTCCTTGCCAAAATGATGTGAGTGAAGAATATTGGTGCAGTCACCCTCAAGAACTCTCTAGTCCTTCTTCTTTGGGATCCACATCATCTTGATGGGAATTCTTGGGGTTGTAGTGGACTTGATGAAGTAGAACTTGATGTAGTCTTGGGAACCCACTTGACCAAGGCCTTGGGAGCTTCTTCAACTGCATCAATCTCCTCTTGAAGCTTGTCCTTGCCTTTTTTGCTTGTGGTCTTGTGGTGGAAGATCATCTTGAGCTTGTGTCCCTTGGAAAGAAGTAGGATCATACTTGTCTTGTTGGGGAACAAACTTCGTCTTGGGGTATTGATCTTCTTCCCAGTCAACTCCATTGGCATTGAACTTTCATTCAAAACCAACACCTTGATTCTTCCGGTGCCTTCCTTGCTTGCGTACAATTTCCTCAAATTGCTTACTTTCGGCAAGGCTCTTGTAGACACCCTTCTCTATAATTCCCTTCAATAAGCTATTTTCTTGCTCAAGTGTAACTTGGCTAAGAGAATCATTAGTGGAATCAAGAGAACTACTAGAAGCAACAACATTGGATTTAGCATGATTATTGTTACTATTAGAAGAAGAATTCTTCTTACTCTTGTTGCTAGATTTTACTTGTGACATGTAAGTAGATAAGAGTTAACGCTTGGCAATGTAAGAAGAACTTTTCTTGTGAAGATCATCATTGATTGCCTTTAAAAACTCATGTTCTTGCTCAAGGTTGAGCTTTTCAAAGCGTAACTTCTCATGAGTCTTTAAAAGTTCTCGATGATCTTCCAAGGTAGTTTCATGAGCTAACTTAAGAGTGTTTAGTTCTTTAGTTAGACGCACAATCTTCTCCCTATCATTGTCATTCGTTTTATCTTGATTAGCATGATTAATTGACGTTTCATCATAGTATTCATCACTAGAGTTGTCAACAAGTAAATCATCATCACCTAACAAGTCATCTTCATCACTATTGAAATCAATTTACTCGGGGTGTGATACCTTTAGCCACGAAGCATCTTCCAATTCCTTCATTTGGTGAGTCAAATATGTCGTAGGAGTTGGTTGACACAAGTGCTAGACCAGCAACACCTTCATCTTGAGTATATTCGAAGTCGGAGTGATAGCTTTTCTCGGAGTGATGGTCGGAGTCGGAGCCGGATACCCATTCACCAACATGAGCTTGATGTCTTCGCTTTGTGTAGCTCTTTGCTGATTTGTCCTTCCTTTCCGAATCCTTGCTTCTCCGGGAGGTTCTACGTTCATAATGATCATCTCTACTCCTCCTCTCTCTTTGTGGTGATTCTTCTCTTCTACTTATCCTTTTAGGTGAATCTTCTCTCCTTTTGTAAGGAGCCGTACACTCATTGGAGTAGTGTCTGGGTCTTCCACAATTGTAGCAATTATGTTCATGACTCGAAGATCTTTTGTCATTGTAGGAACTTGACTTGGAACTTCTTTCCTTGCTTGTACTCTTGCAGAACTTGTTGAAGTTTTTCACCATTGGGCTCAATTCCTCATTGAAGGTTTGTTTCTCACTTGATGATGTAGGAGCATCACATGAGGCTTTGTAAGCACCACTTGACTTGTTGTGAAGCTCTTCCTTATCCTTGAGTGACATCTCATGAGCAACAATTCTTCCAATGACTTCCGTTGGCTTGAGATCTTTGTAATTGGACATCATTTGGATCAATGTGCACACGGTATCATATTTTCCATCCAAGGCTCTTAGGATCTTCTTGATGATGAATTTGTCGGTCATCTCTTCACTTCCTAAGCCGGCAATCTCATTTGTGATGAGAGCAAGCCTAGAGTACATTTCAGCGACACCTTCACCATCCTTCATTTTGAACTTGTCAAGTTGACTTTGAAGCACATCCAATTTGGATTCCTTGACGGAGTCGGTACCTTCATGCATATCAATCAAAGTATCCCAAATTTTCTTTGCATTCTCAAGGCGGCTGATTTTGTTGAATTCTTCGGGGCACAATCCGTTGAAGAGGATATCACAAGCTTGAGCGTTGTATTGTAGCATCTTCAACTCTTCCGCGGTAGCTTCACGGTTCGGTTCTCTCCCATCGAAGAATTCACCTTGCAAGCCAATACACACAATAGCCCAAACGGCGGGGTTATGTCCAAGAATATGCAATTTCATCTTATGCTTCCAACTAGCAAAATTAGTACCATCAAAGTAAGGACCTCTACGGTGGTAATTTCCCTCGCTAGACACCATACTCTCCTAGGTTGTGAAACCAAGGCTATGATCACCAAAAGCTATGGGAATCAAGGCAGATTGTAACCAAAGCTCTGAGACCAATTGTAGGATCGAAAGTATGTCTAGAGGGGGTGATTAGACTACTTGACCAAATAAAAACTTAACCTTTTCCCAATTTTAGTTCTTGGCAGATTTTAACAACTTAGCACAAGTCAAGCAATCTTAACACAATTCAAGCAAGCATGCAAAGAGTATATGAGCAGCGGAAAGTAAAGCATGCAACTTGCAACAATGTAAAGGGATGGGTTTGGAGAGTGCAAACGCAATAGGAGACACGGATGTTTTTGTCATAGTTCCGATAGGTGGTGCTATCGTACATCCACGTTGATGGAGACTTCAACCCACGAAGGGTAATGGCTGCGCGAGTCCACGGAGGGCTCCACCCACGAAGGGTCCACGAAGAAGGAACCTTGTCTATCCCACCATGGCCATCGCCCACGAAGGACTTGCCTCACTAGGGTAGATCTTCACGCAGTAGGCGATCTCCTTGCCCGTACAAACTCCTTGGTTGAACTCCACAATCTTGTCGGAGGCTCCCAAGGGACACCTAACCAATCTAGGAGACACCACTCTCCAAAAGGTAATAGATGGTGTGTTGATGATGAACTCCTTGCTCTTGTGCTTCAAATGATAGTCTCCCCAACACTCAACTCTCTCTCATAGGATTGGATTTGGTGGAAAGATGATTTGAGTGGAAAGCAACTTGGGGAAGGCTAGAGATCAAGATTCATATGGTTGGATTGGAATATCTTGCTCTCAACACATGAGTTGGTGGCTCTCTCTCAAAAAGTGAGTAGTGGAAGTGTAGGCAGGTCTGATGGCTTCCCTCACGAATGAGGAGAGGGTGGAGGGGTATATATAGCCTCCACACAAAATCTAACCGTACACACAATATACCAAACTCGGTGGGACCGAATCAGAAAACTCGGTTGGACCAATTCAGTACATATGTGACCGTTAGGCAATTTCGGTGGGACCGACATGTCAACTCGGTGGGAGCGATATCCTTAGGGTTAGTGCATAACGTAATCTCGGTTGGACCGATTACACAAACTCGGTTGGACCGACTTTGGTAATAAGCTAACCAGAGAGTTGGTCAGGCAAACTCGGTGGGACCGATTCGCTCGTCTCGGTGGGATCGAAGCGTTACGAAAAGGAAACAAAGTGTTTGCATTGCAGACTCGATGGGACCGATTGCTCATCTCGGTTGGACCGAAACATTACGAAGGGAAACAGAGAGTTTGCAATCCCATCTCGGTGAGATCGAGATCCCCATCGGTGAGACCGAAGTGACTAGGGTTTGTGGCAGTGGCTATGTCAAATAAACTCGGTGGCGCCGGATGGATCAAATCGGTGGGGCCAAGTTTGACTTTTGGTTTGGGACATATGTGGATATGAGAAAGTGGTTGAGGGCTTTTCGAGCATATCACTAAGCATTTTGAGCAAGCAAGCCATTAAGCAACACCTCATCCCCTTTTAATAGTATTGGCTTTCCTATAGAGTCAATGTGATCTTGGATCACTAAAATAGAAAATGTAGAGTCTTGGACTTTAGAGCTTGAGCCAATCTTTTGTCCTTAGCATTTTGAGGGGTCCACATTCCTTATCCATGCGATGCCAATCATTAAACTTTCCTGAAATATTTATCTTGAAATGGCATTAGTTCAATGAGCTATATGTTGTTGATCATTACCAAAATAGTTGCACTTTCATCGGGTCTCCCCAGCGCCCCAGGGGGCGCGCGAACTCGCCGAGGCCTCGCGCGTGCTTCAGCCACCACCTGAGGCGTGGGCAAGGAGCAATTCGGCGACGCATTCCAGTAGCGCATCGCAGCCGCTCTCAGCCAGCCTGCATCGTAGCATCTCCCGTGCCACGATGAGCACGGCCCGCATGTTCGCCTGCTCCCGTCGGGTATGCGATGATGTTGCTGCAGCGTAGCTTAAAGATTGCGCGGCGGCGCGCGCACGTCATGGTGCGAGGGCAGAGGCGATCGGCGCTCGCCGACCGCGTCCGGCGGCGTTGGGCGGTGCGCGGGCCGCCTGGAGCGCAGAGTTGAGGTCTTCTTGGGCGGACGGCACCGCTCGGGCGGGCAAGGCAGCCCAGTGGTCGGCATGAGCCCTCTGATCGTCAGCCATGGAAGTGGTGGAGCAGTTGTGTGTCGATCGACGGAAGAGAGGATTCGGCGTACCCCTACCTGGCGCGCCAAATGTCGGATTCTGGGTCCCGCAGACCCTTGAGAGGTTCGAACAATGGGGTGCGCACGAAGAACTCGAAGAACAAGAGACACAGGGGTTTATACTGGTTCGGGCCACCGCGTGGTGTAATACCCTACTCCACTTTGTGGTGGTGGATTCCCTCGTGGGCTAAGGATGAACTAGTACAATGGGTGAACAGCCTCAAGAGGAGAGGTGTTCTTGGGCTCGATGAGCTGGTGAGGGTCAGGGTGATCTGAATGATCCGTCCAGAGTCCGATCCCCTCCCTTTGGTGGTGCCTAGTCCTATTTATAGAGGCCCCGGTCCTCTTCCCAAATGTAGGCGGGAAGGGATCCCAGAACGGCCAATTTTGAAGGGAGACAACTAGTACAAGCTATCCTGTCAAAAGTAGTCTTCGCCTGCCAAAGGCTCTGGTGGAGACGCCGCCCTGGGCTCCACGATGACCTCCGTCCTGCCGTCCTACTGGTCTTGGTCTTGTTGCACCGATATGGAAACCTTTGCCTGATGCCTCGGGACTCCTCGCCTGCGCTTGTCCCTTTGGCACCAAAGAGGAAACTGGTACACTGCACCCGCTGGCGCCCGCCTGGCCTTGGTCGTCATGGCTCGCGTCATGTGAACCTCGCGAGGTGCCCCTTGCATAGATATCTCCTCTCCTCAGGAGCCAGCCTAGCGAGGCTGCCCCCAGGGAGGTCTTGGTGTCGTCCGCCTCGCAAGGCTTGGCCCCTCGCGAGGGTCTTGAGTCATTGCTGCTGAAGTTGGGTCGTGCCAGGCCGTTGGTGGAGCCACGTCGTGGGCTGCAGGCAGGCAAGTATGGGTACCCCCGTTCCCAGGACGCCGACACTAGCGGCCGCGGAGCTGCTGCGGGGTGCGGGTTTGAACAAAGGAGCTGCTGCAGGACGCAGCCATGTTCGCATGTGTGTAGGCCGAGCTGCTGCTCGTGGCCATGGCGAGGCAGGAGCTACAACGGCGGGTGAAGCAGGGCAACGGGGCTCGCGAGCGAGATGGGCGTGTCGTGTGCTGCGAGCGTGAGTGCGTGTGTGGTTGCATGCAAAGGTGAGTCAAGCAGAGGCTGAACATGGTTAACATCGAAGCAAGCGGTCGCGAGCGCACGCAAGAAGCTGAGAAGAACAAGGCGGGCAAGCTCGTTGGGGGAACTCTGGCGAACTCTAAGTTAGCATGTACTATCTCTTGTAAAGATGGAGAAGAATGGTCGCTCTGGCGATTCCCATCGCCACGGCCACATCCACGTACCACCGCCATCACCGTTGCCGCCGGGCACCCCCGCACCTGCCACCACCAACGCCGCTACGCGCGCGCCCACTGCAGCTCCTATTCTCTCAGTAGCGTCTCCCCGCAAGGCCGCAGATGAATAGGAGCCTCAGAACTACGGATCTAGACGTCCCCGCGAGCGAAGGGAGGATCTCAGCGGAGGAGAAGGAGATGGAGGAGCGCCACCACATGAGGATGGAGAGGACGATGCGAAGGCCAGGGTGCGGAGACACCCCGAGGAAGCTAGTGACGCGGATTTCTGTAAAAGCGACGGCGGAGGAGATGGCCCGGATGATCCCCATGGATTCCTCCTCGCCAGAAGAGTTAATTGCCTGGGAAAAAGCGGAGATGCACTCGCACATCCCGGAGCAGAGGGCAAAGTGGCGAGCGTTCTGGTCACTACAGAATTGAGCTTCCCGTCGAGAAGCCGTGTCTCCACCCCACCATTGGAGCAGAGGATTGCGGATTCGCCGGATTCAGAGCACCTGAGGTTTGAATTCGCCACTCCGGTTCGATGGACTGGAGACCAAAAAACCTCACCGCTGCCTCGACTTCATGGTGAAAATCAACCCTCTTGGCCGTGCAAATTTGGTCTGGAGTCGCCGTTCTCTGAAGCCGATCGCAGCTGGAGAGGAGAAATCTGCTCCTGATCATGCCGTGGAGAATGATAGCCAAGGCCCACAAAGCCACTTGAGAGGGAAAGTGGTAAAGCTTGCTGACATGGAAAAGGGGGCAGGCGAGGAAGACGGCCTGGCTTCGCGTGAGCACTACGGGCAACTGTGGGGGCCGAATATCAATCCCGATCCCCCCTCTCCTACTCTGGATCAGGAGAGACCTAACCCTAGACCGCTCATTCGCCGCCACCGATTGTTATCCAGCCTGAGAGAGCGATACCGCCACCCTACCGCCACCCACTATCCTCAAGGGAATAGATCCGAAGCTGCGAGAAGAAATCGGAGCCATGGCGGAAGCACAGGGGAGAAGGCGTGGCTGCGGAAGGGGAGGAAATCCTAGAAACCACAAGAAAGGGGGCCAATCAACGGGGGATATTGCTCCACCCCCAGGTAACTGGCCCCAGTTTGATCCTCAGTATGCACTACAAAAAAAAGACACATCCGTGACATTTTGGGCCGAACGAAAAAAAATTATGTCGTACTTATGACACTTCTATGATGATAATTGTGACAAAACCCGGTATCATCATAGATTTGGTGGGCTCCTACTTCTATGACAAAAAATCATGACAGAAAATGGGCTTTTCATCCTGGGCGGGCCGGAGACGCAGCTGCATGACATTCTTTGGGCCGTCCATGATGGAAAAAACCGTGGTAGAGGCGAGGGCAAGGAAAATTTCAGGGTGTTCCCGGTTACGGTGGGTGGTCGGGGCCGAGCGATGCGCGTTTCTCTCGTACACGTACGCGCGTGTGTGCAAGGCGTTGGGCTCTAACTGAACCCGAGCGAGGCGTTGGGCTCTAACTGAAGCCGTGCGATTGCACTGCAGGCTACGTGTTACTGAACCCGAGCGATCGATCGATGGCTGTTAACTAAACCCGATCGAGCGATTCCTTCGCTACTGCTGCTAACTGAAGCCGATCCATGCTGCCTCTGGATGAACAGTAGCATTGCTGGGGGTTTGGATGAATAGTTCCCGATGGGGGTGGATGAACAGGACCCCGTGGTGTTGCCTCTACATGAATAGGACCCCGATCGATCGAGCCGGTTGGGGCTGGATGAACAGGACCCCGTGGAGGGATGGATGAATGATACACCCATTTTGCATCATGCTTTTATATCGATATTTATTGCATTATGGGCTGTTATTACACGTTATGTCACAATACTTATGCTTATTCTCTCTTATTTTACAAGGTTTACATGAAGAGGGAGAATGCCGGCAGCTGGGATTCTGGGCTGGAAAAGGAGCAAATATTAGAGACCTATTCCGCACAACTCCAAAAGTCCTGAAACTCCACGAAAGTCATTTTGGGAATTAATAAAAAATATTGAGCGAAAGAAATACCTGAGGGGGCCCACCCACCATCCACGAGGGTGGGGGGCGCGCCCCCTGCCTCGTGGGCCCCCTGGCAGCCCTCCGGTGGCCATCTTCTGCTATATGAAGTATTTTACCCTGGAAAAAAAATCATCAGCAAGCTTACGGGACGAAACTTTGCCGCCACGAGGTGGAACCTTGGCGGAACCAATCTAGGGCTCCGGCGAAGCTGTTCTGCCGGGGAAACTTCCCTCCGGGAGGGGGAAATCATCACCAACGATCCTCTCATCGGGAGGGGGTCAATCTCCATGAAAATCTTCACCAGCACCATATCCTCTCAAACCCTAGTTCATCTCTTGTATCCAATCTTTGTACCCAAACCTCAGATTGGTACCTGTGGGTTGCTAGTAGTGTTGATTACTCCTTATAGTTGATGCTAGTTGGTTTATTCGGTGGAATATCATATGTTCAGATCCTTAATGCATATTAATACCCCTCTGATTATGAACATGAAAATGATTTGTGAGTAGTTACGTTTGTTCCTGAGGACATGGGTGAAGTCTTGCTATAAGTAGTCATCTGAATTTGGTATTCGTTCGATATTTCGATGAGATGTATGTTGTCTCTCCTCTAGTGGTGTTATGTGAACGTCGAATACATGACACTTCACCATTGTTTGGGCCTAAAGGAAGGCATTGGGAAGTAATAAGTAGATGATGGGTTGCTAGAGTGACAGAAGCTTAAACCCTAGTTTATGTGTTGCTTCGTAAGGGGCTGATTTGGATCCATATGTTTCATGCTATGGTTAGGTTTACCTTAATACTTCTTTTGTAGTTGTGGATGCTTGCAATAGGGGTTAATCATAAGTGGGATGCTTGTCCAAGAAAGGGCAGTACCCAAGCACCGGTCCACCCACATATCAAATTATTAAAGTAACGAACGCGAATCATATGAGCGTGATGAAAACTAGCTTGACAATAATTCCCATCTGTCGTCGGGAGCGCTTTTCTCTATATAAGAACTTGTCCAGGCTTGTCCTTTGCTTCAAAAAGGATTGGGCCACCTTGCTGAACCTTATTTACTTTCATTGCTTGTTACCCATTACAAATTACCTTATCACAAAACTATTTGTTACCGATAATTTCAGTGCTTGCAGAGAATACCTTACGAAAAACCGCTTGTCATTTCCTTCTGCTCCTCGTTGGGTTCGACACTCTTACTTATCGAAAGGACTACGATAGATCCCCTACACTTGTGGGTCATCAATGAACAGGACGACCCCGTGGAGGGCTGGATGAACAGTAGACGGTGGAGGGGTGGATGCCGGGGAGTGAAGCGCCTTTGGTAAGTGGAACTTGGTAAGGAAAATTTTATATAGTGTGCTGAAATTTACTGTCACTTGTTACTATGGAACATAATCCTTTGAGGGGCTTGTTCGGGGTATCTTCACCCCGACCAGTAGAGCAAAGAGTTTCCCCTCAACCTACTGAACCTACTGAAAATGTTTACTTTGAAATTCCTTCGGGTATGATAGAGAAACTGCTAGCTAACCCCTTTACAGGAGATGGAACATTGCATACCGATTTGCACCTAATCTATGTGGATGAAGTTTGTGGATTATTTAAGCTTGCAGGTATGCCTGATGATGTTTTCAAGAAGAAGGTCTTCCCTTTATCTTTGAAGGGAGATGCATTGACATGGTTTAGGCTATGTGATGATATGGGATCATGGAACTACAAACGATTGAAATTGGAATTTCATCAGAAGTTTTATCCTATGCATCTTGTTCATATATATAATTTTTGGCCTCGCGCAGGAGAAAGCATCGCTCAAGCTTGGGGGAGGCTTAAGTCAATGTTATATTCATGCCCCAATCATGAGCTCTCAAGAGAAATGATTATTCAAAAATTTTATGCTCGGCTTTCTCTCAACAATCGCTCCATGCTCGATACTTCTTGTGCTGGGTCTTTTATGATGAAGACTACTGAATTCAGCTGGGATTTATTGGAAAGAATTAAATGCAACTCTGAAGATTGAGATCCCGATGAAGGTAAGGAGTCAGGTATGACACCTAAGTTTGATTGTGTTAAATCTTTTATGGATACCGATGTCTTCCGTGAATTTAGCACTAAATATGGACTTGACTCTGAGATAGTAGCTTCTTCCTGTGAATCATTTGCTACTCATGTTGACCTCCCTAAGGAGAAGTGGTTTAAATATAATCCTCCCACTAAAGTAAAAGTAGTTGCACCTATTAAAATTGAAGAAAATACTATCACTTTTAATGATCCTATTATTCCTACTACTTATGTTTAGAAACCACCTTTACTCGTTAGGATAAAGGACCATGCTAAAGCTTCAACTGTGGTTGGTAAGAGTAATACTAAAACACCTACACCACCTGAGAAAATTAAAGTTGAACCTAGTATTGCTATGGTTAAAGATCTCTTGGCTAATAATGTTGATGGACATGTTATTTACTTCTGTGATGAAGCTGCTAGAATTGCTAGACCTGATAATAAGAAAAAACATAGACCTGTTGCAGGCATGCCTGTTATTTCTGTTAAAATATGAGATCATTGTTATCATGGCTTATGTGATATGGGTGCTAGTGCTAGTGCAATACCTCATTCCTTATAGAAAGAAATTATGCATGATATTGCACCTGCTGAGATAGAAGAAATAGATGTTACCATTAAGCTTGCTAATAGAGATACTATTTCACCAGTTGGGATTGTTAGAGATGTTGAAGTCTTGTGTGGGAAAGTTAAATACCCTGCTGATTTTCTTGTTCTTGGTTCCCCACAAGATGACTTTTGCCCCATTATATTTGGTAGCCCTTCTTGAATACTGTTAATGCTAGGATAGATTGCAAAAAAGGATGTTGTTACTATTGGTTTGGGAGATATGTCTCATCAGTTTAATTTTGCTAAATTTCATAGACAACCCCATGATAAAGAATTGCCTAGTAAGGATGAATTTATTGGTCTTGCTTCTATTGCCGTGCCTCCTAATGATCCTTTAGAACAATATTTGCTAGACCATGAAAATGATATGTTTATGAATGAAAGAAGGGAAATAGATGAAGTACTCTTTAAACAGGGACCTATTTTGAAACACAACTTTCCTGTTGAAATCCTAGGGGATCTTCCTCCACCCAAGGGTGATCCCATGTTTGAGCTTAAACCATTACCTGATACTCTTAAATATGCTTATCTTGATGAAAAGAAGATATATCCTGTTACTATTAGTGCTAACCTTTCAGAGCAGGAAGAGGAGAGATTATTGAACGCTGAAGAAGCACCGTGCTGCTATTGGATATACTCTTGATGATCTTAAGGGCATTAGTCCCACTCTATGCCAACACAAAATAAAATTGGAGAAAGACGCCAAACCAGTTATTGATCATCAACGACGGTTAAATCCTAAGATAAAAGAAGTGGTAAGAAAGGAAATACTAAAGCTCCTTGAGGCAGGTATAATTTATCCCGTTGCTGATAGTCAGTGGGTAAGTCCTGTCCATTGTGTCCCTAAGAAGGGAGGTATTACTGTCGTTCCTAATGATAAAGATGAATTGATCCCACAAAGAATTGTTACAGGTTATAGGATGGTAATTGATTTCCGCAAATTAAATAAAGCTACTAAAAAGGATCATTACCCTTTACCTTTCATTGATCAAATGCTTGAAAGATTATCCAAACATACACATTTTTGCTTTGTAGATGGTTACTCGGGTTTCTCTCAAATACCTATGTCAGCAGAGGATCAAGAAAAGACCACTTTTACTTGCCCTTTCGGTACTTTTGCTTATAGACTTATGCCTTTTGGTTTATGTATTGCACCTGCTACCTTTCAAAGATGCATGATGGCTATATTCTCTGACTTTTGTGAAAAGATTTGTGAGGTTTTCATGGATGATTTCTCTGTTTATGGATCTTCTTTTGATGATTGCTTGAGCAACCTTGATCAAGTTTTGGAGAGATGCGAAGATACTAGTCTTGTCTTGAATTGGGAAAAGTGCCACTTTATGGTTAATGAAGGCATTGTCTTGGGGCATAAAATTTCTGAAAGAGGTATTGAAGTTGATAAAGCTAAGGTTGATGCTATTGAAAAGATGCGGTGTCCCAAGGACATCAAAGGTATAAGAAGTTTCCTTGGTCATGCCAGTTTTTATAGGAGGTTCATTAAGGACTTCTCTAAAATTTCTAGGCCTCTGACTAATCTATTACAAAAATATATTCCTTTTGTCTTCGATGATGATTGTGTAGAAGCATTTGAAATACTTAAGAAAGCTTTGATTTCTGCATCTATTGTTCAGCCACCTGATTGGAATTTACCCTTTGAAATTATGTCTGATGCTAGTGATTATGTTGTAGGTGTTGTTCTAGGACAAAGAGTTGATAAGAAACTAAATGTTATTTAATATGCTAGTAAAACTCTAGACAGTGCTCAGAGAAATTATGCTACTACTGAAAAAGAATTCTTAGCAGTTGTATTTGCTTGTGATAAGTTCAGACCTTATATTGTTGATTCTACTGTAACTGTTCACGCTGATCATGCTGCTATTAAATATCTTATGGAAAAGAAAGATGCTAAACCTAGACTTATTAGATGGGTTCTCTTGCTACAAGAATTTGATTTGCATATTATTGATAGAAAGGGAGCTGAGAACCCCGTTGCAGACAACTTGTCTAGGTTAGAGAATGTTCTTGATGACCCACTACCTATTGATGATAGCTTTCCTGATGAACAATTAGCTGTCATAAATGCTTCTCGTACTGCTCCATGGTATGCTGATTATGCTAATTACATTGTTGCTAAATTTATACCACCTAGTTTCACATACTAGCAAAAGAAAAAGTTTTTCTATGACTTAAGACATTACTTCTGGGATGACCCACACCTTTATAAAGAAGGAGTAGATGGTGTTATTAGACGTTGTGTACCTGAGCATGAACAGGAACAGATCCTATGCAAGTGTCACTCCGAGGCATATGGAGGACACCACGCTGGAGATAGAACTGCGCACAAGGTATTGCAATCCGGTTTTTATTGGCCTACTCTCTTCAAAGATGCCCGTAAGTTTGTCTTGTCTTGTGATGAATGTAAAATAATTGGTAATATTAGTAGACGTCAAGAAATGCCTATGAATTATTCACTTGTTATTGAACCATTTGATGTTTGGGGCTTTGATTATATAGGACCTTTTCCTTCCTCTAATGGGTATACACATATTTTAGTTGCTGTTGATTACGTTACTAAGTGGGTAGAAGCTATTCCAGCTAGTAGTGCTGATCATAACACCTCTATTAAGATGCTTAAAGAAGTTATTTTTCCGAGGTTTGGAGTCCCTAGATATTTAATGACTGATGGTGGTTCACATTCTATTCATGGTGCTTTTCGTAAAATGCTTGCTAAGTATGATGTTAATCATAGAATTGCATCTCCATATCGCCCTCAGTCTAGTGGTCAAGTAGAATTGAGTAATAGAGAGCTCAAATTAATTTTGCAAAAGACTGTTAATAGATCTAGGAAGAATTGGTCCAAGAAACTTGATGATGCATTATGGGCTTATAGAACTGCATATAAAAATCCTATGGGTATGTCTCCATATAAAATGGTCTATGGAAAAGCATGTCACTTACCTCTCGAGCTAGAACATAAGGCATATTGGGCCATTAAAGAGCTTAATTATGATTTCAAACTTGCCAGTGAGAAGAGGTTATTTGACATTAGCTCACTTGATGAATGGTGAACTCAAGCCTATGAGAATGCCAAACTGTTTAAAGAAAAAGTTAAAAGATGGCATGACAAAAGGATACAAAAGTGTGAGTTTAATGTAGGTGATTATGTGTTGCTATACAACTCTCGTTAAGATTTTTTGCAGGAAAACTTCTCTCTAAATGGGATGGCCCTTACGTTATCGAGGAGGTCTATCGTTCCGGTGCCATAAAAATCAACAACTTTGAAGGCACAAGTCCGAAGGTGGTGAACGGTCAAAGAATAAAATATTATATCTTAGGTAATCCTATAAATGTTGAAACTAATGTTATTGAAACCGTAACCCCGGAGGAATACATAAGGGACACTTTCCAGAATGTTTCAGACACCGAAAAGGAATAGGTATGTGGTACGGTAACTAAACCGACTCCAAAACAGTTCTAATAGCAATTTTTCTCCATTTTGGAATATTTAAGAAAAAATAGGAAAATAAGAAGTAGTCCGGGAAGGACACGAGGCATCCACGAGGGTGGAGGGCGCGCCCTAACCCCCTGGGCGTGCCCCCCTGCCTCGTGGGCACCTCGTGTGCTCTCAGGACTCCGTTTTCTTGCACGATACTTCTTTTGGTCGGTAAAATTCATTAATATCCTCTGTCTTTGTTTCGAGCTGTTTTTCTGACAGATCTAGATCACCATGACGTCTTCGAGCGCCCCCAAGGACAAGTTTTTCGAGAAGGTCATCAACCCCTACCTCGCGGAGGTGCTGCATCACCCTCAAACCGTTGAGATGCGTGAGGGGGTGCTGCACATCCGCGATGTCGAGGGACCAAGGAGGACCGGAAGCATGGAGACAAGACTCAAAGCAATGGAACAACAAGTTTTCAAGTGCCAAGGGATGTGTCGGTGTACTAAAATAGGGGCACTCCTTTGTACCCCTTACTTGTGCACGGGCAGTCGGGGCCGCGCCCGTGGCCACGCTTAGCAGAGAAGAGGGAGGAGTCAAAGCCGCAAGATGGTCAAAGTAGCGCCAAGACGCAGAGACACAAAGAGCAAGAGGGCAAGCTGGATTCCCCCGGCAAGACCCTTGCCGGGGCAGCTTGCCCAACCCCAACGGGGCGCACCACCCTCGAGCCCAAGGCTTCCAATACCAACAACCACATTGGCACGAAGGCTCGGGAGGCGCCTCCATGATGGCATGCAGATCTTTGTGAAGACCATGAACACTCCAAGTCAGATGAGGATTAGAAGACGACGAGCCTCGGCAAAACCCTTGTCAAGGTCATCTACGAGACCTCCGGCAAGATCCTTGCTGCGGACGATCGCAGTGCCGCGGCAAGAACCTTGCCGAGGCCCCGGCAAGGCCCTTCCGAGGACATCCGCGGGGCCACTCCAAGGCCCACACTCGCCAAGGTTCCACCACCACTCCCATGCAGCTGCCAGCCCACCAGCTAGGCAAGCATCTGCATGTCGACCTGAGGCTTCCAGGCCAACTCGGCGCATGCCTACGTGGTGGCATGCAAATCTTCGTGAAGGCCCTACCACCGCGCCACCTCAGCAGCCTGCCAACCTACATGGCGCTGACCGCCTTGCTGGCCCGGGCGCGTGTCGAAGCAGGGCTAAGCGGCGGTAAAGAGGGGGACACCTAAGGGGCGCATTAAATGCGTCTTGTCCCGTAACGGCTAAGTGATAAGCTTAGCCACTGTACACCGATGCCACCTCCTGTGTGCCACTGTGGCGATCCCCTTGACTATAAAAGGAGGCCCGAGGCATCCAGGAGAAGGATTCGGACCCGGGGACAAGTAACGCTCATCGTAGCTAGCTCAAGAACTCCAAGAACACTCAAATAGACACAAAAGTAGGACTAGGGTATTATGCATCCTCGCGGCCCGAACCTGGGTAAATGACCCGTGTGCTTGTGCTGATTGCTGATCCTGCTCTTCTCACGACCCCGCGCCCCGCAACCGTAGTAGGGATTCCCGTGATCCCATAGGTGTCGTTTCCACCGACATCTTTGGCGCGCCAGGTAGGGGCCTTGCAGTTGTGAGAATCTGGTTCGGTCGTCAGCCCAGCAGTTCTCTGTGTCCAAGGCTTCTAAGGAAGAAGGCGACCAAGCGAGCATCACTGTCGACGGATGCAACAAGCGTCCGCGCAACAACAAGAAAGCTAAGTCATGCAAAAACTCTGAGTAATTCCTTTTTCTATAAGGTTATCCACCTCGGAACCTTTCTTTTGTATGAGAAACCTGCATGCAGTGGGGCCCTTCCGTTATTGGCAACGCCCTCGGTCTGTTTCGAGTCCGCTCAACAGATCGAGCGGCTGCGTCGGGAACGGCAAGGTGGCCTTCCACTATTGGCAATGCTCTCGCTCTGTCTCGAGTCCGCTCGACAGTTCGAGCGGCCGCGCTGAGAACGGCAAGGTGGTCGCACGGCAGCAAGCACACCCCGCCGGCGGCTAAAGGATCCGTCCTTCAAAGCGCTGCGGTTTGGGTTTACGCGCCGACAAGCCTGCCCAATTGGCGTAGGGTGGACATACAAGGAGAGGTTGAACAGGGAAATAACATGCATCGTTTTAAAACACTGCAGAGTTATATTACATCAATTGTTGCTGCGGTTCTAACTAAGGATAAACATTGTCTTGGTAATGAACCTGCAGCGGTGATAAGAAACGGGGTGCCTAATCCCGGCGCTGGCCCTCTACCCTCTGAATTCCGGCAATGCGGCTGATGATGGGCTCGATACGCTCCTCGAGCATCATGAGGTCTGCATCCTCCGACAAGTTATCCAGCGCGGCGTCGAAGTCAAGGTTGGGGTTCCAGTATGCCAGCTTGGTGAGGACCTTGGTCATGGCGCCCCGGCAAAGTATCCCGGCCTCGCTGGCCAGGGACTCGCCCAGTTGGAGTTAAATCGTTCCAAGGCTCCAAGAACGCCCTCGAAGAACAGGGTTAGCTTGGCGTTGGGGCTCACATTCTCCTCCGGGGCGTACCTCATGTTCGGCATCCCCATGTCGGCCAGCTGCTTGGTGATCCTGTTGGCGACGTCAGCGAGGCGGCTGATCCAGAGGTTCTCGCCCTTCACGAAATCCTCGTGGTTGGCGGCGTCGTTCTTCCGCAGATGCCTCTCCTCCGCCACGCTCTTGGTCAGGGTTCCCTCTCGGGTCGTGACCTCCGACAGCATCCCCACAAGACCCTCCATCTTCAGCTGCAGGTCCTTCATGGAGTCGTTGGCACAGGAGAGCTGCTCGGCCTTGTCGAGGATGTCGGCCTGCGCCACCGTCAAGGTGCAGTTGATCGTATCCTTCTCCTTCGCCAGCTCCTCGGTCCTGTTCTTCAGGCCATCTCGCTCCACCTCCAACTCCTTCACCTTGTCGTCGTGGGCCAGGGCTTGGGCATCAAGCTCTTCCTTGTGCTTCTGCTCCAGCTCCCGGGTCCGCGCCGCGGCAAGCTTCTCGACCTCCTCGTCTTTGCCGCGGAGTGTGGCGGCAAGCGCCTCCTCACGGGCGACAAGGTCCTCCTCCTGAGAGTCCAGCTTGGCCTGGCGCTAGGACCGGGCAGCCTCGGCCTTGGAGGCCTCTTCCCTCGCCGCCTCCTGGGCTTTCTCGATGTCGACCTGCTTTAGGAGAAGCTCGAGCTCGCGCTTCGTCAGCTGGCCTTGGGCGGCCTTCAGCTCCTCGTGGGCCTGGCGGAACCAGGCCTGCGCCTCGGCAACGCGCTCCCCAAGGACTACCTCCACCTTGCCCGCCAATGCCTCCGTGGACTCCGCCTTGTCCAGGCGGGCGCGATGGAGCGCCTGCAGCTTCCAGAAGCTGGCGCCCATGGCCCAAAGAAGCTGCTCCTCCTGGGTGCCACCGCCACCGGAGCTCAGTTCCTCGACGACCTCGAGCCCGGCGGTGGCGAGCACTTCGTCGTCAAGCACCTCCCCCTCGGCCGGCGCCCTGGTGCTCGCCGTCCCCGGGATGTGGACGAACAAGTCGTCGCCCACCTTCAGATACTTGCCTGAGACGGAGGCAGCGGACGAGGAGGGTTGGTCGTTAACCACCTCCTCCTCGGCAGCGGCCTTGCCAGCCTCCCCAGCAGCGCCCTTGTCGGCCTCCTCGGCGGCAGCCTCACCGGTCTCTCCGGCAAGCCCCTTGGCAGCGTCCTTGGCCGTGGTCCTGGTGGCCTCCTCGGCGGCGATCTTGTCGGCCTCAACCTCGGCGTCCTTGGCGGCCTCTGTGATCACGGTATCGATGTCCCCTTGGTCCGCCAAGGGGGGATCTAGATGCCAGAAGGGGTATGAGGTGAGGCCAAGATCAAGGTTCAAAAAAGAAGAAAAGTAAGGAAGAACAGGTGACTCACCCGTGCCGGGCTGAGAAGAAGTGGCCCCCTCCCCACCAACATCTGTTGCCGGGACGGGGCCACCAGTGCCCAAGTCTACCTCCTCCTCCTCCGTGCGCATGGGCTCGGTGTCGGGTGCCCTTGCCGAGGACATCCCTCGGGGCGGTGTGGTCGATGGGGGCGGCGTGGTGGGGTGGCCCTTGGTGGGTCCTCCTGCTGCCGCCCTCCTCCTGCAGCCACGGCAAGGTCAGTACCAAAAAGTCGCACCCCGACGCACGTTGATGGGGAGTAGGTGGTGAACGCACGCTGGGGGCTGAGCCGGGGGCTATGCCGCGGGCTGCTGTCCGGGCTGCTCTCTACCACCAGCGGCGCCTTTGAGGTACCCGCCGGGGGCTGGCTGCCCGTCGAGGCCTTGGCCCTCTTCGCCGCCCGCTGGGCCAGCGTCTCCATTTCCCTATGAAGACAAAAACGAATCAAGGAAGGCGACACGATTGGAAAGGACGGGAACGATGAGGGGTAGCATGCTTACTCGTCCTCCACCTCCTATTCTGCTGCCTTCCTCTGCCTCCTCGGGCTGAGGGACGAAAAGCCGAAGGCGACCTCCGTGCCGGCATCTGCGGGAGGAGGGGAAGGCGATGGAGTCCGGTAGCGTTTGGATGAAGAAGAGGCGGCCGCCTTCTTCTTCGCCCCCGCGGCCCTTGTCATGCGCGCAGTTTCCCCCTGAACCCCTTGCCGCGGCTCGGCCCTGCCGGACCGAACAGGCTCGCTAGAGCTTGCCTGGCATAGGACGCGTCCTTTCTTTAAAGCCAAGGGGGCGTCGGCGTCGGCCTCCTCCTCGGACGATTCCTCGACCACGTCCCCGACAAGGGGGCCTCGGTGCTGACGCCGCTCGCCTCCCTGGCAGACTTCACCCACTGGGCGAGCTCCTTCTCTTCTGCGGCCACGGCGGCCTCGTTCTCCATGCCGCCGGCATCGCCGGCCGCACTGGCAAGCTCCGCCTCCTCCACTCTGGCAGCAATGTAGTCCAGCTCCTCCTGGGTGGTGTCCTGGATGAGCAGCGGCTCGTCATGGTCGAGCTCTTCGACCAAGTTGTCGAAAAACTCCTGCACCTCGCGTGCCGGGGGCTTGACCCAAGCTGGGTCAACACCGTGCGCGTTGAAGACCGGCATCATGGCGAGGATATCAGCCTGCCGGGAGTTGTTGCTCAGCGGGACCACTCCCAGCGACAGCCCGAACAAGGGCCCCTTGATGGCCTTGCCGGACTTCGCGGACTTGCCGGTCCTCTCCACCCTACCGTCGGCGAACACGTCGAGCTGGAAGAGCCTCTGGCAATACCAGGAGTGCCCCATCACCGTGAGGTTGTGCTTTAGTCCAGTGCGGAGCCTCATGATGTCGGCCGCGTTCCTGAAATCCCAGGCCGGCCTCCCCTTGTTGTGCAGCGGAGCGATTCAACGGCGGATGAAATCTGCCGCAATCATCTCAAGGGTGAGCCCAGCCTCGGTGAGGCGGCGAATCCTGGTGGTGGCTATCGAAAACTTCTTGTAATTGGCGTCGAGGTTGCTCCAGACCGCGCCACGGGTCGGCGGCTCCCGACGAACACCCCGGTAAAACTCCGGTGGGTTCTCCTCCATGATCCAGAACCACCGGCCCCGCCACTCCTCCCACCTCTCCTTCACGGCACCCTCTGGGTATGCGCTTTTACCCTGGGCCCTCGGGATCCAGGCGACGCTCCCAGTAAGGGCGCCCCCGGGTTGGATGTGGGGCGAGAAGTAGTGGTGGAAAAGCGCTCACCCCGGCGAAGCCCTCACAGAGGTGTGCGAAGCACGCCAAGCACGCCACGGCATTCGGCGTGAGATCCAACAGATGGAAGCCAAAAGTGCGCATGACATCGTAGAAGAAGTCGGAAAAGGGGGGCAGAGCCCGTAGAAGAAGAAGTCCATGAAGAATGGGTACCGTTTCGAGCCACCCTTGTTGCAATCAGCGGGGATGGCGCGCGTGGCAGGGTGCCCCGTCGTCTCCGTCCCCCACAAAGGCCTAAAGTAGTCCTTGAGGTCGAAGACGTCGATTGACGACGGGGTGAAATAGGCGAACTGCGCCCGCCTCGCTCTCCGGCGTCTCCTTCTCCTTTGTGTCCTTGGCTACACCCTTGCCCTTGCCAGATTTAGGCGCCATGGCGGCTGGGAAGAGGGCGAGGGGTCGAAAGCAGTGGGGGCGCAGCAGCAGCGAGCAGGAGCGAGAGCTTGAGGAGGAAGAAGACGGGGACGGCGATGCCAAGATTGGGGAAAGCACAAAGGGTAAATGAGTCGCGCGCCCGTGGTTATTCCTTTTTATGGGGAAGGCGCGGGCCGCCTCTTTACCATTTACAACGACGTGACACATGCCTGCAGCGACCACCCCATGCATGCCCCCCACGTCACACACGACCCCCATGTCACGCATTCAACACGGGTCGTGGGGAAGTGCAGCGAACAAAAAAAGTTACTGCGGTAAAAACTGCCCCGCCTGCCCGCGCACCGTTTTGGGCCTAGCCCAACAACGCGTTGCGCTTCTGTGTCGCCCAGGCCCGGGGGCTCCTGTCAGTGTACTAAAGTAGGGGCACTCCTTTGTACCCCTTACTTGTGCACGGGCAGTCGGAGCCGCGCCCACGGCCATGCTTAGCAGAGCAGAGGGAGGAGTCAAAGCCGCAAGATGGTCAAAGCAGCGCCAAGACACAGAGACACAAAGAGCAAGAGGGCGAGGTGGATTCCCCCGGCAAGACCCTTGCTGGGGCAGCCTCCACGGCCGCGCCAAGGACCTTGCCGGGGCAGCTTGCCCAACCCCGACGGGGCGCACCACCCTCGAGCCCAAGACTTCCAATACCAACAACCACATTGGAACCAAGGCTCGGGAGGCGCCTCCATGATGGCATGCAGATCTTTGTGAAGACCATGAACACTCCAAGTCAGATGAGGATTAGAAGACGACGAGCCTCGGCAAAACCCTTATCGAGGGCATCTAGGAAACCTCCGGCAAGATCCTTGCCGGGGACGACCACGATGCCGCGGCAAGACCCTTGCCGGGGCCCCGGCAAGGCCCTTGCTGAGGACATCTGTGGGGCCACAACCAGGCCCACGCTCGCCAAGGTTCCACCGCCACTCCCATGCAGCTACCAGCCCACCAGCTAGGCAAGCACCTGCATGTCGACCTGAGGCTCCCAGGCCAACTCAGCGCATGCCTACGTGGTGGCATGCAAATCTTCGTGAAAGCCCTACCACCACGCCACCTCAGCAGCCTGCCAGCCTACATGGCGCTGACCGCCTCGCTGGCCCGGGCGCGTGTTGAAGCAGGGCGAGGTGGCGGTAAAGTGAGGGGGACACCTAAGGGGCGCATTAAATGTGTCTTGTCCCGTAACGGCTAAGCGATAAGCTTAGCAACTTTACACCGATGCCACCTCCTGTGTGCCACTGTGGCGACCCCCTTGACTATAAAAGGAGGCCCGAGGCATCCAGGAGAAGGATTTGGACCCGGGGACAAGTTACGCTCATCGTAGCTAGCTCAAGAACTCCAAGAACACTCAAACAGACACAAAAGCAGGACTAGGGTATTACGCATCCTCGCGGCCCGAACCTGGGTAAATGACCCGTGTGCTTGTGCTGATTGCTGATCCCGCTCTTCTCATGACCCCGTGCCCCACAACCGTAGTAGGGATTCCCGTGATCCCATAGGTGTCGTTTCCACCAACAGCATGGTGGAACACGGACTCAACGACAACCAGATGATGATCGCGGAGTTCACCAACAACCACAAGCTAGATGCCAAGAACATTGGGGAGACCATCTTCAAGCTTCATGAGAAAATCGAGCACCTCCAAGCCCAGATCTATGACCTGCAAAATGAAAACTGTGAGTATGAATATAGATTCAAGAGGATGAGTTTGGCTACAGATTTGAGGATCCGGAGACTCGATCGTCCTTCAGTGATGGTGAGCCTATGCCTTGGAAGATGGACGACAATCCTACATCATCAACAACTCCATCATCACCACCTCCGAGGAACTAATCACATGGGTATGGGCACTCCCCTTGGCAACTGCCAAGCTTGGGGGAGGTGCCCCGGTATCGTATCACCATCACACTCTTATCTTTACCGTTTTACTTAGTTCGATCCTTTTGGTAATATCTTGATCTAGTAGAATAAAGCTTTGGTATGATTTAGTTTTGAGTTTTGCCTTATGATCCCCCTATGTAATCGAGTCCGTGAGCTATATATAATAAAGATTAGTGTTGAGTCAAGGGCTTTGCTATCTTACTATGATCTTGAAAGAAAAATAAAAAAAGAAAAATAAATAATTAGATCATATTGATCTCATGGAGAGTAATGACTTCACATATAAAGAGTATGATTAAAAGAAGTTGTTGCGAGTTGGCGAACATAGTTTTGGTCATCGTTGCAATTAATAGGAAGTAATAAAGAAAGAGAGGTTCTCACATCTAAATATACTATCTTGAACATCTTTTATGATTGTGAGCACTCATTAAAATATGACATGCTAAAGAGTTGATGTTGGACAAGGAAGACAACGTAATGGGTTATGTTTTCTTATATCTGAACTAAATTATATTGTCATGGATCATCCAACATGTTGAGCTTGCCTTTCCCCCTCATGCTAGCCAAATTCCTTGCACCAAGTAGAGATACTACTTGTGCTTCCAAATATCTACCTATGGATTGAGTAAGATCCTTCAAGTAAGTTGTCATGTTGCAAGCAATAAAAATTGCTCTCTAAATATGTATGACTTATTAGTGTGGAGAAAATAAGCTTTATACAATCTTGTGATGTGGAAGCAATAAAAGCGACAGACTGCATAATAAAGGTTCATATCACAAGTGGCAATATAAAGTGACGTTCTTTTGCATTAAGATTTTGTGCATCCAACCATAAAAGCACATGACAACCTCTGCTTCCCTCTGCGAAGGGCCTATCTTTTACATTATACAAGAGTCAAGGTGATCTTCACCATTCCTTTTTTACATTTTATCCTTTGGCAAGCACCTTGTGTTAGAAATCCTGATATATATATCCAATTGGATGTAAGTTAGCATGAACTATTATTGTTGACATTACCCTTGAGGTAAAAGGTTGGGAGGCAACACTATAAGCCCCTATCTTTCTCTGTGTCCGATTAAAACTCCATACCCATAAGTATTGCATGAGTGTTAGCAATTGTGAAAGACTAAATGATAGTTGAGTATGTGGACTTGCTGAAAAGCTCTTATATTGACTCTTTCCGATGTTATGATAAATTGCAATTGCTTCAATGACTGAGATTATAGTTTGTTAGTTTTCAATGAAGTTTCTCATTCATACTTGATATTATGAATAGATTATTACTTGAGCATAAGAAATCATATGACAAAATATATGTATGTTGTTGTTATAAGAATGATCATGATGCCCTCATGTCCGTATTTTATTCTTATCGACACCTCTATCTCTAAACATGTGGACACATTTTTCGTTATCGGCTTCCGCTTGAGGACAAGCAAGGTCTAAGCTTGGCGGGAGATGATACGTCCATTTTGCATCATGCTGTTATATCAATATTTATTGCATTATGGGCTGTTATTACACGTTATGGCACAATACTTATGCTTATTCTCTCTTATTTTACAAGGTTTACATGAAGAGGGAGAATGCCGGCAACTGGGATTCTAGGCTTGAAAAGGAGCATACACTAGAGACCTATTCTGCACAACTCCAAAAGTCCTGAAACTCCACGAAAGTCATTTTGGGGATTAATAAAAAATATTGAGCGAAGAAATACTTGAGGGTGGCCACCCACCATCCACGAGGGTGGGGGCGTGCCCTACCCACCTGGGCGCGCCCCCTGCCTCGTGGCCCCCCTGGCAGCCCTCCGATGGCCATCTTCTGCTATATGAAGTCTTTTACCCTGGAAAAAATCATAAGCAAGCTTACGGGATGAAACTCCACCGCCACGAGGCGGAACCTTGGCAGAACCAATCTAGGGCTCCGGCGGAGCTGTTCTGCCGGGGAAACTTCCCTCCGGGAGGGGGAAATCATCACCATCGTCATGACCAACGATCCTCTCATCGGGAGGGGGTCAATCTCCGTCAACATCTTCACCAGCACCATCTCCTATCAAACCCTAGTTCATCTCTTGTATCCAATCTTTGTACCCAAACCTCAGATTGGTACCTGTGGGTTGCTAGTAGTGTTGATTACTCCTTGTAGTTGATACTAGTTGGTTTATTCGGTGGAAGATCATATGTTCGGATCCTTAATGCATATTAATACCCCTCTGATTATGAACATGAATATGATTTGTGAGTAGTTACGTTTGTTCCTGAGGACATGGGTGAAGTCTTGCTATAAGTAGTCATGTGAATTTGGTACTCGTTCGATATTTTGATGAGATGTATGTTGTCTCTCCTCTAGTGGTGTTATGTGAATGTCGACTACATGACACTTCACCATTGTTTAGGCCGAGAGGAAGGCATTGGGAAGTAATAAGTAGATGATGGGTTGCTGGAGTTACAGAAGCTTAAACCCTAGTTTATGCGTTGCTTCGTAAGGGGCTGATTTGGATCCATATGTTTCATGCTATGGTTAGGTTTACCTTAATACTTCTTTTGTAGTTGCGGATGCTTGCAATAGGGGTTAAGCATAAGTGGGGTGCTTGTCCAAGAAAGGGCAGTACCCAAGCACCGGTCCACCCACATATCAAATTATCAAAGTAACGAACACGAATCATATGAGCGTAATGAAAACTAGCTTGACGATAATTCCCATGTGTCCTCGGGAGCGCTTTTCTCTATATAAGAACTTGTCCAGGCTTGTCCTTTGCTTCAAAAAGGATTGGGCCACCTTGCTGCACCTTATTTACTTTCATTGCTTGTTACCCGTTACAAATTACCTTATCACAAAACTATCTGTTACTGATAATTTCAGTGCTTGCAGAGAATACCTTACTGGAAACCGCTTGTCATTTCCTTCTGCTCCTCGTTGGGTTCGACACTCTTACTTATCGAAAGGACTATGATAGATCCCCTACACTTGTGGGTCATCAATGAATAGGACGACCCCGTGGAGGGCTGGATGAACAGTAGACGGTGGAGGGGTGGATGAACAGTATCCCGTGGAGGGGTGGTTGAACAGGAGCCCCGTGGAGAGGGTTGGTTGAACAGTAGCCGGTGGAGTAGCGCGCGGTGGAGGCTGGACGAACAGGAGCCCGTGGATGAACAGTCGCAGGTGGAGGCTGGAGGAGGTCGACGGTGGATGAACAGTAGCCCGTGGAGGCTGGAGGAGGTCGACGGTGGAGATGAACAGTATCCCGTGGAGTCCCGTTTTGTGGTACGCCACACCCCTCCCGATGAACAGGACCCCCGTTTCAACCGTAGCGCTCCAACACAAGTCCGTTTCCTCCGTTTTGCGGTACGCCACACCCCTCCCGATCAACGGGACCCCGTTTTGACCGTAGGAGGTCCAACGCAAGTCTGTTTCCTCTGTTTTGCGGTATGCCAGACCCCTCCCGATGAACAGGATCCCGTTTCGAACGTGGCCGGTCGAACGCAAGGCCGTTTCCTCTGTTCTGCGGTACGCCAGGCCTCATTTCCATTGGTTGTTCCGTCCAAGCCCTCCCGATGAACACGACGACGCATTCCATTCCGACCCAGCCGGTTGGCTCCCCATGAACACGACAACGACGTTGTTTCTCCGTTCCGACCCAGCCACGTACACAAGCCCTGGCCGTACGTATGTGCGAGTAGGCGTTCGAGACCCCGCCCACATGTACGTACATGGCCGTATTTTCTTTCTTGCACCCTGGCCGCTGTACGTACGTGTACATGCTACGTGCGTGCCTCTACTACGACACGTGCACACCTCTACTATGACACGTGCGCGCCTCTACATTGACCAGTATGTACGTACACGTTCGTGACCAGAATGACAACGCTACGTACGCTTCGACCAGGTGGGTCCCGACTGCTAGGCACTTCCTTGCGTGCGAAGATGTAGCTGGTGGGTCCCAGCAGTTAGGGGGTGAATCGTGTTTTTTTCCCAGAAGCACTTCCTTGCGTGTGAAGATGTAGCTGCTGGGTCCTAGCAGTCAGGGGGCAAATCTTTTTTTTTTGCCCGGACGCACTTCCTTGCGTGCGAAGATGTAGCTGGTGGGTCCCAGCAGTCAGGGGGGAAATGTTTTTTTATGAAATATGGTGGCCCATCTAGTGGGTCCCGCTGTCAGCTGGAGGAATAATTATTTTGCGCGTAATAAGGAGGCACTTCCTTGCGGCTGCCGTGGACCCAGATGTCAGCCTCTCCACGTACAGTACTCTTCCAATGGAAGTCGGTCATTGACCACATTGACCACGACGCGCTGAGAGCACCACGGCGGTGGACGACGGCGGGGCCTAGGAAGGGGACGACGCGGCAGTGGATGCCCACGCGGAGAGGAGTACGATGGTTCACTGGTTCGGCTGCCGTGTGAGGCTGCCGTCGCCGCAGAATAACAGGGGGTGTGGGTGAGTGGAGGGATGGCCTGGCCAGCGGTGGGAGTAGTAGGGGGCAGTGAGGCCTCCGCGGTAGCACAGCCGGCCACGGAAGGCAAGAGCAGGCGGCGGGACCGGCGCTGCTTTGGGCGGCTGGAGCAAGAAGACCAGAGGTTGAAGAAGCACGACGGCCGTCGGATGGACATCGTACGGTCACTGCTGCTGGAATCATTTATATTGACTAAGTTGACAAACCCCTTGGTACGCGTCAACTTAGTAGGCCCACAGGTCAGCTTCTGAAACGGTGCACCCCAGATGTCAGGGGGATGAATCATTGTTTGGGCGGGTGAAGCTAGAATATCCAAGATTTAAGAAGAAGCACGGCATCCGTTGGATGGACATCCAACGGCCACTGCTGCTAGAACCGTGTGTTGACTATAAGTTGACAAAGCCTTGCATACGCATCAACTCTCTTTTTTTAGGGGATGCGTCAACTTTGCAAGGCCACAAGTGTGTGGCAGAGAACTTATAGCCCATTTGAGATTTGTAAGAATGTGCAACCCATTTTTGAATTCTAATGGAATTTACTATAGCCCATTTACAGTTTGTTAAAAGTATAGCCCATTTCAACCAACCGTTCAAAACAGAATTCAATAAAATTTCCCACATTTTGATGGGATCCGAAATATTTTATCCCGAAATTTCTAGTCAGATTAAATACAATTTCAATATAAATTTATATTACGTAAAAATCCAACGAAACATTGCGCTCGCAACAATTAATGAAATTAAAATTTTCAATATCCAAAAATAATATTTTATAAAGTAATTACGTGTTTGGTGCATTTCTTTATAGTTACTGCCCAGTTTTTATAATTATATCCCATTTATTATTTCTTAAAGCCCATTTTCTTGTTAAGCCTAATGCATCCCTCCTAGGAAAGATTTGCAGCCCAGCGGGGCAGAGAATAACAACTTGACCTCGCTTGGGTATTCCTAAAAAAAGTATAGTTGGCTAGCCATTTTCAGCTTGAAAAAAATTAATATCTGGGCTGGATATCTGGCCTGGGCTAGACGGGCCACAGCCTGCCCAACCTGTAGCACTGTTTTCGTTGTTGTTCAGAGGAGAAAAATTAGTATCTAGGCTAAACATCTCTCAAGAAAAACTCTGCAGTGCTCACACCTCAAAAACACAAATACTGCTCGAGCTGCTTGGTCCCAGCTGTCGGCCGCTTCTTGTGCAATTCTCTCGTTTATTGACTACATAGGTTGACAATGGTGTGGGACCGTGATGTCAGGAAACCAGGAGGAAGCAAAAAAATTATAGTTTTATATAATAAGGAGGCACTTGCGTACGTGCGGCTATGGCCCTGGTGGGTTCCCACTGTCATCCTCTCCAAGTAAAGTCATCTCCTCATCCTCATCTGCGTTGACCATGTTGACAACGCGAGACGGCGGCGCCATGGCGAGCACAACAACTCGAAGGACGACGGAGAGGGCCTCGCGGGCCCTAGGGATGGTCTGATACAGCGCCCGCTGCTCATTCGGGAAGCCATGATCATAGGGCCACATGTCTGTGACGGCATTGTCGTTCACTTGTTCACCGGTGCACGTTGAGGAGACAGAGGTTGCAGCACAGGTCCTCCTGTGCTGGTAGCTCTTCCGCCATTAGGGCGTCGAAGTGCGGCCGCACCTGCTCTATGGTGAACACGGCATGAACCGGCTTGGACAGTGGCGCCGGCTCCTGGTCGGAAGCTACGTCCATCGTATGATTGTCGTCGCTCAGCTCGGCGAGCTTGCTGGCGAACCAGCATGTCCGGCTGCTGGACCGACCCGCTGCCAAGCACGAGTCTGACTGCACAGGCCCACCCAGACCGCCTCCCTCGCCCGCGCGTGCTTTCCGCCTGAAACGGTCAGCGCCGCCCGCCCCGCTTCCCGGTGCAGGCGATTGCTTCACCTTCAAACGACACAAGTGCCACTCATCCGTCCGTCTGCCGCCCACATTAATGATACGCGGTTGCCGACGCGGCTACTCCAGCGCCACACGTCCGTCCCTCCTCCGCCCACCATTTCTATATAAACTAATGCGCCGGCCATAGCCGCAGTCATCCGCATCCGTTCCCTTTCTCCTGTCCACACCACTACTACCCACCATGGCTTCCTCACGCTCCAACGCTCTTCGGGACGGGCGGACGACGGACCACAAGGAGATAGCATCCATTGCTGCCGACTAGCTGGCCGGCAGGCAGCCGGAGGACGACGACGTCCCAATGGAGAACATGGCAGTCGACGATCCGGCACCAACCCCCTCCTCCGCGCCATCCTCGCCGGTGCATTGCACCATGACCATCGGCGAGGCCCGTGCCCAATATATGGACACGGTGAGGCAGAAGCGTGAGGAGCAGTTCCGATAGGTGCAGGCCGACGCCGCCTACAACCACCATCTCCTCCAGGACCACCTGCAGGCAGAGGAGCAGATCGCCGTGGAGCAGGCGGATCAGGAGGCGCTGCTCGACTCGTACCACTCCGCCCGCGAGGGCCGCCTCGAGCGCTGGCAGTACCGCATGCGAGTGGCGGAGGCTGCGGCCGCCTACAAAGAGGGCGATTAAGCAGGCGAGGCGCCGTTTGGCGAGACCGAGGACGAGGCAGAGGAAAATGCCGGCTCCGACGAGTCCCCGCTCCGCTGGCGTCGATGAGGCCCTGCTCCGCCAAGGCCCCGCGGCGCCAACAACGAGGCAGAGGACACCGCCGGCTCCGCCGAGGCCCCGCCCCGCTAACAACGAGGCAGAGGACATCGCCGGCTCAGCCGAGGCCCCACCCTGCCGGCAACGAGGGGGAGGATTTCCCCCGCTCCGCCAAGGCGCCACCCGCCGGCAACGAGACAAAGGACATCGCCGGCTCCGCCGAGGCCCCGCCCCGCTGCCAACGAGGCCACGCCACACAGAAAAAAAGGAAGAGTAGAACACGGTAGGTCGCTGCCGCTCGGGTCCAAGTAAGGCCACCGCTGCTACCCTCCGGTTGAAGCCAAGCTAGGCGGGTTGACCATTGACAGACGGTTAGCTTCTTGGCGGCGATGTGGAGTCGGAGAGCTATGTTGGAGAAGGACGCTGCTTCTACTTAACTGCTGGTGCCGTAGGCTGACTGACACGTGGGCCCAACAGGCATCTGGGCCACATGACAGTTACGCAACTGCACCTGCAGTTAAGTCACTGAAGCTTCTGTTCGGCTCAGCTGGACACAGGTGGGTAGCTTCGGTTAATTAATTATACCTCCAGCGCACCCCTTTTTAGTTGAAGAAGCTTCAGCATGTGCGAAGTAATGAAACCCGGCATGTTTATATGAAATCCGGCCGTGTATGATTGAATTTATTTCGATTAGTTCGAATTCTTGTATCACTGGCATTGGATGAACATGCAAAATAACACGTACTAGCATTATTCCGAGGGTGATCACCTCGTTTGCAGCAGTTTCACATGTACTCCCTCCGGTCCTTTCTAGTCTGCATACAAGTTTTGTCTGCAGTCAAAGTATCTCTACTTTGACCAATATTATAGAAAAAAGTATGCACTTTCACAATGTGCGAAGTAAAAAGGAACAGAAGGAGTACAAAGAGTTTGAGCAGCTTTTTAGCGTTCCTGTACATTGCAATCAAACACATAGGCCTGACAATTCATAGAGAACATTCAAAACAATCGATGATTATGCATCTCAGCAATTCACATGTCAGAGCCAATATTTACTTCACAACTAAAGAATAAAGAAAAAAATTGATCGATGCTGCTGACAGCAAAGGGCGTCCCATTCGAAAATATCAAACGCATATCTTCTTGCTAAAATCAATGAGCAAAATTTGACAGGGTCTTCCCATTCCAAAATATCAAATCCCTACGATTGTGGAAGGGGCAGGATTTGCCATCAGTTCGGACATTGACATGGCACCTCGTGCTAAATAAACCAGCTGTTCTTTTTGTGCAGTTCCACCAAAATCAACCAAATTCGCGCGTAGCTTGTATGATTTCGCCCTTATATGTTGCAACGCCTTGAACTTACCGGCACGTCCTTTATTGTGGTGGAAATGAATGATTCGATGTATTCATGACCATTTTGTGCAGTTCCCATTGAAATCAAGCTGAGCACCCCTGTTTGCACAAATACAAAAAGGTGATTAGTATAAAGCAAATTGTACTATGAATTGACAGTTTAAACAGGCACCTACATGGTCCATGTAGAGACACTTTTAGAAAAATGGAACTCACCGGAAAGAATCCTAGAACAACATTGTACTCGCGCATGACAGCAAGAAAATGGAGATTTGGCAGTCCTTCTGAGCTGAAGTTAGTTTGGTCTTGTGGGGAGTAATGTAACCATCCTTCAACTGGTCCTTCTGATGAGAAGATAGACAGGGCTTCTTCATCCTGGCATAATCGGAACTAATCACTTCACGTACTCCATATTCTTCTTCAGAGGAGGAGGATCCTGTTGTGTGCAAAGACAAGAGGACAACTAAATGCTAGCATCCCTATTTGCTCAAAAAAGGAAAGGAAATATTTAAAATAGCACAGATGAAGCACTTCTCAAGAACAATACCACTTTTTCATGACAGTATCTAAACAGTAGCACAACACCAATAGAGATGACAAAGCTCAATCATATGGATGAAATCAGTGGGCGAGTACCAACCTTTGCCAGGAGGCTTATTGTGTAGAGCATACAGATGAAGCACCTCTCCAGAACCATCTGTTGCTATCTACTATGGTGGCCATGCTTACTATATACTCCTCGATTAGTTCAATGTTTCCAACAACTTCTTGTGCAGTTCCACTAAAATATATGGTATCTTCAAAGAAGATCCCTGTTTGCACAAGTAGAGATAATTACGTATTACATTAAGAGTGGCATCAAATCAGTGGCAAAACAATTGCTCGTTCCAGCCATAGCAATAAATTAAGATGCAAAACTATATCATTACTTGTGTCATCACAGTTCCAGTGCTTCATTACAGCACCGGGAGTTGATTTTGTTTTTCTTCCGCTTGTTCTTCCCCTTCATCACTTGGTTCAATAACAGACAAGCTTCGCCTTCAATGTAAGATTTGCCATGTCAATTAGGGAGCACAAGTATAGCACTAAACAATGGCATTAATTTTTTGATGAAAGTGGCAAAATACAGGCCAACAGTTGTGAAATATCCTTATCTTACCTCAATGGGATATTACGGTGCACATACAGATTGGAAGTCTTGTCTCCATTTGTGCGGTTCACTAAAATCAAGCAACATTACCGTACAAGTAGCACAACATATGAAAGCACACTGCAGAATCATGTGAAAGAAGGCTAGTACTAACCTCTCATGATGCGGAATTCAAAAAACTCACAAGAAGAAGATCTGAACCAAATTTGCCAACACGGATAGGAAGTAAGATCTCCTCTTGTGCAGTTCCACTAAGATCAAGCAATCAAGCAACGTTGTCGGTGTGACATTTTGGTTGAACTGCACAAAACACTCTTAAAACAAAAGTGTTTTGTGCAGTGCAACAAAAGGTCACAATGGCAACGAGGTGAAGTAGATAACCCTGTTTACACAGAGGTGCAAAGGAAACAACTAGTGGTCAATAATCGTGGACGACACAGAAGCCAACAAAAAGAAGCATCTAACTTATCTAAATGGGAAAGAAAGGAAGACAGTACCATTTCTCAAACGGTGGCATTGATTAATATTAACAGAGAGATTATATTAACAATAAAATTTGTTAAACATGTAATTTGCTTTTAACTGTGGCATTGCATCAATTTTCCAGCGGCATTATTAGAGGGTGTTTGTTTACACAGACATTTGGGTCTAGGGACTAAAAAAACTCCGTGTCAGTCCCATCTAAACCAAACAGGAGGGACTTTTAGGGACTAAAAGTGGGCATTTCGGATTAAAGAAAGAAGACCCCGAGGGAGAGTCTTTTTGGGACTTTTTCCAACAGTTGCCCCTGCCATGCATCGCACCTTGTCTCTATTAGTTCATTACTAGGGGTAACATGGTCTTTTAGCATGTCATTTAAAAACCTCTAGTCCATGTTTAGTCCCTGGAACCAAGCAGGTAGGGACTAGGGAGTTTTTAACCAAACAGGGTCTTATATTAACAATAGCTCAAGTTCAAAGTGTTTGGATGGCTTCTCTTAATGGACCGTTTGAATACTAGGGATATGATGCAGCGCCGACAATGGATAATATAGGATGACACATGTGTTCTATGCCTCTGTGCTTCTCATGAAGATCGTGCACATCTCTTCTTTGCTTGCAACTTCAGTCAAAGGGTTTGGAACTTCCTTGGGATTTCTTGGATTGTTCAACCGAACCAGACTACATATGAGATGGCTCTATCTGCTAGGAGGGATTTCGGCTTTCCTTTCTTCACAGAGGTTGTCTTCACTGCTACATGGAATATTTGGACACAAAGGAATGGGAAGATCTTCAGAAATGAGAGGCCTTCCTTTACATCTTGGAGGAGGAATTTTATCCATGACATTTCTCTTTTGGCTCATAGAATCAAGTGTAAATATAAAGATAGCTTAGTCTCCTGGATAGCTACCCTCTCTTAGACCTCCTTGTAAGTATTTTCCTTTTTGTTTTGCTTGTAAATTGTACTCTTGTATTTCTCTAGTTCTTTTCAATAAATAACTGTGAGGCTGTTGCCTTGTAGTATATAGTCAAAAAACAGCTAAGGAGTTGCACGAGACAGTGGACGCACCAGCACCATGTGCATCTACCGATGTACTGGGGTGATGCACAGTCTGTTGCAACAAAGAACAAACAACCAAGGAGCATATTTGTGTTGGTCCCAGTTTTGTTATCTTTAGACACCTTTCCCTATGTGAGCGCAACAAATCTAGTCCTGCTCAAACTCTACAGCCTTGTCCCCCAAAACAAAAGATCAGTTCGTTACAGATGTGCGTACTGCGTTTGTCATTGTTTTCCCTTTTTGACCAACGTAGGTGCTGGATGGCTAGTCTGTACTAGTACTTTCCCCCCTTCCTTTCCTCTTTGAACCACGTCCTAGATTTATGCTATACAACTTTCGCCACTACTTTCCCCCATTCCTTTCCTCTTTGAACCACGTCTTAGATTCATGTGATACAACTTTCCCCACTACTTTCCCCCTTCCTTTCCTTTTTGAACCATGTCCTAGATTCATGCTATACAACTTTTCCCACTACTTTCCCCCATTCCTTTCCTCTTTGAACCACGTCCTAGATTCATGGTATACAACTTTCCCCACTACTTTCCTGTTAGATCCAACACCTAGATTCGAGTGCAGAAGCGGAAAAAGCCCACATGCAGCTAGAGCAATGCATGTGGAATAAGTAAATTATACCTTAAGGTTCTTGGGGTGTGGTTCGGTGGGCGACCGAAGTCCGTTCGGCCCACACTATGTACGGCGGCGAAGAAGAAGGGGTCGGAGGCCCTCCCGCGCCGCCGTTGGGTGAAAGTGAACAGTTGCGCCAGTAGTGGATTCCCTCCCTCGCCGACGGCAACAGCGTTAAGCCTCCTTCCCTTCCCG
This sequence comes from Triticum aestivum, assembly GCF_018294505.1. Lineage (NCBI taxonomy): Eukaryota > Viridiplantae > Streptophyta > Magnoliopsida > Poales > Poaceae > Triticum > Triticum aestivum. The sequence goes on along the minus strand of NC_057799.1, from coordinate 466,331,535 downwards.
GCGGACGGATCCTTCCGGCTCTTTGACCAGCAGTGAGGGGAGAGAGAGAGGGCAACGAAGTCTTGTTTAGATCTGGAGAGGGTGAGAGAGTGTGAAGAGAGCAACTACAAGCGCTAAGAGAGAGAGGCCAACGAAGTCTTGTTTAGATCTGGAGAGGGTGAGAGAGTGTGAAGAGAGAAACTAAAGCGCTGAGGCTCCAGTGTGTATATATATACTGGAGAAAGAGTGTGAAGACTGCAAACCCTAGAAAACAAGCGCCGTGGCTGCAGCTTATACGTGATGAGGTGATTATACGGTCACTACGAGATCGTATAGCTCCGTATCCATCCATTTTGACCAGTCAAAGAATCCTCCTGGCACGAATTATGCTCAGGTGTAGTTATCGAACCCGAGACCTCGAGTTTGATGAGAGAACAGGCTAACCAGCTACACAACCCTCTTGTTATGTTCAACGAGAGGAAAATAACCTTTTATACATTCCTACATTCGTGTGACAAGCATGCCGTGTTTTATTTTATTTTTTGTGGGAGTCATTGGGATTTAAATCATAATCATTTCATGTGGCTTTGGTGGTAAGACTATCCACAGTGGTGCAGAAATAATGCAGCCTTAGTCACCTTACATCTCTCCATGTAGTACGTTGGGTCCCACCAGTCAGAGGTTGAAACAAACAAATTAATAAGAAAAATTAAAAGCGCCAGCGGTGTATCTTACCTCACACATCTCGCTACTGCTCGGGAACACTATCCAATTGATCCCTCTGTTTGCTCATGTACTATTTTAAGTGAATCCTTATTATAACATGCACACAATTTTGGGCACTTGTATTCGACCTAAGTCAGTGTGCCACCGTATCTCGTCCTACTCCCTCCGTCTAGGTGTAATAAGTCACGTTAGAAGGTGCAGCGGGACCAAGGTGCAAGCAGATTGGAGGAGAAGGAGAAACTTACGGGTCATTCCTCCAATCAAAGCCCTGATTTCTGTCTCTAAATGCAACAATTAATCCAAACAACTAAGAGATGCCGTTTTAGCTACCATGCAAGGCCATGTATTAAGTCGCATGCAAGCCGACTTTGATTTCTTGACTGATCAAAGCGTAGTTGTGCTCCATGCATTGGGTTTCCGAGGGAGATAACAAGGCAGAGTAAGGAGCGTTTGGTTACATTGCTTAGCTAGGCTGGTCATAGTGGTGAGTAACTTGGACTAGTAACATGCATATGTTACTAGTCTATGTTACTACTACATGAAGTTTGCCGTCGAAAGCGAGCCGATCTGGCTGTCCTGAGCTAGCAAGGTTTTTCTAGCCCACCCAAGCTAGCTGGCCCACAAAAGCTAACTTATTTTAACAGTTCCAAATGCCTAACCTTGCCCGGCTATGCTATGAGCTGTTCTTGCTAAGGATCCAAACGCTCCCTAAGTAACAACGCTCGCTAGCAACAAGGCCAGGAGGGGATTGAGATGCGAAGTTAATGGACGACGCCTAGACATTTTGCGAATATCTGTTTTTCGTAAGATGACTTAACACCTAGACGGAGGGAGTACTACTCCCCAATCCAGGTTTGATGGAATATTCGTCACCTCTTCTCTTCTTATATGTACTCCATTTGTATCTCACTTCCTGTGGCTTCGCACTCACATGATTTTCCTATTCTATTAACCTGTGTGTGTGTGTGCGTGTGTGTGTGTGTTTAACAGCATGTGTGTGTTAGAGAGAGCGACAGATCGACCTACTCCTACAGAGAGATGGTGTGTAGTGTATGATTTTAGCCGCAAGAGTTGGTGCATCCTCTCGTTTTTGGGCGTCCGGTAGGGACGGGCGGATAGCTGCCACGCCCGCTCCTGACCAGCCTGGCCCACCCAAAGCCCCTCCATCGCCCGCGCGCGCTTCCCGCCTGAAACGGTCAGCGCTGCTCCAAAGAATCGGTGCCGCATTCATGCCCGGGCAGAGCGGACGCGACCTCTCACTGGCGCCTGCATTGAAGGGAGAAGCGGATTCAAGAGTGATGGTTGCTTCGTCCGTCCAACTTACTGCTGGGTCTATGTGATTTGACGGCTCATTGGTCATTATTACTGAGGTGGTATGACTGCTGGAGGTCCCACGCTTTCGCCGAAAGGAGGTACTACTAGATTACAATTTTCTCCATTCTTACAGCGGAGGTGTGCAAGAGCAGTGAAAACACGCAGGCTCAGTGATTACATGGCCCACCTCACACTATCACCATATTTTCTGGACACCGTGCGACACCTAACTCTTTACATAGTACTCCCTCCGTTCCTAAATACAAGTCTTTGTAGAGATTCCACTAGGTGGACTACATACGGAACAAAATGAATGAATCTACACTTAAAATGCATCTATATAAATCGGTATGTGGTTCATGGTGAAATCTCTACAAAGACTTATATTTAGGAAAGGAAGTACTAGTATAATACGTACTGTAATTTATCAGCGAGATAAATTTGTACAATGCTATGAAGCTTCCAGCTTCTGTTACATGTATCTTGCGTCCAAGGTTGCTCGTTGCAACATTTCACCAAATACAAAGGAGACTAACATGCATGCTATTGCATCTCAATTATTGATAGATCATAGCAAATATGTACTCCCTCTGTTCCAAAATAAGTGTCTCAACTTTATGCAAACTTTAGTACAAAGTTGTACTACTACTAAAGTTGACACTTATTTTGGAACAGAGGCAGCTAAAGAAAAAAACGATCCATGCAGTCCCTAGCCCTTGAACCGTAAACCCTAACCAGGCTTTAATTTGCTGGCAACGTTCGAGCTTCCTAAGAAATGAAGTTTGCAACCTTTTGACCATCGGATCATTTTGTGCAGTTTCACCAAAATCGAGATGAGCATCCCTGTGGCAAAGAAATTGAAGAAGTGTGATCAGAATAAGATTACTGGGACAAGTTGATGAGACATAAACTCATCACAAATACAGTACATAGAAGCCAGTAGAGGTATGTGCGGGGCAAAGAAGTAGAGAAATATCCACATGGAGTGATGTGGGCAGCTGGAGCAGTGGTGCAAGCCGGCTATAAAGGGAGTTGTACCTGAGGGATGTCGGGACATAGCTCAACCTTGAGAAGGGCGGCGGGAGGCGGCAACTGCCCACATCGCGGAAGTGAGCAAGGGACGAAGGCAACCTCACTGGCTTTGTGAGAGAGAACGGCGGGGACCCCTGATCGGGACGTGCCGACAGTGCGTTTTCGCCGTCGGCGACGGCGACCGCATCTACACTAAGCATCCACCCCTTCCCCCGGCGGACGTGATCCGCCGGGATGTTAGAGATGTGGCCACAGTCGTTTTGTGCGAGAGAGTGTGAAGAGAGCAACCCTAGCAAGCAACCGTGTAGGCTGGCTCGTCCTGACTATGTATATAGTGGAGCGATTTCCTTTTCTCTTCATATGAACAAATCATATTGCGTACGTGCCACTGAAGAAAAAAACTTTATTTATAAATGACGCGGCACCTACTACTCATTCTCCTATAAACCTTGCGCTTGGCATCTCCAAAATATCAACCTTGCGATTGGCTCTTCGACTCTTCGGGAAGTCGAGCAATAATGGTACTGCAGTATATATCGTTCTGGCTATATGAGACTGAATGAATTGTTGCACGTCCACCACGTGGGCGAGGGTCGAGGAGCGAGGGAGAGTGCGTACTATTACGTCCGTTTCAGGGGGTGTTTGTTTCCAGGGACTTTTTAGTGTAGGGACTAGAAAAAGTACCTCTTAGAGACTTTTTAACCAAACAGGAGGGACTACTAGTGACTAAAACTTGCTTTTTGGGACTTAATGAAGAAGACTCTCAAGGGGAGTCTTTTTTCGGACTTTTCCAACAATGCCCCTCCCTGCACCCATTGCCCCGCCGCCCCATGGTGTTGTTTGGTTGTTATTTTTCTGTATACTAGGGGTAACATGGTCATTCAATAACCTCTAGGGAGGGACTAGGGACTTTTTAGTCCCTGAAAACTAACAGGGAGGGACTTTTTAAGGAGTAGGGACTTTTTAGTTGGGACTAGAAAAAGTCCTAGGACTTATGAACCAAACAGGGCCTCAATATGGACTACATACGGAGCAAAATGAGTGAATCTACACTCTAAAATACGTCTATATACATCAGTGTTTGGAGTATGTACTAGTAGTTCGTATTGAAATCTACTAAAGGACATATATTCCAAACAATATGATAATCTCTCTAACCAAGGTAGTAGGGACGAGGAGTAAACGGAGGGAGTAGTAAAATTTTCTCCTCGTCCTGCGAGCCACCGCGCCCGTGGGCGGGGGAGACGGCGTACTAAGCAAGCTTCTCCTCGTTCTGCGAGTTGACGGGACACATCAAAAGTACTCCAGTGTATAGAGCCTTGCCTCTAAGGTAGGCCCCACATGGTTTGCCTCTTTTTTAACATAACGCGTCAAGTCGCAATTTGTTTGTTCACCCATGGTAGACGATCCTCCCTCCATCAAGTGGACAACCAGTACACGTGTCAAATTACCACGTGGGCTGCCTTTTCGTACAGAAATGAGCTCCACCGTGTACCCGCGTGGGTGTGGTTGGGAAAGAGACGGGAGTACGTGCGCCGTGCGTTCACCTCTTCTCTTTGTGCACGTCCCCCACCTACGTGGGTGTGTGTGAGAGATACAAACCTAGACAGATGGCGTGTGCATTCGTGAGTGATTTCGTGAATGTATTTTGTGGGAATATGTGTCGATGACATCTCAAACAAAATTTTGCATGCAATGTGGGTGAAATGGAGGCCTATCCATATCATATATAGAGGGTCGGGCGATCCACGAGAAGAGAGGGAGGGGTCATAGATATCGATAGAGTCGAAGAGAGGATCAAGTGGGTGGGTGCGAGATCGATGAAGAGAGCCATCGAAATTGTGTGTGTGTGTGTGTGTGCAAGTCAAAGATATAGGGCGACTGACCTACCGGAACGTCAGAGGGAACAGGTCAAGTTTGTGTGTGGCAGGGAGACATGACTAGAGCGCTCGATGTATCGGTGTCTGTGTGGGGGAGGGGGTGGGGGGAGGGGTAGGCAGAGTCCTAACTATAGAGGTAGAACGACTCGTATATGTGTTGAGAAGGAGAGACCCAGCTATGTCTTGAGGGAGATCGGTCGACATCCATACATAACTGAAGGACGGGAAATAGGATGGGACAGAGAGAGAGAGAGGAGAGAGAGAGGGAGGGAGAGGGGTAGAGTGCTAGATGGGTGATGGAGTTGCTTCTCGAAGATGGTGGGAGAGGCCTACTAGACAAACTGAGGGTGGAACTGCAATATTATCAATAAGAGTGGGGATGTGTTTCTGTGTGTGCCTGTGCATGATAGATCTGTCGGGACGCATCCATGGATGATGAAGGGGAACCATGTGTTTGGTAAGCAAACCTAACTAGATCGGTAGATCAATTGTTGTTTGTCGGAGGAAGGGAGAGACATAACTAATGAGGTAGATCGATCGACGTGTGGGGAAAAACGAGTTATAAGGACCTAGCTAGCTATATGTATAGCGGGAGATCGGTCGGTGTACGTCCATTTGTTCGAGGAAAATAAGGCCCAGCGAGACGGATAGACAGAGAGAATGGAGCTAGGAGGTGGTGCGAGAGGCCCAACTACTAGCTAGATAGGGGGAGGAGTGTGCGGTTGTGAGATCGATGAAAAGAGGGGCGAGAGTTTACACGTGTGGGACCGTATGAGAGAAACGAGGCAAGGACACATAAAGGAGGAGATTAAAGGTGCCTGTGTATGTTGTAGGCAGACATCGCTGGAGAGGTTTATCGATCGGTGTGTGTCGGAAAGTAGTTGTGGAGACTGTGGGAGAACGACCTAAAGAAAAAAAAAATGAATGTGCGTGATGGATAGAATGCTGAGGGAGGGGGAGGGCGAGGAGGGCGAGGAGGGCGTGTGCATGCACGAGAGAAAGTTAGTGGTAGCTACAATGGTTAGAGGATTGTGTGGGTGTAAGAGACTAACAAAGATCATAATTTGATATGAAAGTGGATTCATATATTTGAATAGGAGATCATAGTGTTTTAAACATATGCCTGCATGAATATAGCGGTGATACGCGTGTTGTGGTTTTGCACATGTTATACCATAATGTGATAATGCATGGCGTTTGCAATTCACATCTAAATGTCGAACAATCTAAACCATACTATACATCGACCAATCTCACATTTTATTTGAATTTGTGATAATGTGTGGCGTTTTCAGCTTACAACTAAATATCGAACAATCTAAACAATACTATATATCGAACATTCTCACATTTTATTTGAATTTGTGGTAATGTGTGCTGTTTGCAACTCACATCTAAATACTTGTAGGCGTAGGGGGCGGGGCACCATACATAATGTGGTAACACATTATACATATGAGACATGGTTTAGATTATGAAGATCTATCTAGAGCTTGAAATGTACTGCGATTTGAAATCAACATAAAGTGGATTCAAAAAATCGAGTTCGAGTTCATATAGTACACATAGTTCATATGTAACTCGAGACTAATCATGTGGTGTGCTGTGAACATAATACACAAACGATGGTTTAACTTGACAACAATGATGATTGTAGATCTTATTAAAACAGAGAAATGAATTCAAATGCTTTGACTTCACAACAATCATTATTGTAGATCTTATTCAAATAGAGAAATGAATTCAAATTTAGTTCATATTGAAGCGGTAGTATATACGTTTGGAATGCACTAAGACGTTCATTTGAGTAGTATGTTGCATGCATTATACACGTAGCAAAATATTTCAATTGAACATAACATGAATTCAAAGTTTTGAATGACATTTGTAGTGCGAATTGATTTGGTACAGTACACGTTAGGCTTGTCCAGAAATTTCAAACGGCGCCTCGTTAGCCCGAAATATTTAAGATATATCTTTGTCTCATTGTGCTCCGACAACACCCTCCATCTCAACCGGCACCTTGCTATTCCAAAATTACAACGCGCGTGAAAACTCCCACGTCCTGTGAAATCCCGACACGCGAAATGCCCGTGATACCCCTGAACCGAAAGAACCGCCTCAAATCGGTGGGGGTACTTTCGTAACTTACCCCACATTTCGGACAAGCGCGTCCGTAAGCCATGGTTCCCCACTCCCATCCCATCCGCCCACCCATTCGTACACCAAGGCCACGAAAACCCGTGAAGCCCCACACCCTCCTCCGTCCGCCACCCAGCCGGAGCCTCTTCCCCGACGACGTCGTCCATAGCAACACCTCGACGTCCCTCATCCATCGTACTAGATGAGGATCCGTTGTCGATCTGGTTGTCCCTCCGGTTCAGCCACCCCGTCCTCCACCTCCAAGGAGCTGCCCCGACGTTCCACTCGTCTTTCGCGCCACCTCCATTCCCACACCGCCATCTTCACCTGCACCATCAGAAGAGCATCATCATCACCGTTTCCATGGATGAAGCTGCAGCCTAATCAGCGCCACCAAAGAGGTTGTACACTAATCGCCGCATTTTCTTCTTGATTCGATCTCACGGTGCTGCCAGCGCTCGGTCCCGAGCCGACACGGTGCGGCTCCATCTACGGCGGCGTCGCCGGCCACTTCCTCCACGGCGTCGCTCCCTCGGCGGCGACGTCCACATCAGTAGGAGCTGCTGCTGCTTTAGCTCTCGCTCACGCTGCTGCTCTGCTCTTGCTCTCGGTCCCCTGCCTGGTCTTCTCTTGCTATTGCTCTTGCTCGCGCTGCTGCTCTCGCTCTTGCTCTTGCTTGCGATGCTACTCCAATTTAGCTACACTTCAGTTGACTGGATCGACTTTTGGGTCAGTCGATTTTCAGGGGGTGGGGTGGCTCGCCGGAGTTAAGGAAGAACCAGCCGCGGCGGGGAGGGGGGCTCTCCGTACCCCACTATCTACTTAGGGTTCAGGGTGGGGCGATGGTCGCCGGTGGTGGTGGTGCGGTGGCGTGGGGATCGCCGGAGAAAAATCTTGGCACGGGGGGCCCTAGCGGGATGGCCGGGGCGGCGGCGGACCGGCGGTGGGGAGTCTTTTCGGGGCGGGCGAGATGGCGCACTGTCGGCCGCAGGCGGCGGGGGGCGGCTGTTTTGCCGGTGGGGGATGACGGCTCAGGGGGTGGAGGTTGAAGATGAACTGCAGGCCCTTGATTTCGTATCCAACAGCTGCAAAATCGACTGACCAGAGATGGTCAGTCGACTAACGTGTGGCCTCACATCTAGTGCGTTCAGTTTCGACAGTAAAATTCAGTTTCGACAGCAAAATTCAGTTTCGACAGTTAACTTTAGTTTCGACAGTTAAATTCAGTTTCGACAGTTAAGTTCAGAGATGAATGGCTGATGTATTTTACATCTAGCACTTTGTGGTTATGTATTTTACGTCATCTATTGGAGATGCTATTAGAATTCCACTCAGGTTAACGTTGTCTCTCTTGTCCTGCTTCAGCCTCGGCGTCGTACAACTCACCGGAGCTGCTCCAACGACGAAACCCTCCATCACAGCGGAGCAGTACCCCGGGCTCCATCTCCAGACGCCTAAGATCTTCTTCCCCTCCTCCAGCAGCCAAGTCAGCCAGAGCATCCTCACCGGCCAACCCAATCATGCTGAGATTGACATGACTTCGCCAAAGAGGTTGTACACTCGTTGCATCTCTTTTTTACTCTACATGTTATATATATTGTCCACTGAGCACATGGAGTAACGGGAAATACGATTATTTTATCCTACTATATGACAAGCAGTGAGCTACCAGGCAACTTAGCTATCCGTGATGGACTCTCTTGAACGCCATCATTATTTATCTCTGCGCGTTTGAGCTGTGCATTTGTCGATGGCCCTGGGAGTTGAGCTAGTAGGGCAGTGGTCTGGGTCCAAAGTAATAGAAGTAGCACAAAAACATTTTTTTAGTGTAGGCTTTTCCTTGCTCAAGCCTGCCTACTAGAATCGCCAGTGCTTGAAAGGAAAAGTGAATGAAAAACATAGGAATTGGAAAGTTTCCTATGGTACTACTATTCATGAATGTGGTTCAAAGGAATGGAGCAAAGGAGAACTGTAGGATTTGTTCCTTTAGTGTCTCCTTGAAAGAAAAAACATAGGAATTTTAATTTTCATGTGTCCTCCTTTTCAAATTCCTATTCATGAAGCACAAGACTAAGAGATAGTAGCATAATAGCATTATAACCGTACATTTTCTGGTGGTTTGACTTAAACTCACCATGCTTCTTTGCATCCTGTGATCTTCCAATTCTTGTGAATCAAACACCCAGATTGGCAGAAATCCTGTGTTTTTAAATTCTTTGTTTTACACGTGCATTCCTATCCTATTCCTGTCTATTTTCTATACCTGCATTATTGGAATCCTCCAATTCAAACGAGCCCTTACAGAATTGCTTCTCTTACAGATAGTTGTCAAAGAAAATCTTGCGTGGTTTGTCCCACTCCTGTTGCGTCGTCGTCCACCCCAACTCAGCTGCTCCAACGACAGAAGGGTCCATCACAGCAGGGATCCGACCTCTAGACTGTCTTTCGCCGCCTCAGATCTTCTTCCCCGCCGCCGGCAGCCATGAAAACTGCATTACCATCATCAACCGAGCAGATGACCTCGAGGACTACACGGGTCCGCAAGAGAGATCGCACTCTTTCGTGTCTGCTTACGTTATGCATCGCTTAATATTACATGCTACTTTATCGTCCTGTTCACCGATTAGGCTCTGAGTCAGCTCCAAACTAATGGTCAAACTTGAGGTTTTAAATGGTTGTGTGGTACATATCGGGGCCGCAATCAATAGTATCTATCTACTAGCTGGTTAATCTCCGGTGTCTACTATGAGTTTCATGTTGGGTGGGAAACAAACAGTAAAGAATCCATTATCTGTATTTTTTAACTGAAGCCATTATCTGCCTGCTATTATTGGTTTTGGGTCTATCCACAGGTTGCTACCATCACTCTGGATTTCTGCATGCACTCCTAACATAATCTCACTATGTTTTATTCCTATGTATGGCAGTTATTGTAAACAATGGAACTGAACATGTAGAGCAAAAGAGATGAGCCTTGCGTGGCAATAAAATTTCATGCAGACGCCGCCCCATGGTAGGCGCAAAGGCAGCCCCTCTCCACCCATTTCGGATTGTAATCGAGAGGAAGATATCTGTTCTGAGGGGGATTCAGAAGGAGAAGACCACTCCTATTTACCCCCTGAGGTCTTCGCTCTAACTTGGCATGCTGATGTTGGTTATATCATGCATATGGTGCCTTGCATTGCTTACTTTATACATCAAATATGTCATCTGCTTAGTTTAGACATCCTTTGTGCGAATGCCATCTGTTTAGTTTATTCATCGTTTATGTGAATTCTGCAACGCCATCTTGTTTAGCCAGCCATCATATATGTGAATTTTACAATGCCATCCTGCTTAGCCAGTCATCTTATATGTAAATTATATCAGGCCATCCTTTTTTTCGTTACGTATTACATTTGTCAACAATGTTAGTACATTCAACTACTCTTTGTGTGCATCAGCCATTTGACACGGTGATGGAAAATTCTGGAGTGAAAACAAGGTCTTCAGAGCAGACTATGCTATCTAACGAAGCGCATATCTCGCTGGTTACGGATAGCTCCTCAGAGGAGGATTCGGAGACAGATGACCAGTCCTATTCCCCCCCCCCCCCGAGGTGTATGCTCTAACTTGGCATGGTTATGTTGCTCATATCGTGCGTATGGTGTCTTGCATTGCTATGTCATTTGATTAGTTTAGACATGCTTTGTGTGAATGCCACCTGTTCAGTGTCTAATTACCATATATGTGAATTATGCATTGCCATCTTGTTGCAAGACATTGTATATGTGAATTATGCAATGCTACCTTGTTGCAAAGGCATTATATATGTGAATTATGCAATGCCATGTTGTTTAGCCAATCATCATGTATGTGAATTATATCATGCTATCATTTTTTTTGTATTTCGTGTTCCATTTGTCGACAACGTTTGTATATTCAACTACTCTTCCTGTGCATCAGCCATTTGAAGCAGTGATGGAAGTATCTGGAGTGAAAACAAGGTATTCAGAGCAGACAATGCTACCTGCTGAAGCAGACATCTTGCTGGTTACAGAGAGCTCCTCAGGGGAGGATTCAGAGACTGATGACCAGTCCTATTTCCCCCCTGAGGTCTATGCTCAAACTTGGCAGGGTTATATTACCCATGTCATGCATGTTGTCTTGCATTGCTTAGTTTTTACATCATATATGGTTTGCCATCTGCTTACTTGCTTACTATATAAATCATATATTTGAATTATATCATGCCATCATGTTTGCATAGTACATACACAGCATCTATCTGAATTATGGCATGGCAACCCATTTAATAAAGACATCATAGAGTTATATCATCTCATCCTGTTTAGTGTTTACAGTCATCATATTTTGAATTATGGCATTCTATCCGTGAATGTATGTGAATTATGGCTTGCCAACCTATTTAATAAACACATTATATAGTTATATCATGTCATCCTGTTTACATAGTCATCATATTTTGAACTATGTCTTTCCATATTTTTTAGTTAGCCATCATAATGTGAAATTGTGTCATGCTATCCTGTTTAGTTAGCCATCATATATGTGAAATTGTGTCATGCTATCCTGTTTGGTTAGACAACATTAATGTCAATTATTTAATGCCCTCTTTTATTCCCCACTATCCACTGCACCTGTCTATCATACAATGTATGTACTTTCAATTACTTTTCTTGTTCATCAGCAATTTGAATTGGAGAGGGTGATGGCAGTATCTAAGGGAGTAACAACACGGTCTTCAGAAAAGATAGTGCTACCAGTTGATGCAGATAGAACCACGGTTGTACTTGCCCAAGAACCAGCTCCACCACACATAACCCAGACTATCGCAGATTGTACCCCTACCCAGTTGGACAGAGAACCAGTTACACCCCTTCTAACCCCAACCCCGGCAGATAGTAACCCAGTTCCAGTTGACACAGCACCGTCTCCACCACAGAGCACCCAAACACAAGCAGTTCGTAAGGGAACTGCAGTGCCCAAAGCACGAGGACGGAATTTGAAGGATGGAACTGAAACTCCAATGGCGCAACAGGTATGTTTTAAACCTGTTTCTTTAACTGGTTTGCTGTTGTAACCTGCTCTATGTTGATTTCAGTTTCAATTGAATAAACAGTTATGTTCTCATGTCATGCACATTACAAGTGTTGTTATTGCTCTATAGTTTCCCACACTTATATTCTATCTATTCTGCTTTGTCTTAAACAAATATTATTTGAACTGTATCTCTATCTTGATTCGGCAACAAAAACTAGAATGATATAGACCATAAAGTAACCATGGTACATAGATATATGTTTGTTTCATGTTGTTATCCTGTCCACTTTACTACTGAACTCATTTACCAAAATGAGTTTCATATACAACATGGTAAACCTGTGATGTGTCTGCTTGTTTCTCTTTTAGAATGCAGACAAAATATTGGAGAACAGTACCCCGTTATGCAATGGTAAAGGAAGTAATGCAGATAAGGTTCAAGATAGTGAGACATCCCTGTTGATCTCCAAGAAAGCTGATAAAAACTATCTTGACGATAGTGAGAGAACCCAAAAGTCCTGTCTTGATGTAGTGTTCGAGTTACTGGCCACTACTGCTGGCACAAGCTCTTCGAACTCGCTGCCTGAATCAGTTCGTCTTCTTGAGTCCCAACATCAAGTTGAAAGACATCGATCAGATGTGCTGCGACAGGAAGCTGAAGGACTGAGGAAGTCCCTGCAGAATTCAGATGCATACTTTCTGGTGCAACAGCAAGCGCTGGAGGATTTAAGCGCCAAACAGGAGAAAGTTAATAAGCTTGCTAAGCATCTTGCCATCATTATGGGTACCCAGTATATTGTTTCTTGAGATCTTCTGAAGTGGTTTCAGTTCTGGACTTGTTTTGCTGCGGCTGTAACATCCCAAATTTTCAATTTGGTATGTTAAACATAGATCATCATTGCATACCATGTTTTATTGCATTTTGACAAATCCTCGATAAATCCTAAGCAACTCAAGGACCCTCGGAGAGAGTTGGGGATTTTCTCGAATTTTCATATTTGGTTTTCATCAAATAATAAGACGAGGATTTTGGTTTTAACTATTTTCTCTCCGGAAAAATATTTCATTTTAAAAATAAACGAGAGGAGAAAATATGACTTCTCCAAAACAATTGAAATACTGGAGGAAAAATGTTAAAATCATTTATTGGAATTTATTTGGATTTTATTTGCAATTTTTATTGCATTAAAAATATTGCATGTTTTCAAAATATTTGTTTTGATTTAAAAAAATGTTCACCCTATTCTAGATTTTCTAACTAGACGGGGAAAATTTATTTTATATTTTTCTAACTTTTATTTATTTTTCTATGAATTATTTTCCGCGGAACGTTTTTTTAAAAAACAACACGCGCGCGCCTGCCGGGCCAAGCCCAGCTGCCAGGCCGCCGGCCCACCCCGCGCCCCTCTCCTCTCCCCGCACGGCCGCCGCCGCCGTGTCCGCCATGGACACGGGAAGCCCCGCCGCCGCACTTGCCCCTCCCCCAAGCCACCTCCGCCCCCCCCCTTTATATACCCCTCCCCCATCTCTCTCGCCTCTCATCTCGCTCGCCGCCGCCGCCGCACTTGCCCGAGCCGCCGCCGCCGAGCCGCCCCTCGCCCCCCCCCCCCGAGCCCGCACCTCGCCGCCCTCGACGCCCCTCGCCCGGAGCCCCGCCGGAGCCCCGCCGGAGCACTGCCCCGACGAGGTACTACCTCGCTGCCCCGTTCGTCGTTGCCGGTTTTTGTTAAAAAAACCCTTCGTGTTTAAAAAAAAACCTAGATCGGTTTTTTCGGTTTTATTATTTTGCGACCGTTCACCGAACCGTTCGTTTCAACGAACGCGTTCGTCGGTTTTTCTCTGTTAACGAACGTCCGTTCTTTAACCGTTCATCCGTTTTTCTTTTTCGTCGGATTTTTCTGCGATTATCTCAGATTCGATTTCTGATCGAATCTTCGTTTCTGTTTAACTTCTCGCTTTCTGATCGAATCTTCGTTTCTGCGATTATCTCAGATTCGATTTTTCTGCGATTATCTCAGATTCGATTTCTGATCGAATCTTCGTTTCTATTTAAGGGGAGTTTAGGGAAGAGCATGGCCGCACACATCGCCATGGGACGCATTGGAGAAGTTTACCACCAGGAGCTTAAGGATACAATTTATCAGATTTGTGGACACCGAGACGCGCAATGGGAGATGATCAAGACCAAGAAGGATGGATCAATTGCAGCTTTCATCCAGGAGCAGAACCAACATATTCGTCGCCAGGAGAACCAGATGTGCACGGACAAGGAAGAACTGAAGAAGGCATTAACGAAGATCAAGGAGCTCCAAGAAGAACTCAAGGCTACACGCGAGGATTATTTGGAAGAAATCAACGCACTAGTAGGGAAGAATGACGACCTGGAGAAGAAGATTGGAGTATTCATGAGAAATCCAGTGCCAAAAGCAGAAGCCGACGAATGCACTTGTCCGGATAACTACATCATCATCGACGACACCGACTCGGAACCAAGTGAAGATGACTTTGTTGACGAAGCTGGAGCAGACATCATGGAGTCTTCAACGGATCAGAATTTCTAGTAGACCACCATATCAGTAGTAGTTTTCCCCCATTTAATAGTATAGTTCAAGCACTTTGTAACGCTAGTTAGATCAATTGTTTTGCCTTGTTTGAATTGATTGAGTGATATTGATTGTATTTGTCTCATGAGCATATGGGTAGTGTTTTCTCTCTAGACCTCATTCTATTCTTAACTCTCATCTTTTCTAAACCTATCAGATGCCTCCGAGACGCGACACCGGATTTGTTTTCCCACCAGAGATCACCCAGTTGATTCAGCAACAGAATGCCCTGATGCAAGTGTTAGTGCAGAACCAAGGCAACAACAACAACAACAACCCACCGCCACCGCCACCTGTTGATCACTTAGCCCGTTTCTTAAGGCTAAACCCGCCGGTGTTCTCCAGTAGCACCGAGCCGATTGTTGCAAATGATTGGCTCCGCAAAGTTGGAAGGGAGTTGACCACTGCAGGATGCACAGATGCGGAAAGAGTGCGTTTTGCTGCACATCAGCTTGATGGACCCGCAGCATCATGGTGGGAGAATTATACAGCCACGCACCCTATTGACACTGTCACATGGGACCAGTTTCAGCAAGCTTTACGTACAGCTCATGTTTCAGCAGGAGCTATGGCTATGAAGAAGCGTGAGTTTCGCAACCTACGCCAAGGAGGACGCACCGTAGGCCAGTATGTGGAGGATTTCAGTAAGTTAGCACGTTATGCACCAGATGACGTTGCTACAGATGCTGCCAAGCAGGAGAAATTTTTGGAAGGGCTGAATGATGAACTGAGTATGCAGTTGATGGTAGCAACCTTCAACAACTACCAGGAGCTGGTAGATAGAGCTCTCATGATTGAAGGGAAGCAACAGCAGATTGAAAACCGTAAGAGGAAGTATGGACAAGGGAAGTATAATTCAGGAGCTCAGCAGAAGCCACGGTTTACCCCAAAGCCGGGAGGACAGTTTCAGCATACCCATGGAGGAGGTAGTTCGCACCACCATAATGGCTCCAAGAATGGTAATGGGAATGGAGGAGGCAACGGACAAACCGCACCAACCCATCTACCCCAGCCAAGAGGGACCTGAGCCAAGTCACTTGTTTTAAGTGCCAGAAGAATGGACATTATGCCAATGAATGTCCTGAAGCCCAAAATGGAAATGGCAATGGAAGCTCTGGGAAGAAGCCGAACCCGTTCAACAAAGGACACGTGAACCACGTGAGCGTGGAGGAGGTTGAAGCTCAGCCTGATGCAGTAATAGGTAAGTTTTTTGTTAAGTCATTTACTGCAACCGTTCTTTTCGATACTGGTGCATCGCATTCATACATATCAAGGGGATTTGTGAATAAGTTTAAGATGTCCACCAAAGTTCTCAGAAACCCTATGTTAGTAACCTCGCCAGGAGCAGAGTATATAGCCACCCAAGGATGTTTTCAGATACCATTGGCCATTGGTAGGCATGTTTTCCCCTCAGACCTCATAGTTTTGGAGTCACAAGGTTTGGATGTGATTTTGGGAATGGATTGGCTATCGTTGTATGGAGGAAACATCGACTGTGCCAGCAAGACGATTTTGCTTACCACCCCGGAAGGGAAAAGGATCAAGTATGTATCCCGGCATATGCCGAAGAGGACTCAAGTAAATTCCTTATCAGGAGTTGTACAGGAGGAAGTACCAGTGGTGAAGGATTATCCGGATGTATTTCCAGAAGAGTTGCCAGGCATGCCACCAGATAGAGACATTGAGTTCTTGATTGAACTTTTGCCAGGCACAGGGCCAATATCTAAGAGACCGTACAGGATGCCCGCAAAAGATTTGGAGGAAATTAAGAAGCAGATCAAAGAGTTACTGGATAAAGGCTATATTCGCCCAAGTTCGTCACCTTGGGGATCACCAGTACTTCTAGTGGAGAAGAAAGATGGATCGCTGAGGATGGTTGTTGATTACCGTGGATTGAATGAAGTAACCATCAAAAACAAGTACCCACTGCCGATGATCAATGATTTGTTTGACCGCCTACAAGGAGCTAAAGTATTTTCCAAGATCGATCTACGATCGGGATACCATCAGTTAAAGATTCGAGAGCAGGATATACCCAAGACGGCATTTACCACCAGATATGGATTGTACGAGTATACCATTATGTCATTTGGTCTGACTAACGCACCTGCCTATTTCATGAACCTGATGAAAAAAGTGTTTATGGAGTTTTGGATAAGTTCGTCGTGGTGTTCATTGATGATATTTTAATCTTTTCCAAGGACGAGGAAGAGCATGAGGAGCATTTGCGATTGGTACTTGAGAAGCTTAGAGAACATCAGTTATATGCCAAGTTCAGCAAGTGTGAATTTTGGCTGAAGGAAGTTGGATTCCTTGGACATGTTATTTCGGGAGAAGGAATAGCAGTAGACCATGCCAAGGTTGACACAGTGACAAGTTGGGAATCACCCACGACAGTTGGAGAGATCCGGAGTTTTCTTGGACTTGCAGGATATTACCGGAGATTCATCGAGAATTTCTCGAAGATTGTTAAGCCCATGACTGAGCTATTGAAGAAGGACACCAAATTCAATTGGAGTGAGGAATGTGAAGCTAGTTTCCAAGAGTTGAAGGAACGATTGGTTACATCACCAGTGTTGATTCTGCCAGATCAACGCAAGGATTATGAAGTTTATTGCGACGCTTCTCGTCGAGGACTTGGAGCAGTGCTTATGCAGGAAGGAAGAGTTGTGTCATATGCTTCACGACAACTTAAACCCCATGAGAAGAATTATGCTACGCATGATTTGGAATTAGCAGCCATGGTGCATGCATTGAAGACATGGAGACATTTTCTCATCGGAAACCATTGTGAGGTGTATACAGATCACAAGAGTTTGAAGTATATTTTCACGCAGAAGGAGTTAAATCTCAGACAGAGGAGATGGTTGGACCTCATTAAAGATTATGATATGAGATTGCATTATCACCCTGGAAAGGCTAACGTAGTAGCAGACGCGTTGAGCCGCAAGAGTCATGTCAACACCCTCATGACAGGAGAGTTACCTCAGGAGTTAGCTGAGGACCTTCGCGAGCTATGTTTGGAGATAGTCCCAAGAGGCTATTTAGTGACATTGGAGATTCAGTCTACCTTGATGGAAAGGATCAGAGAAGCCCAGAAGACAGACAAGGAGATTGAAGAGATAAAGGAGAAGATGAGCAAAGGAAAGGGATTTCGTGAGGATGAGCACGATACCTTATGGTTTGGGGACCGCGTATATGTGCCAAATGATCCGGAGATCAGGAAGTTGATTTTGCAAGAAGCCCATGATTCACCGTACTCGATTCACCCAGGGAATACCAAGATGTATTTGGATCTGAAGAATACTTTCTGGTGGACCGGAATGAAGAAGGATATTGCAGAATATGTAGCAGTTTGTGATGTGTGTCAGAGAGTGAAGGCAGAGCATCAGAAGCCAGCAGGATTGCTACAACCATTGCCGATAGCCGAATGGAAGTGGGATAAAATAGGCATGGATTTTATCACGGGATTACCCAGGACTCGTTCAGGCTATGACTCAATATGGGTTGTAGTCGACCGTTTGATGAAAGTGGCTCATTTCATTCCAGTGAAGACCACTTACACCAGTGCTAAGTTGGCAAAGATATACATGACCAGGATCGTATGTTTGCATGGAGTTCCGAGGACCATTGTATCAGACAGAGGAACCCAATTTACCTCGAAGTTTTGGAAGCAGTTACATGAAACATTGGGAACCATACTGGAATTTAGTACAGCTTTTCACCCACAGACAGATGGACAGACCGAGAGAGTCAACCAGATTTTGGAGGACATGTTGAGAGCTTGTGCACTAGATTATGGATCTAGTTGGGATGACAATTTGCCATATGCAGAGTTTTCTTATAAAAACAGTTATCAAACCAGTTTGAAGATGGCCCCTTTCGAAGCCTTGTACGGAAGGAGGTGTAGAACACTGTTGTTATGGGACGAAGTTGGAGACCGTCAGTTGTTTGGACCAGATTTGATTAAGGAGTCTGAACAGAAAGTAAGGTTGATTCGCGACAGGCTCAAGGTAGCCCAGTCCAGGCAGAAGAGTTATGCTGATTCTAAACGAAAGGATACAGTTCACGAAGTCGGAGACCGAGTGTATCTTCGAGTATCACCACTTCGAGGAGTGAAGCGCTTTGGAGTTAAGGGAAAGTTAGCGCCCCGTTTTATCGGACCATACAGAGTTGTGGAACGTATGGGAGAGGTTGCTTACAAGCTGGAATTGCCCGAAGGATTGTCTAGAGTTCATGATGTATTTCACGTATCCCAGTTGAAGAAGTGCCACGCAGAGATGGCTGAGATACCACTGAGAGATACTGTACCGCTGGAAGCGATTCAGCTGGAAAGTGATTTGACCTATGAGGAGAAACCAGTTAAGATTCTTGAGTATGCCAGCCGAGTTACCCGCAGCAAGGTTATCAAGTTTTGCAAAGTCCAGTGGAGTCACCACACGGAAGATGAAGCCACCTGGGAGCGAGAGGAAGATCTACGGAAGGACCACTCCCACCTGTTTTCTAGCCAACCCGAATCTCGAGGGCGAGATTCATCTTAAGGGGGGTAGGTTTGTAACATCCCAAATTTTCAATTTGGTATGTTATACATAGATCATCATTGCATATCATGTTTTATTGCATTTTGACAAATCCTCGATAAATCCTAAGCAACTCAAGGACCCTCGGAGAGAGTTGGGGATTTTCTCGAATTTTCATATTTGGTTTTCATCAAATAATAAGACGAGGATTTTGGTTTTAACTATTTTCTCTCCGGAAAAATATTTCATTTTAAAAATAAACGAGAGGAGAAACTATGACTTCTCCAAAACAATTGAAATACTGGAGGAAAAATGTTAAAATCATTTATTGGAATTTATTTGGATTTTATTTGCAATTTTTATTGCATTAAAAATATTGCATGTTTTCAAAATATTTGTTTTGATTTAAAAAAATGTTCACCCTATTCTAGATTTTCCAACTAGACGGGGAAAATTTATTTTTATATTTTTCTAACTTTTATTTATTTTTCTATGAATTATTTTCCGCGGAACGTTTTTTTTTAAACACGCGCGCGCCTGCCGGGCCAAGCCCAGCTGCCAGGCCGCCGGCCCACCCCGCGCCCCTCTCCTCTCCCCGCACGGCCGCCGCCGCGCCGTGTCCGCAATGGACACGGGAAGCCCCGCCGCCGCACTTGCCCCTCCCCCAAGCCACCTCCGCCCCCCCCCCCTTTATATACCCCTCCCCCCTCTCTCTCGCCTCTCATCTCGCTCGCCGCCGCCGCCGCACTTGCCCTCGCCGCCGCCACCGAGCCGCCCCTCGCCCCCCCCCCAGCCCGCACCTCGCCGCCCTCGACGCCCCTCGCCCGGAGCCCCGCCGGAGCCCCGCCGGAGCACTGCCCGACGAGGTACTGCCTCGCTGCCCCGTTCGTCGTTGCCGGTTTTTGTTAAAAAAAACCCTTCGTGTTTAAAAAAAAACCTAGATCGGTTTTTTTTCGGTTTTATTATTTTGCGAGCGTTCACCGAACCGTTCGTTTCAACGAACGCGTTCGTCGGTTTTTCTCTGTTAACGAACGTCCGTTCTTTAACCGTTCGTCCGTTTTTCTTTTTCATCGGATTTTTCTGCGATTATCTCAGATTCGATTTCTGATCGAATCTTCGTTTCTGTTTAACTTCTTGCTCGTTTATCGGAATCAGGCGATTCAAGCGCCTAGAGTTTCGTCTCAAAATTCTCTTTCCGTTTAACCTACTCAAACAAGTTTTTGCTACAGTAAAATTTGACCTAGATCCAGATTAGTAAACGAAGCTTCTTTCTTTCGCCGTTTGACTTTCGTTGTTTCTTTCGAGTTGATTCTTTTTGCAAACCGGAGTTCTTAAGTTGAACTTTCTGGTTGGATCTTTCATTCGAGTTTTACCTGTGCATTAGATGAGTACTAATTGTATGCTTGTTTGTTTGCGATAGAGTACCCGGAGTGTGCCGCTTGTTACTTCGAATCGCTAGGTTTTGCGGATCATCAGCAAGGCAAGTAACACTTTGATCATACCTTCCATACCTAGTTTTATTGCATTAGATCTATTCCTCAAACATTGCATGACTAGGATCTAATTAAATTGTGGGTATTGGGAAGTAGTTGAGGTAGAACCTATTACCTGTTTTATTTATCAAACCCTTGGGAGTTACTTCTACGTTTGCTATTATATTGCCATGCTATGCTCGTAGCCGTGGATTGGGTTTGAGAGAATTCATGACAGATGTGAGATTGTTAATTAATGGTTTACTTAAGGTGGCAACTAAAACTCACATCTGGGTGGATTGAGGTACCTGGGTATTCCAGGATTGCCTGTTTTTCTTTTGGACCGCCACCCAGGTTCAAAGGTATCATGAGATTATTCATGCTAGAAACTTCTGTGTGCAGCCGCAAGCTATTATGGGCTCTAGCATAGTTGACTAAGTTGTGTGAACTCTTACAGTGGTAGACTAGCAGATGTAGGGGAAAGTAGGTGTAACTGTCTACCCATACGTAAGGTGCAAACACTTCTGAAAGACTATGTCTCGGTCATCCGTTTCTCAAACATCATGTAGTGCGGGAATCAAGCGGAGGCAATCGAGTCTTGTGGGAAAAAGTGCACAAACCTCTGCAGAGTGTACAAACTAATCATGGTTAGCCGTGTCCCCGGTTATGGACAACTTGAGTATCTAGTACTTGGATTATCATGTGAATCTCATCACTATGTTACTTCTAATTAATTTTGTTGGGTTATTGATGACATTTAATTGGGATTGAGATGCTGTCAACCATCTCAATGTTTCACAACCACCATGATAGTTAAATAAAATTTATTCCTTTGAAGTAGGATAAAATTGGCTTTTCGCAAAAACTGTAACCATAGAGCTTTCCACCAGCCATATATGCATGTAGTATAGCATTGTTATTGTTCATTATTCTCTATGTGTTACATTGCCAGCATATTCTATGTGCTGACCTGTTTTCAGGCTGCAACATTTCATGTTGCAGACTTTTCAGACGACGAGTAAAGTGCCTTAGGTCGTGGTCTTATACTCAGTGATGCCGCTGGAGTTGATGGACTCACTTATGTTCCAAGTCTTCCGCTGTTATCGTATTAGATGGCCTTAAGCCATGTTTATCATACTTAATCTCTTTGGAGATATTCGATGTAATAAGTGTGTGATTGCTACTTTGTTATAAATCCTCCATTTGTACTGTGCGTGTCAGCATTACTGATCCAGGGATGACACTGGTGCACAGCAGCACAGACCATTTGAGGTCTGGTCGCTACAGCGGCGTTTATTTGCGGTGGTCGCCAACTTTGGCAACCAGTGTAAATGATATGCTGCTTTGTTCCCTATATTTGCACCGGTGGCGAACTTTGATGCCTAGTGGATGTAATATGTGTAATAGCCGTGATATCCTAGCGTAAGTTGCTTGCTTATTTATTTCCTTGTTGTTTTGTTTATTTGTTTGCTTGTAGTCAGTGCAGTTCTTTTTCCGCGGTTTGCTAGTGGCCGCAATAACCTATTTTTTAAAACTAGGCCACAATAAGCATGGGCTACATATTAACTGTAGTGACACTGGGCCTCCTACCGGCCGTAGAAACAATGGGCCTTCTACGTGTTGTAGAAACAATGGGCCTTTTACGTGTCGTAGACACAATGGGCCTTCTACGGGCCGTATCATCAATAGGCCTTATATGGGCCGTATGATCGATTGGCCAAACATGGGCCAATAACAGACCGCATTATGGCCGTAAACGGGCTAGAGTTGGAATCGTCCGTTCATGGGCCGACCATAACGGGCCGTTGTTAATAGGCCGTATTTGATGACGCTATGAAAATGGCCCAACGTATTAACGGGCCACAAACGGGTCGACTGTAACAACGGGCTGAATTTGGCCCACAAGCAGAAAATAACAGTAACGGGCCGTAAGTAACCGAATGCTGGAAATGAGCCCACGAATAAATGGGCCCGGAGAAGTCCAAAAGATAACATGGGCTGGAAACGTCCCACTGGAATAATGGGCCGTTAATGGGTATAAAGTGATACACTGTTCATTGCGGGCCAGTTTCACCATGGGCTGTTAATGGGCCAAGAGTTACAAAGGGCCTCATATGGGCCGAAAGACGTCATGGGCCATACATGGGCCGGAAGTTAAAATAGGTTGGAATCATATTGGATGGCCCATATGACGCTACTGGGCCTAATTCGGATAGGTCGTAACGGGCCCTGGGTTAGCGGGTTGTAAATGGGCTATATGCGAACAGGCCGTTAACAGGCTTTCAGTGGGCCGGCCCGCCACCTTTTGACCAAGTCAAACGGGCCGGCCTTTTCACAGGAATGGACCTTTGTTGGGCCGTGCCACATGTCGACGTATCATAGGCGCCTTCGGTCCAATGAGTGGATGACATCTGTCCCGACGGTGAGGCGACACGTATTTCCTCCAGCCAATGATGATTTTACACATGGAAAATCCCCATTGGTCGGGGCTATTAACGGGTTATCGGATCCAAAACCGGACCCGGTAGCTTAACGGTGTTCCGTTACGGTGGATGCCACGTGTCGGTCACCTTTGACGAAAACACTTCTATGACGCGCGATTTATCGTCATGGAAGTGGACACTTCCGTGATGATAATTTTGGTAATGTCATGGAACACTTCTACGATAGCACATGTATGACTATCTTAAAATCGTCATGGATGTACATGCATGACAGAAAACGTGACCTACTGTGACAAACACGTATCATCACGGAAGTGTATTTTTTTTGTAGTGATGGTCCTCCCCCCCCCCCTCAATTTCAATTTGGCTTTGGCTTCCCTGGAGGACCCCAGATCCCACCCCCATGGTATTCAGGCGGATACTTTCCTCCTCCACAGATGAACCAGTGGAGAGTCCCACCTGGTGCTTGGGGAGGTGGACAGAATCAAGATTCAGGTCCATCTGACAGGCAATTTAGCAGTCAACAGCAGAAGGGGCAACCGGGGCAGAATCTTGGGAAGCAGGGCAATCAAAGCTTTGATCAGAAGCAGCAAAACTTAGTACAGGAGCAAGGGTTCAGTTCTTCTGTGAGTGGGAACTAGCAGAAGAAAGGGAGAAACATGAACAAAGCAAAGCAACCTCTCAACAAGTTTGATGAGTTGAATGCTGCTGAATATGCAGATGTCATCTGCTACGGCTGTGGGGAGCCTGGACACCACAAGACCAACTGCCCCAAACCACCTGTCTGTTTCATCTGTAAAGTGGTGACACACAAGGTGGAGGACTGCCCAGTGAGGAAGAAGCCAAGGAACCCAGCAAAATTTGTTGGCAGTGGAGCTCCTGGCCTTGGATATCATCAAATTGATGTCCCTGATGTGAATGAACAACACATTGGAACTAAGAGGAATATAGGAATGGTCTATGTGGAGTCAGGACAAGTCATAAAGAAGGAGCTGGCCCACAATTTCTCACTGATTTACAAAACCAATTGGCCATGGCAGATAAGGATGCTTGATGATTGGACCTTCTTGGTCAAGTTTCCACCTCACATCCCAGTAGAAAGTGTGGCCAGATATCCTCTCTTTGGCCTTCCTGAGATAGAAGGAGTCACAGTGAATGTGGAAGTGTGGAAAGGAACCCTAGAACACCATAGTGAACTGCAGAAAGTGTGGCTTCAATTGGATGGGGTTGCAACAACCTGGGCTGAATGGGCAGTGCTGGAACAATTTGCATCTATTTTTGGGACCCTGATTGATGTTGATTGGCAAGGAAACTTCAAATCTTTCTTTGAGGTAGTCAGAATCAAGATCAAATGCAAGGATCACGCAAAAATCCCCCCTGACAGACTGTTTGGCATAGGAGACAAACTGTTCAGGATTGGTATCATTGTAGAACCACCAGAAGAAGACCCAGAAATGCATGATCTGTTAGAAGATGAACTAGCTGACAATGCAAATGGCAATAGTATGGACAAAAACAAAAACGAGGAAAAATACCAATAGAGAAAAGGGAAACATTTGAGGAGGATCCACTCCCTCTCTCCAAAGTAACAAATCTGCCAACAGCACCTCAAGCCAGAACTCAAAACAGAAAGTGTTTGATCATCTGAAGCAGCTACAAGACCCACTCAATATGTAGCAGAGCTACAACATCCTGCAGGGCATGGAACTAGAAGAGGGTGAGGATGAGATGGAAGATCTGCTAACTGAGGATGGAGAAGCTATGGCTGGAGATGAAGAAGAGGTGATTTTCAGCCCTCAGCTCAACCCAGAAAATGCTCTCAACTCTCAGCCTTCACATGATGAGACAGTGGCTCAGCATGAGACCAAGGAGGGGAAAAACAAATGGGGCCCAGTGCAAGCATTGAGGAAGAGCAACAGGGTTGAAGTGGGGGCAGATCCATGCTGGAAATTGCAGTCAATACCAAGAAAGTGCATAATTTGGAAGTCTCAAAGAAAGACATTAAAGGTACCATTGTTAAAAACTCTTTTGAGCTCTTTAGTAACCCTAATTTCCTTGAAGTAGCTAAGAAGATAGGAATAGACATAGATACTAGCTATAATATTCCTGTAGAAACCTACTCTTACAATTCTCTGCCTTTGTCTCAAGGACAAAATGCAGGGAAAGTTAATCAAAGTAGTTTTGGTTTGCATAATGGTGCTGCTGTTAGGCAAAAAAGAAAGATAGATAATTTGGATAGTTTGAATCAAGTAGTGGAGAGGCCTGAAGGGCCCCCAGATATCAGTAGTCTAATTGACTACCCTAAACTGACAAAAAACTCTTGGGCAAAAGAGCCTGAGAGGCTCCCTACCCAAGATGAACTCATAGATCAATGTGTTTCACCTGATACTCCCTCGGGATTGAATGTAATCCCCTCTGAGCACTTGGACCAGAGTGTATTGTGGAGCCTAGTCTCCAAAAAAGGACGGGGCAAGCACCCTAGGAAACACATGATGCAATGAATCCTTTGTTCTGGAATATTAGGGGGATAACAACCCCAGGGAAAAACCCTGCATTATTGCGACTCTAGCTAAACATAGACCTATTATAGTTGCTCTTCAGGAAACAAAGAAAGATAAGCTTTCTACTTTCTTTCTAAAGTCTATTAGTGGTGATAAACCTTATAGTTGGCATCACCTACCTGCTGAAGGCACTTCAGGTGGTGTGTTAGTGGGAGTAGATTTAGATGTTTTTGATTTCATTAGCTGGAAGTCCCTCAAGTACTCTGTCTCATGCAATCTAGTGCATAAGACAAGTGAAAAAACTTTAGGTTCATAACAGTTTATGGGTCACCATACGATGAGGGCAAGGATGAATTCATCTCTGAACTCCATAGTATGTTCATTGATGACCACCAACCCACTATTATTGGGGGGGATTTCAACTTGGTTAGGTATCAAAAAGATAAAAATAATGGGAGGATTAACCACAGTTGGAGTGACATATTCAATGCTTGGATAGAAATTTGGAGCCTATTAGAAATCAAAATGTCTGGTAGGCAATTTACCTAGGCAAATAACAAGGATAGCTTGGTTATCAGCACTATAGATAGGGTTTTTTGTACCACTGAACTAGATACTTTATTTCCTTTAAGTAATTCTCAAGCTCTCCCCAGAACTGGTAGTGATCACACCTATTTTGTGGGATTCTGGCATAGATAGTACCCCCAAAAATCTCAAGCTATAAATTTGCAAAATGGTGGCTTCGGCTGAATTTAAAGAGCTTGTGGAAAAAATCTGGGCTGCCCCTGTCAAAAGTACCACCCCCATTGACATTTGGCAGGAGAAAGTGAGAAGATTTAGGAAATTTAGTAGGGGATGGAGTAGAAATGTAGATGCTGAGATTAGGAAAGCTAAGTAGGATTTAACAGAAGAATATGACAAACTTGATATTAAGTCAGAAACTGTACAGCTTTCTGAAGCAGAGAATATGAGGATGAAAGAACTCCTTTCTAGACTCCATAATCTATGGATTGTAGAAGAGGTTAAAGCTAGACAAAGATCCAGGGATAGGAACACTAAGTATTTTTAGGCTGTAGCAAATCAGAGGAGAAGGAAAACCCTGATTAGTAAGCTAGAAGGGCCTAATGGCACTACCACTGATGTCAAAGGCATGTTGGATATTGCCACAGACTTATATAAGGACCTTTTTAAGAAAGAAGATAAAAAAGGATTTAGAATTAATAGTAATTTCTTTGCTGGTGAGGAGAAGGTCAATGAATTAGAAAACCAATCTCTACAAAAGCCTTTCTCTGAAGGAGAAATAAAGAGGCCATCTTTGGATCATACCCTGATGGAGCCCCTGGGCCAGATGGTCTATCCTTTCTTTTCCTTCAAAAATTCTGGGAAGTAATAAAAAAAGATGTGAGAGCCATGTTTGATGATTTCCATAAAGGGAAGTTGGACCTATATAGGTTAAACTTTGCTGTGTTGACTCTTGTCCCAAAAGAAAAAGAGGCTACCAGCATGAAAAAATTTAGGCCCCTAATTAATTGTATCTTTAAAGTGTTCACCAAGGTACTCACAAATAGATTAGCTGTGCTGATGAATAGGCTTACTTCTAGTAACCAATCAATGTTTATTAAAGGTAGGTTTATCCTGGAAAGTGTAGTCACAGCACATGAGGTGATGCACTCCACTGCTAAATCTGGCAACCCAGGTCTGGTGTGGAAATTAGACTATGAAAAAGCTTTTGACAAAGTTAATCTAGATTTTCTTATTGAAATCCTAGAAAAAAGGAACTTCAATCCCCTTTGGGTGACTTGGATCAAGAAAATCACACACATGGGATCTGTTGGAGTGAAGATTAATGGTACTGAAGGAAACTATTTTCTTACAGGAAAAGGCCTGAGACAGGGGGACCCTTTGTCCCCCGCTACTTTTTAACTTGGTTGTAGATGTTCTGAGCAAAATGCTATCCAAAGCAGCTTCAAAAAAACTAATTAGTGGGTTATGTTCTAAACTAATTCCCAATGGGGTCATCTGCTTGCAATATGCAGATGACACCATCCTCTTCATGGAGAAAAATGAATAGAAGACAAAGAATATGAAAATGGTCCTCACTTGCTTTAAGCAAGTCTCGGACATGAGAATTAACTACTCAAAGAGTGAGATCATTCCAATAGAGATTTCTCTTGAAGAAGCACAATCTTTTGCAGATATATTAGGATGTAGAATAGGGACTTTCCCAATAAAATACTTGGGGATTCCTTTACACTATGATAAACTTAGGAGAGAGGATATACAACCCCTAATAGACAAAATCCTCAAAAGGATGGCTGGCTGGAGAGGCAAGCTCCTTTCTTATGCTGCTAGACTGATCTTGTTTAAGACTTGCCTAGCCAGCATCCCCATATACCTCCTATCTTTCTTCAAATTCCCAAATAGGCTCTAGATATGAGCAATAGTCAGATGGCCAATTGTTTGTGGAATGATTTTGAAGGAAATAGGAAAATTCACCTTGCCAATTGGCATCTAGTTTGTATGAGCAAAAAACATGGGGGTTTAGGAGTGCCTAACATCAGAGATGTAAACCTTTGCCTCCTTGGGAGCTGGGTAAAAAGATACATCAAAGATGAGGGCAAGCTTTGGAAGCAAATAGTAGATAGGAAGTACCTCAACAACTCCCCTAATATTTTTGCTAGTAAACCCTAGAACCCTTCCAGATTTTGGCAAGGTGTCATGTGGGCTGCTAAGGCCTTGAAATTTGGATATAGATGGGTGGTAGGAAATGGGAAGAAGATCAGATTCTTGGAAGACATCTGGTTTGGTACATCTCCCCTCTCAGTCTAATTATGGCCTCTGTACTCCATCTGCCACCAGCAATGCTCTGCCATAGCTCAGATCTGGGACAATAATGAGATTAAACTCACTTTTAGAAGGGTTTTTACACCTGCTATGATGGAGCAATGGTATGCCCTAGAACAAATCATTAGGAGCACCCTGCTTCAAGAGGGGAGTGACTCACTTGTTTGGCAATATGAAGCTAAAGGGGAATACACTACTGGCTCCCTTTACAACATCATCAATTTCAGGGGGGTCCAGCCAGTTTATATACCAGAGGTGTCGTCAATAAGAACCCCACCCAAAGTCCAAGTGTTTTTATGGCTGCTATCCCACAACAAACTGATGAATAAAGACAACCTAGCCAAGAGAGGTATAGAAAAAGCTCCAGAGTGTGTGTATTGCTCTGAAAAAGAATCCACTACACACTTATTCTTTAAATGTGTGGTGCCCAAACAAATCTGGGCAGGGATCTCAGATTTTTTGGGTGTAGAAATAGGGACTAACTACTTATCCATTGCTAGATTTTGGCCAGCTGATAAGAAGCATATTGTTTTAAATTCAGTCTGTGCATGTATTCTATGGACTATGTGGAAAAATAGAAATTCACATGTCTTTAACAATGCTATATGGACTGATGTGAAACAGATATGGAGGAGAATGCTAGGACTTGTCAGGAGATGGCTGATCTTGTTCGAAGGACCTGCCTTGGCAAAGATGCAGACGTTCGTTCAGAAAATCTCCTGCACCCTAGAAGCTCCCTTCCAAATTCTGGCAGGATAACTGATGGGGAGAAGGGCACTGAAGGTGACTTCAATCACTCCCTCCTTCTTTCTCGACTGAAGATCAATGGCGCTCCAAAACTAGAGGATCCAGGCTACCAAATCTCTCCGCCAAGAAGCCCTCACAAGAGCAGACGACGCTGCTCAGCCCGGTCACCCCTCTGGAGCTGGGTGGATTGCCAGTAAAACCATGGAAGAAGCTCAATAGTGTGCCCGCGACGGACACGGTGAAGGAGACAGTGCCACTGGGGCTTGCCTAGCGAGCTATGCAAAGCTGGGGAGTAAAAAACATGAAGAAGAGGGACAAAACTTCAGTTTAAGAAAAGAGGAGTGAGGGACTGGCTGTTACAAATTTGGGCACAAGCTTGTAATATGTCGAAAATCTGTTTAGGCCTTTATTTTTAGAGTTGATCTGTTGATTAGGGTTTTTTCTTTCTTTTCTCCTAGTTCATCGGTGGACATGCAAGACGTGCCTGTATTTGGTGTTACTTTCCTGGTCTCATCTATAAAATGGGGCCGGGGGGCTCATAACCCCCTTTTCTCTAAAAAAACTCACAGAGGAGGGAACCAAAAGATGCTGCGCTACAAGGCGATCCTAAAGGTGCTACGGATGCATCTAAACATGAACGAGAACCTCGCCGGTGATGAGGTCCTACGGGTGCGTGCGCAAAACGGCAATGACGACGGCGGAGGGGAGCAGTGAGTGGCTAGAGAGCGGCGGTGGGCATGCGGGATCTGGAGGCGGTGCGGTTCACGGGTTCGGTGCAAGCTCGGTGCATGCGTGGCATGAGCACGAAGCTCCCGGGTCTTCAGCCATGGTGGCTTTGGCTCGATGCCCAACACGAGGTACTCGAGTGCGCGAGGGGGAGGTGTAGCAGTGTGTGGGTGCGTGCGGCTGCAGATGTCGTGTGCGCTGCTGCGAGTGAGCAGATGGACGTGCGCGTTCGTGCAGAGGGCAAAGCTCGAGCTTTCGCTCACTGCCATGGTCGCTCATGGCGGATGAGCACGAGGCTCGCGGAACGACGACCTACGATAGTGTAGCCTTGGCATAAGAGAGAAGGGGGCGTGGATCATCGCCGTGGGGCTGTAGGCGTCGGCGATTGGGTTGGGGAAGCGACGGAGAAGACGAAAAAAGGCGTAGATGCGGCACTATCCGTGAAGTAGGCATAGTCGAAGACGATGAACAGGGACGTCGTGGAAGGAGCTCCCGGACCCGAGTGGACGCAGGTGAGGTAGAAGGAGATGGCGGACGTCGAGGAGGTTACCCCCCGCGTCAACGAACGGAGGCGGAAGGCTCTGGTCAGGCCAGGCTCGAGCTCGAGCTCGGCACGGCCATGGCGTTGGCGGGTGCGTGGGTGGACTTACCTTGGCGGTGGCAGGAGGAAGAGAGGGTGGAACGGAGGGAGGAGGAGGTCTAGGGCACCGGGGCATATTTTTATAGGGCGTAGGGAGCTACTACGATCGTCAAATCAAGGGGTTGGTCTACGTGGCTCCGGCGGATGCGCTGCTATACGGGAGGCCCAAATCCTATTTGGTGCCCGTTGCACCCAATACAGCTATTTCCACAATCGGGCGCACACCCCCCCCCCCCCCCCCCGCTTCCTTCGTTTGCTACTAACGGCCCGGCCCATCACAACATTCGCTATATGTCTTTATAGCGCAAAAAAGACCGATCTCGAGGGAGAATCGAACCCTTGACCTATCGCTAGGTGAGACAACTCAACAACCACCGCGCCACCAAGCTTGATGTGATAACATACATCTTTCTATCCTTTCTTCTTTCGTCTTTTCTTTTTCCCTTTTTTAAATTCGAGAAAATTCTTTCTTCACTTTTTTCCGGAAAAATGGATGAACTTTTTGTTTACAAATTCAATGAACTTTTTTCATAATCGACGAACTTTTTTCAAATCTGGCGAACTTTTTTTCAACTTCGATGAACTTTTTTGAATCCGATGAACTTTTTTCCAAATTCGATGAACTTTTTTTCAAATACGATGAACTTTTCTTCAAAATTGATGAACTTTTTTTCATATTCGATGAACTTTTTATAAATTCAATGAACTTTTTTCAAATTTGATGAACTTTTTTTCGTATTCCACGAATTTTTTCAAAATTGATGAACTTTTTTGCAAATTCGATGAACTTTTTTCGAATTCGATGAACTTTTTCCTAAGAACAAGAGTACTACTGTAGAAAACCTGTTGGTTTTTTCCTAAGAGAAATCATGACATAATGTAGCAATTTTGGGAAAGAGAAAAAAACAAGCGATTGAGCGTGCTGCGTGAGCCAGCGATCGAGCGATCGAGTGGGCGGCTAGCGAGCGAGCGGGAGCCAGCGCGCGTTGCTGGGCCAAGCCCATGCAAGCGACGCAGAGGGCGCTGGGTTCACTAGCGGGAGCTGAAGGCGCTAGCGAGGAGCGCTCTACGGGAGGAGGGAGATGAACAGGGGCTGGAGTGCTGGTGGGATGTCTGGATTGAAAGGTGAGTGGGCTTTGGAGCGGGTAAGTGTGGCTGGGCTGCTCTGGCCCTGAAGTTGCTGCTCCTACTCTCTTTTCTTTTTTTTGTCTTCCTCAGACAGAAAATAAACAGAAAAGCACAGGGATAAAACAGGGGGGTATGAAAGATATAAGAATATCCCCAAGACGCTGGAATTTTGCACTATTCAAAATAATTGGTTTGGGCATTTTAGAGAAAAAAATTATCGCAAGTTTGAATTAAATTCAAACTTGAGGCATTTTGATTCCAACCAAAACAACTTCAAAACGGATGAAATTTGACAGAGAAGGTGTAGGCATGGTGAATTAGATATAGGGAAAGAATGAACATTAATGGAGGAAGGGAAATAAATACCCCAAATAAATGGAAAAGAAGGAAGGGAAGAAGATGATCATGCAATGGTTCATGGGTGGAGAAGAAGATAAAGAGAAGGAGTTCACAAAGCTAACAATCACGCAACAAATATGCACACTACAAAGATGATCATGATGCAAATGCAACAAAAATGACAAGGTCAATATCACATCATGAAGCATATAACAAAGCACGCGAGACGAACATGGCAAACAAACAAGGATGGCACAATGCAACATAATAAAAGATGAACATGATGCAAGAAGCAAAATATGGCAATGGCATTCATCATGATCATGGCCACAAAACATCGGAATGAAATATGCAAAACAATTATGATAATGCAACAAACACAATAAACACACGACAACAACTAAAATAAAGGAAGGCATCTGGAGCATCGGTCTCAGGGCGTCACAACACTCCCCCACTAACAAGAGATCTCGTCCCAAGATCTTAGGAACGAGGCGGAAGAGAAAGAGGAGGATGAAAATGAAAAGTCGGGGAGACAAACGAGAAATTCTGAAGAAGAGAATTGACTGAAGAGGACTCATCGTGATGTCGAACTTGGAAAAGAATTTGAGAATAACAACGGAAAAATAGAAGAGTCGGGTAAGATCCCGGGGAAAAAACTTGTGGGTTAGGGCCCACTCAAAATAAACACTGTTGAAAACGAATGAAGAAGAGATGATGCAATGGAACGATTGAAGGACTTGAATGAGGCGATAACCACGAATTAATTTGAAGCCAAACATGAATCTTATGAGATGTCTTCAGTATTCCGCAATGATTAAATGGCCAGAGGCGAACGAGCAAGGGGAAACATATGAGCCGAGGGAAAGAATATGATCAACACTGAATACTTGAATTGAATCCACTGGAGAAGAGAACGAGAGAGAGAGAGGGAATGACGAACTAGAATCCACCGGTTGAAACAATTAAGGAAAGAATGAAGAGGCTTCACATGAACAAAAAGGATACTCGATTAGATTCTTCCAACTCCGGGAAGAAAATGGCGGGTGGGTGGGAAAACAAAGTAAACTTGGAACGAATGGAATGGACACCATTTGAGAAGAACTGAGGATTGACCTTTAAAAGGATCAAACTCCGTTGGAGAAATTGAGAATCGATGTTGCAAAAGTTGAAGAGGATGGAATAACTCGAAGAGAAGTGCACCAGTTGAACGAAGGATAGACAATGAACGAAAACACCTGCGTAATCCTGATAACCCACAAGTATAGGGGATCTCAACAGTTTTCGAGGGTAGAGTATTCAACCCAAATTTATAGATTCGACACAAGGGGAGCCAATGAATATTTGCAAGTATTAGCAGCTGAGTTGTCAATTCAACCACACCTGGAGGTTAATTATCTGCAGCAACGTGATCAGTAGCAAAGTAATATGATAGTTTTGATAATAGTGACAGCAACAATGGTAATAGTAATAGTGATAACAGTAATTTTGTAGCAAGTGCAACAGTAACAATAGCAGTACTAACTTAGCAAGAACAATATAAGATAAATTCGTAGGCATTGGATTGGTAATTTGTTGGATGATATTCATCATGTGACAACTTGCATGACATCTTTTGTCCTACCCTCCCGTGGTAGCGGGGTCCAAGAAACTAAGGGATATTAAGGCCTCCTTTTAATAGAGAACCGGAACAAAGCATTAACACACGGTGAATACATGAACTCCTAAAACTACGGTCATCACCGGGAGTGGTTCCGACTATTGTCACTCCGGGGTTGGCGGATCATAACACATAGTAGGTGACTATAACTTGCAAGATCGGATCTAGAACATAGATATAATGATGATAACATAAATGGTTCAGATCTGAAATCATGGCACTCGGGCCCAAAGTGACAAGCATTAAGCATGGCAAAGTCATAGCAACATCAATCTCAGAACATAGTGGATACTAGGGACCAAGCCCTAACAAAACTAACTAGATTACATGATGAATCTCATCCAACTCCTCACCGACCAGCGATCCTACGAAGGAATTACTCACTCCCGGTGGGGAGCATCATGGAATTGGCGATGGAGAAGGGTTGGTGATGACGAAGAACGAAGATCCCCCTCTCCGGAGCCCCAAACGCACTCCAGATCTGGCCTACCGATGAAGAACATGAGGTGACAGCGGCTCCATCTCGTGGAACGTGATAATTCTTTCTCCTTGATTTTTTCTGGAAAAATAGGATTTTATAGCATCAGTTTCAGGGTCTACGGGGCCACCAGGTGGGGACAACCCACCTGGGCGTGCCTGGGAGGGCAGGTGCGCCCTGGTGGGTTGTGCCCACCCAGGTGCACCCCTCCGGTGGCTCTTGGCTCCAGAAATTCTCTTTATTGATATAAAAAATCCTTGCAAAGTTTCGTTCCCTTCCGAGAACTTTTATTTCTGCACAAAAACAACACCATGGTAGTTCTGCTGAAAACAGCATCAGTCCGGGGTTAGTTTCATTCAAATCATGCAAATTAGAGTCCAAAACAAGAGGAAAAGCGTTAGGAAAAGTAGATACGTTGTAGACGTATCAACTCCCCCAAGCTTAAACCTTTGCTTGTCCTCAAGCAATTCAGTTGACAAACTGAAAGTGAAAAAGAAAAACTTTTACGAACTCTTTTGCTCTTTTTTGCATAAATAAGCTTAAACAACACCCATGTTTTCAGCCAACATTATAACTAACCATGCTGACAATAACTCTTAAAAATTATATTAACTCATATCAATGACATAATTAACTAGCGAGAAATAATAACATATCTCAAAAAGCAACATGTTGTCAAAACAACCATGATATAATATGAAAATAGTGGTATCTCGCTAGCCCTTTCTGAGACTGCAAAACATAAATGCAGAGCACCTCCAAAGTTCCAACAACGACTAAACATTGTAATTCAGGGTAGAAAAGATCCAGTCATGATGGACCCAACATTAGCTACACATAATGCATTAGCATGATAGCAGTGCTCTCAGGTTCTGGCGCTTATTTTAGAAGGTCATGACACAACATAAAAGTAAATAGATAGTCCCTTCGCAGAGGGAAGCAGTGATTTGCAGAGGTGCCAGAGCTCAAGTTTTTAAAACAAAGGTAAATGATATTTTGAGGCATGCACCCTTCTCATTTACTTCACGACTATCAGTTATCAATATCTTCGATGCTAAGCACGCTAGTGGCGGTTCCCAAGCGGAAAAGTAAAGGTTATGACTCCATTGGGAGTTTTTGTTTGATTATTTGAGAGATCAATTATTTTTGCTGTTTGGGACTGGCATCCCTATTACTGCCATTTTCTCGTGTTATGGCGAGTGAATAAACACTCGTCCTAAGAATAACCCTCTTAGCATGGAAGATACCGACCACCTCCTGTCGTTCCATGAACGATCCAGGCACACAAAAAGGATATTTATTTGAAGTTTTTGGAGGTGGCACATGCAAATTTACTTAGGACGGCAGGGTAATACCGCATATAGGTAGGTATGGTGGACTCATCTGGAATAACTTGGGTTCAAGGTTTTTGATGTACAAGCAGAATTCCCACTTAGTACAGGTGAAGGCTAGCAAATAGGTTGAGAAGCGGCCAGCTAGAGAGCAACAACGGTCATGAACATGCATTATGCGTAGGTAACATTGGACACTAGTATGAGTAGGATATGAACACCATGAACATAAATAGCATAGAGGCTATGTCGGTTTTAATTCAACTACATGCATGAACATGTGCCAAGTCAAGCCACTCGAACATTCAGAGTAGGATACCATATCATCATACTACATCACAATCATTTTAACGCATTGTTGATATCCAAGATAAATCATTATCCACTTCTAGCTACTTATGCATGGCATGAGAAACTATAATCTCTAATTGTCATTGCAAACGTGTTTAATCATAATGGGCTGAATCATGGACACTAGGTTAAACATATTTACATAAGCAGAACAAGTCGTGTTCATACCCGTTTCTCTCTGCCACGGCCAGTTCATCGAATATCGTCATTATTGCCTTTCACTTGCACGACCAAACGATGTGAAAATAATAATAGTGCAAGAGTGTCATGGACTAAGCTGGAATCTGCAAATATTTTATTCAACAGGAGAAGACAAGGTAATATGGGCTCTTTGTTAGATCAACAATTATGCATATGAGAGCCACTCAACATTTTCATCGTGGTCTTCTCCTCGGTACGACTCAAGAAAAAGGAAAGAAAATCAGAGAAACACACTGAAATATTTTTGGAGTTTTTCGTTTTCTAGAAAGAAGCAAATAAAAGGGGAAAACAAAAACGAGAAAAACTATTTACACGGGAAAGCTCCCAACAAGTAAAAGAAGAACAAGGAAATCTTTTTGGGTTTTCTTTTTAGTAATACAACTAAGCATGCATAGAAAGTAAACTAACCACAACTAATCTTTTTGGGTTTTCTTTTTAATGCTACAGCTAACTACTCTAGAAAGAGAAACCAAAAGTAGCAGAAAATATTTTTGTATTTTCTCAAGTTTTTCAAACACACAAGAAGAAAGTGAGAAAATAAATCTAACATGGATGATACAATGAAAAAGTGTGGACACCGACAACTGGAATGATATGTGTAAACATGAATGTAATGTCGGTGAGAAACATGTACTCCCCCAAGCTTAGGATTTTGGCCTAATTTGGTAATTGATCAGTAGCCTGGGTAGTAGTCAGGGTGCTGAGGAGCAGGCATCCATGGATCCCACTGCTGAGGCTCCTCCTCTGCTGCAGCCTGGTCGTTCCGGTAGGCGATGATATCTGCAGGCATAATCCTATATCCGTGTCACGCCCAAGATGCGACCCTATCCTAAAGGAACTCGACGGTCCCACTAAGGATAGAAGCGCATCTTGAAGACACTTTTGCAAGGTGGATATCATTACATCAACATTACATAATATTTGGGGATACATACAAGGCATACAAATGCCGCAAGAATACGACAATACATCATACGTAAGATCAACATCCGACTACGGATGAAACATAAACAGAAACTCAAACGACATCCACCTTGCTAGCCCAGGCTGCCGACCTAGAACCTATCCCCTGATCGAAGAAGAAGCAGAAGAAGAACTCCAAAACAAGTAAACATCGCTCTCGCGTCATGAACATCGTAAAACCTGTACCTGCAACTGTTGGTGTAGTAATCTGTGAGCCACGAGGACTCAGCAATCCCATTACCATGGGTATCAAGACTAGCAAAGCTTAATGGGAAAGGAATGGATAAGGTGGTGAGGTTGCAGCAGCGACTAAGCATGTATGGTGGCTAACTTACGCAAATAAGAGCGAGAAGAGAAGCAATGGAACAGTCGTCAACTAGCAATGATCAAGAAGTGATCCTGAACTCTTACTTACGTCAAACATAACCCAGAAACCGTGTTCACTTCCCGGACTCCGCCGAGAAGAGACCATCACGGCTACACACGTGGTTGATGCGTTTTAATTAAGTCAAGTGTCAAGTTTTCTACAACCGGATATTAACAAATTCCCATCTGCCACATAACCGC
Organism: Triticum aestivum; assembly: GCF_018294505.1. Lineage (NCBI taxonomy): Eukaryota > Viridiplantae > Streptophyta > Magnoliopsida > Poales > Poaceae > Triticum > Triticum aestivum. The sequence goes on along the minus strand of NC_057799.1, from coordinate 466,293,904 downwards.
GGGCACGGCTTTCGAAAGATAAAACCCTGCAGGGGTGTCCCAACTTAGCCCATTATAAGCTCTCAAGGTCAACGAAGGATATTCGTTCTCCCGGAAAGACCCGATCAGTCTCAGAATCCCGGTTACAAGACATTTCGACAATGGTAAAACAAAACCAGCAAAGCCGCCCGATGTGCCGACAATCCCGATAGGAGCTGCACATATCTCGTTCTCAGGGCAACACCGGATGAGACATCCTACGAGTAAAACCAGACCTCGAGTTTCCACGAGGGGGCCCCGCAGTCTACTCAGTTCGGACCAACACTTAGAGAAGCACTGGCCCGAGGGGGTTAAAATAAGATGACCCTCGAGAGAGCGACTCCCTAGGGAAAATAAATAGGCTAGGCAAATGGTAAAACCAAGGTTGGGCCTTGCTGGAAGAGTTTTATTCAAGGAGAACTGTCAAGGGGGTCCCATAAATCACCCAACCGTGTGAGGGATGCAAAAATCCAGGAACATAACACCGGTAGAACGGAAACTAGGACGGCAAGAGTGGAACAAAACACCAGGCATAAGGCCGAGCCTTCCACCCTTTGCCAAGTATATAGATGCATTAATAATATAAGAGATATTGTGATATCCCAACCTAAACATAATCCAACATGGAGCAATCTTCATCTTCACCTGCAACTAGCAACGCTAAAAGAGGGGCTGAGCAAAGCGGTAACATAGCCAAACAACGGTTTGCTAGGAAGGGTAACAAAGGTTAGAGGTTCATGGCAATTTGGGAGGCTTGAGAAGCAAGTGATAGGTAGCGCAGCAAAGCGATAGAACGAAGCAACTAGCATAGCAATGATAGTAATGAGATCCAAGGTGACGGTCATCTTGCCTGAAATCCCGCTAGGAAGAAGAACGAGTCCATGAAGAAGATGAAGCCACGAAGACGAACGAATCCTCACGATCGCAACGACACGGGAACTATCGAGAAGAAGCACACAACATGGTAAACACACCACACATGAACAAGGCATGATGCTCAACCAAGAATGATGCATGATAAGGCTACATGAAGCTACTCGCGACAAGAGATGATGCATACAAGAACAACACATCAAAGCAAGTTTAAATGAGGCCGGAAACAACATATAACAATTCCGGTAAGTCCTCATATGCAAATTTCAAAATTGGTCCAGAACTGAATAAGCATTAAGTTGAAGTTGTTAAACAGCAAGTTAAAGAGCACCATGATGATCTACACGAAATTCTAGTCAAGTTACATATAAAGTTCATTAGATTCGGAGCTACGGTCTAGAAGATATGAGCAAAACAAGTAAAACATAGCATTGATGCAAAATGCATACAAACACCAAGCAAACACCTCAAAACGAGTATGCAACATGATAATATGTAAGTACATACAATTCTAAGAAAGTTTCATATAGAGTATGCTCAAAACGGAGCTACGGTGCGACACATACACTCCAAACAATATATAGCAACAATCTGTCCAAAACAGCAACTAGGCACTTAGCAAGCATCAAAACAATATGCTTCCACAACTCAACATGAAAACAAAAGGCATGGACATGATTTACAAGTAAAGCACAACAAAACATGAACACTGGGCTATCTCCAGAAACCACTAGAACAAGCTCAAAAGGACATGCCAAAATTACAAATAATAACAGGTTCACAGACTTAGCAGAAATACTGGACATGGCAGAAATAACATCAGGTAGCAATGTTCAGAGCACGAAATCAACATGCTACAGGAATTTAACATGGCAAAACAAGGCATGGCATGAATCTACTAAATGCATATGACAAAAGTCCCTTACTGACCATAATCCAAAAGGACCAGAAGATATGATGGCGACCAAGTAAACATAGCAAGTTTCGTTAACAGGTTTCAGACTTAGCAGAAAACAGAGCATGGCAGAAACTACAATAAGAAGGCATCTTGGTGAGCTTGATGCACTCACCACAAAGCAATGCATGACAAAACAAGCATACCTACAGCAAGATGGCATGTTTATGAAGCTATCCATGGTAAGAGCAAGTACATAGCATGAAAGGATCAACTACAACAAGCTTGGCAAAATTGAATAACACGTAAACAATCTCCCAGGAACATTTTATAGCAAAAGTAGAGCAAGATTAAGACATGCTATGGCACTCCATAAATGCAAACAAGGGCAAAAATGGATCAATTACAACAATATCTACAAAACATCCTTAGTGAACATCACCAAAATATGTATGGATCTCTCTGTAGCATCAAGTTTACATGGCAACAAAATAACAGCAGACAAAGACTTAGAGAAATCACCAAGTCTCTGAAATCAGAAACATTACGGAACCTAGTTTGCATGCTTGTGCTAGTCACCACAGAGATCACAAAAATACATGGCATACACCACTAGAAATATGGCATGGCATACAACAAAACACATGTAGAGCTCATGTCCATAAGATGCACAGATTAAATGCTACAAAAATAACAAATCACCAAGTTCTGATAACAGACAGCAGATAACAGCAACTAGCACTCTTGCAACAATGATTTGGGCATCAAGATGAACTCTAATGAACATGGTGAAATTAAACAAAATGTAGAGCATCATGAGGCGAACATCTCGATATATTACACGCGCGAAACGGAGCTATATGCATAAAGTTATGAGACTATGAACAGGGGCACTTGCTGTAATATAAAATGACTTGGCAGATTCGAGAGGGGGGGAAGAAGTCAACCTAGTGTTGACCAGATCGGGATCTGGCCGGGGTTCGACGCGAGCTCGCCGGAGTAAGGACGGGGACGCCGGCGGGGACCTCGACGGCGTCGGGGCCGGAGAGGAGGAGCAGGGGGGACGGAGAGGGGGCCGGACGGCACGGCGCGGCGCGCGGGCGAGCGCCGGGCGGCGGCCTCGGGGCGGCGCCGGCTGGAGGAGGCCGGGGCGGCGCCGGGCGGCGGCGAGCGCAGGCAGCGGCAGCAGCTCGCGGGCGGCGGCGCGAGGAGGCGGCAGGGAGGCGGGCGCGCGAGCGGCGGGGAGGAGAGAGAGGGTGGCGGGGCTGACGTGGCGTGACGCCACTGGCCGGGAGCGGCGGCACGGTGTGTCTGGCGACGGAGGCGGACATGTCCGGCGCGGAGAGGGGAAGATTTTAGGGTTAAACTACGGGATTTCGGGGGGTGAGTGGCATATTTATAGGTAGAGGGAGCTAGGAGAGTCCAAACGAGGTGCGGTTTTCGCCCACGCGATCGTGATCGAACGACCGAGAGCATGGCGTAGACTTAGAGGGGTTTTGGAGCTGTTTGAAGGGGGGTTTTGCTGCAACACACAAACGGACTTTGCGGTTACCCGGTTAACCGTTGGAGCACCAAACGACCTCCAAATGGAACGAAACTTGACCGGTGGTCTACCGGTAGTATACCAAGGCCACTTGACAAGACTCGGTCCATTCCGAGAACGTCCAACACCCGCTCACGAAAAGAAACAAAAGGGGTGCGCCGGAGGAGGTGGGAGTGCCGGATTGCAAAACGGGCAACGGAGAAAATGCTCGGATGCATGAGACGAACACGTATGCAAATGCGATGCACATGATGACATGATATGAAATGCAGATGATGACATGGCAAAATGCAACATGCAAGCAAATGACATGGCAACGACAGCGAATAACTGGATGACACCTGGCGCATCGGATCCGGGGCGTTCCAATCCGCCCCTGGCAACATGATCAAACAAAGAAGGTGCAGGCAATGGAATAATATCACGAGTGCTCACACTGAAAACTAGGTTATATGGAATAGGAATGTTAGGGAAATCTCGTGCAATAAAATGGTGGTGTTCCATAGCTGCGCGATCTAGGTAGACCTTGGTCACAGGATAATCATGAAGGCGTATCTCAACATTAAAGCGAGCCGCCAAGCGAGTAGCGAAAATACCACCATGTATTTTACCCTTGGACTTATTAATGTGGAGGCGAAGTGCGACAATAGCTCCCAAGCTATAAGTGTTGTCGCCCTCTAGTGCACGACGTAAAACAGCAAGGTCTGGTGAACTGAGTGCACCCACCTCCTCTCTAGCAAGCAAGCATTTTGAAATGTAAAGAGGAAAATAATGAATAGCAGGAAAATGCAAGCCAGTGGCAGTTATACTCGACACCCCTCTCTCATCGCCCACTGTCACAGTATGATAAAAGTTTTCAAACTCTGCGGGACTAGGCTCTGCCAAACCACCATCAGAAGGAAGGAAGCATATTTCACAAAATTCAGTCAGAGGTATCTGATGAAATTCAGCATATAAATTCAATTGGACCTCAGGAGGGTTATTCCTAGGAAGGAAATTAAAAATTTGAACAAAGGTGTTTGTGAGGAGATGATACTGTTCACATTCGGCTGTGATGAAGTCGGTGAGACCGGCATTAGCAGCATATTGTGCAAACTCGTGAAGGATTCTGGCCTCTTCCATGAACGGGGTATGCGGCCATTCACACTGCCGTACTTCCGCCAACCTCCGGGTATGGAGATCATGGTCAGATGAATCCCCAATAACTCCCTTGGAGTTCTTCTTGGAAGCAAACTTCCTAAAGACATTCATGGATTTCCTATGAACAAAAATTCTGAAATTTTTAGTCCACAAAATTTTCTCAACCAAACTTTACAAGATTGATAGCAACTACTCATAGAGATACATAGAGGCCATAGCAAGCATTCAAATACTTAGAACTCTAAGAATTCAAGATGCAAGCTCATCTACACCAGCACCAAGAGTAGGTAATTATTCAAAATATAAACCACTAAAACAAAACTAATTGGACAAACGGAGGAGTCACATACCAAGCAACAATCCCCCGAAACAGTTTCGGAAACGGAGCTTCGAGAAAACAGATCGAAATTCGCGGGTTTGAGGGCAAGAACACGAGAGAGAGAGAGAGAGAGAGAGAGAGAGAGAGAGCAATGGTGAATTTTTCTGGAGGTAGGTGATGATGTGGGATGAAGAGATAAGTGAGGGGCCCACGTGGGGACCACAACCCAGCAGGGCACGCCTGGGGGTCCTGGCGCGCCCAGGTGGGTTGTGCCCACCTGGTGCACCTCCCTCTGATATTATTTGCACCAGCAATTCTTAAATATTCAGAAAAAATCATATAAAATTTTCAGGGCATTCTGAGAACTTTTATTTTTGGGTCTTTTTTTTATTCCACGGGAAATTCAGAAAACAGACAAAACATGGCATTTTATTTTATTTAACTAGTAGGAAAAGAAAATAAAAGGTAGGGACAGAAGGTAGTGCTCACTAAATTCATCAACTTCATACCTCTCAAAAATGATCCATTAATGAGGTTGATCAAGTCTTATTAACAACCACTTTCGATTAGCATGAAACCGAAGAACTTTCGTAAATCACTAAGTTACCTCAACAGGGATATGAATGTCCCCAACAATAAGTAGTTCATATTTCTTTTTGACAGTAGGTGGAGGTAGTTGAAAACTTCCAATAGTGATTGTCGGAGGTTTTTCAATAACATTAATACCATTCACTTGGAATTGTTTCTTCGACAAGTGCACCTGTCGGTGTACTAAAATAGGGGTTCTATTTTAGTACCCCTTACTAAGTGCACGGGCAGTCAGAGCCGCGGGGCCACGACCACACTAAGCAGGGCAAGGGAGAGGGCCGGAGACACGGAAACTAACCAAAAAGCAGCGCCAAGACCGAGGCCACAGAGAGCAGAGGGACGAAGCACGTTCCCCCGGCAAGACCCTTGCCGGGGCAGCTCGCCCCAACACCAACAGAGCGAGCCACCCTTGAGCCTACGGCTCCCAACACCATCAACTACGTTGGGCCAGGGCTCGGGAGGCACCTCCATGGTGGCATGCAGATCTTTGTGAAGACAAAGAACAACACTGTTAATCAGAAGAGTGAGAGACGACAAGCCTCGGCAAGATCATTGCCGAGGAAACCCACAAGACCCCCGGCAAGATCCTTGCCGGGGACGACCGTAACGCCATGGCAAGACCCTTGCCGGGGCCCCGGCAAGGCCCTTGCCGAGGACGTCCGCGAGGCCACAGCTAGGCCCGCACCCGCCAAGCTTTCCACCGCCTATCCCATGCAGCTGCCAGCCACCAGCCGGGCAGGCACCTGCGTGTCGACACATGACTCCTCCGCCAACTCGGCACCTGCCTACGTGGTGGCATGCAGGCCTTCGTGAAGGCTCCACCACCGCGCCACCTCAGCTGCTTGCCTGCCTACATGGCGCCGCCGCCTCACTGGCCTAGGCGCGTGTCAAGACGAGGCGAAGCGGCAGTAAAGCGGAGGGGACATGTCAGGGGCACATTTAATGTGTTTTGTCCCGTAATGACTAGCGATATGCATAGCCACAGTACCCCAATGCCACCTCCTGGTGCCACATTCAGATTTTCCAGTATTCGGAGTTGGTGGCGATCCCTTTGCCTATAAAAGGAGACCCAGGGCATCCAGGAGAATGATTCGGACTCTTGGACAAGTTACGCCCCCTGTAGCTAGTTCGAGCTCCTCAAGAACACATATATACACATCCAAGCAGGACTAGGGTATTACGCATCTTCGCGGCCCGAACCTGGGTAAACGACCCGCGTGTTTACACTGACTGTTGATCCTGCTCTCCTCACCACTTCCAGCGCCCCGCAACCGTAGTAGGGATCCTCGTTGGTCCCATAGGTGTCGTTCTCCACCGACATCTTTGGCGCGCCAGGTAGGGGGCGCAGTAGTGAGCATCTGGTTTTGCAGCCAGTGGCATAGTTCTTCATCACCATGGCTCCCAAGAAGAAGAAGGCCATGGCGGTCGGCTCGTCAGGAGCCAAGCGGGTCGATCCGGTGCGGGCGAGCAGCGGACCGGTCGCGGACAGAACTCGAGCCGCAGCCCGCGAGCATCAGCATCGCTCTGGCGGTCAGAGCCTGGCGAGCGGCGTCGTTCGTACGCCGAATGGCGAGCCGCGCGCCGCTAGATCCCAAGACGGGGCTGGGCCCCATGCAGGCGGCGCGGGGCCCTCCAAGAACGTTGTTGTGCCACCCACAGGGGTGGCGCAGCGACCTCCAAGACGCCCGTCCCGGCGCCCACAGCGCGCTCTTCCCACGGTGTGCGCGACGAGCAGCGTCAGCATGCTGATGACCCTGGACGCCGTCGTGGGAAGAGCCATGCGCTTCATCCACGAGACGAAGGGGGCCTACGTACCCGCCGAAGCACTGGCGAAAGTGGCACGCAGCCGCTGGGCCGTGACAGAGCTCCTTCTAACGTGGTTAGAAGTCGAAGCGCCCCACGGTCCATGCAGCTTTCGCCACCACCCACGCCAGCAGAAGCTTTGGCACGCGTGCAGCTGCTCCTCGATTTCCCTCCTGCTGCGGAGAAGCTTGACGAGTGAGAGCCACCATCCGGAGCCTCGTTGCCTTTGCCAACAAAGACGATCCGCGACCAACAGGGCCCTCGGGTCGGCGCTCCGTCGAGCCACCACATGCCAGTGGAGGAAGGATCGGAGGTGCTGCGGCCACAGTGCACTCTCCTCCTCCACGCCAACCACCGCGGGCGTCAGCCCATCGTGACAACGCTTGTGATAATATCTCCATAGCGTCGTCCGACCCGCGGACCCACCGCGACCAGCGCCACGTTCTTCGGGAGCGAGCTCACAAAGACGCTCGAACCACCATCGAGCGCCGGCGTGATACACGCCACAAGTCGGACAAGCGGGCTAGGCCCGCTGCGGACCCCCCGGCTCCGGGAGGCCCCGGCGGCCTACCTTACGAGGTGGGCTATCCGGCCTTTACCCGTGAGCTGCGGCAGTTCCAGTGGCCATCCCACCGCATGTTCAAGCCTGACGTCGGCGAGAAGTACAATGGCAAGACCCATCAGTTGGAGTTCCTCAGCATCTACACCATCGCGATGCAGGCTGCTGGGGCCCGCGACGATAAGGTGCTCACCAATTACTTCCCATTGGCGCTGAAGCCTAACGTCATGTCTTGGTTGATGCACTTGCCGGTGGATTCCATTTCTTCTTGGTCGGACCTGTGTCATGAGTTCGTTGGTGCCTTCACTGGAGGCCACCAAGCTCACGGCCAGGCGAGTGATTTGCATATCATTCCCCAGAAGCATGGGAAAACCCTGCGCAAGTACATCCAGAGGTTTAGCCGGGTGCAGTACAACATCCCCGATGTTCACCCCGCTGCCGTGATCAGCGCGTTCCACCAGAACATGCGCAACCGCAAGATGCGCGAGGAGCTGGCGATGAACAAAGTCAAGGATGTGGCCAAGCTTTATGTTCTGGCCGATCGGTGCGCTCGAGCCGAAGAGGGGAGGAAGTACCCCGGCGAGGATGCCGGCGCGGAAACCGACTCCACGGATGACACCGCCGCCCCGGCGAAGAAGGGCCGGCGCTGTAACAGGAAGCGCAAGGGCAAGACCGTGCGTGCCGTTGAGGGGTCCGATGACACCGGCGCCACCAAGAAGGCCAAGGCGAGCGACCCCGGCAAGGAGGTTGCCGGGTGTGCCGCTTGCCGGGCCTTGGCGGCTGCCGACAAGCCAGGGGGATCCGACAAGAAGTATTGCAAGATCCACCGCACCAAGGGCCATAACCTCCAGAACTGCCGGCAAGTGGAGTTGCTCGCTGAGAAGCAGAAAGCCGAATACGAACGGCGGGATAAAGAGAAGGGCCAAGAGGGTGCCGAGGGATCCTGCAAGAAACGTGACGGTCAAGGAGGCCGCCGCGGCAAAGATAATCAGCAAGAGAGGCCCACCCGGGGCCGTGACAAGAAGCAAGAAGACGATAGTCATGATGAGGGCGACGAGTCCGGTAAGCAAGAGTTCCAGAAGGCTACAGAGGCCATGTGCATCGATGGTGGTGCCTCGCTGCATGCTTCTCACCGCCAGCTCAAACAGTGGGCGTGTGAGATTACAGCAGCAGAGCCCTCGTTCGACGCCCAGAAGCTGCTGAAGTGGTCCAGCAAGCCCCTCATCTTTGACGCCGAGGATCACCCTGACTGCACAACCGCGGTCGGGTGTTTGCCATTGTTGGTCTCACCAACGATACGCAAGCTCAAGGTAAACAAGATGCTGGTTGACGGCGGGGCCGGTCTGAACTTGATATCACTTGTTGTGATCAGGAGGCTGCAAATTCCTGATGGAGACCTCGAGGAAACGGGCACGTTTTAGGGGGTCAAACCGGGAAGGAGCCAGCCAAAGGGGAAGGTCACGTTGCCTGTGACGTTTGGGAGTGAGTTGAACTACAGGACGGAGAGGATTATTTTTTATGTAGCCGAGATCCCCTTGCCCTACAACGGGATCCTCGGCCGCCCGGCACTAGCCAAGTTCATGGCGGCTTCTCACTACGCCTACAACACGCTGAAGATGCCCGGGCCAATGAACATCATCACCGTCCCCTCCGACAAGAAAGATGCGCTGATCTGCGTTGACCTACTCTACCGGGAAGCAGTTGCAGCAGCTGCCGCCAAGGCACTTGCTCCTGCCGCTGAAGCCCCGGGAGGGAAGAAGAAGACCGGCAAGGCCTCTTGCACCCACTTCGGCAAGCGCACCTCTTCGGAGTGTTGTGCTACCGTCGAGGACGTGCCAGAGAGCTCCACCGGCAAGAGCAAGAAATCCAGAGCTGTGCCACCAGAGACCAAGAAGGTGTCCGTCAAGGAGGATGGCACGGGAGGGGCTTTCACCATAAGCTCCACCCTCAACAGCAAATAGGAAAGCGAGCTCATCACTTTTCTGCGGGCGAATGTCGATGTGTTTGCATGGCAAGCCTCCGACATCCCCGGCGTTCCCAGGGAAGTGATCGAGCACCATCTTGCTGTCTGTCCTCATGCACAGCCCGTCAAGCAAAAGGTCAGGAAGCAAGCTCTGGAGAGGCAAGAGTTCATCACAGAGGAGATCAGAAAGTTAGAAGCAGCAGGACTGGTGAGAGGAGTGCTCCATCCGACATGGTTGGCCAATCCGGTAGTGGTGCGCAAGGCGAATGGGAAGTGGAGGCTGTGTATCGATTACACAGATATTAATAAGGCTTGTCCCAAGGACCCCTTCCCGTTGCCGCGCATCGAACAGATTGTTGACTCCACGGCCGGGTGTGATCTGCTATCATTCCTCGATGCCTACTAAGGGTACCACTAGATCTTCATGACGAAGGAAGACGAAGAGAAGACAGCATTCATCACCCCATGTGGTACGTATTGCTTCTTACAGATGCCTTTCGGGTTGAAGAGTGCTGGCTCCACCTTTACAAGAGCAGTCCAAATTGGTTTTGAGCCCCAGCTACATAGAAATATGGAAGCTTATATGGATGACATAGTGGTCAAAACCAAGGACAAAGCAACACTTGTGCAAGATCTGGAGGAGACATTTGCAAACCTGCGCAAGATCAACCTCAAGCTGAACCCTGAGAAGTGTGTCTTCGGTGTCCCTTCCGGCAAGCTTCTCGGGTTCTTTGTGTCGCAGAGCGGGATTGAAGCAAACCCAGATAAGATCAAGGCCATTGAGCAGATTGAGGCACCCAAGCGGATCAAAGACGTGCGTCGGCTCGCTGGTTGCGTTGCCGCCATGAGCAGATTCATCTCCAAGTCCGCGGAGCGTGCCCTTCCCTTTTTCAAGATCCTAAAGAAGGCGGGCCCAATGGAGTGGACCCCGGAGGCCGAGGCAGCGCTGCAAGATTTGAAGAAGTGCCTCTCCTCTACCCCAGTGTTGGTTGCGCCCAAACCACAAGAACCGTTGTTGTTGTACCTAGCGGCAACGAATCAAGTGGTTAGCGCCGCACTAGTGGTGTAGAGAGACGTCGACGAAGAGGCAGCGGTGGTGACAGAGTCAACGGATGGCGAACCGGAACCCTCCCGGCAAGACCGAGTCCCCGGCAGGGCTCGGTCCCGGCAAGACCGAGTCCCGGGCAGAGGCTGACGCCAGTGCAGCAGGGCCCGCGCGATCGGGTGAAGTGGCGCAGAAGAAGAAAATGGTGCACCACCCAGTTTACTTCGTCAGCTCCCTCTTGCAGGGGGCTAGGTCGAGGTACTCAGGTGTAACAGCCTGGATTTTGGCCCTTTTCTTTTTCTTTTTGATTTATTGGTTTTTGCTCTGTTTTTCTTTTTGGAGTGGTTCTGTGGCCTTGTCACCTGGGAAATCATCCTCTTTTTTCCTTCCCAAGTGGCTCATCATTCTCAAAACCTTGCCAAGATCTTGTCACTTCACTGCTTGACCAAACCCTAAAATCTTTTTCTAGGAAATATTCCTTTTTCTATTAAAGGAATAACCCTGTCTGCCCTAGGTTGTGAAGCAACCTTTATTTCCATCACTCCTAAAATTCCCAAATAATTCTCATAAATTGTTTGGGTCATATATTTCTCAAATATGGCAAAATATTTCATTTGTCATGTTTATCATCTTGCTCAAATAATTCATTTCCTATTCTGCCCTAAATGGCACATTGTGAAGCAAGTGCTATTTTCCTTTTCCCAATTGACCTCAAACTCCATGGACACCTTTTCCTGTCCATATCATTACCACGTGCCAAAATGCAACCTCGTTTGCCTAGTAATTATTTAATTATGATTTTCCAAAGTTTCTATCCAGAAAGAAGCTTTGTGAAGAAGGTGCAAGCTAGGCATATCCAAATGAGTTGCCATTTTGCATGATCCCTCATATCATCATATCATAGCCCTCCACCAAATTAGATCTCATGTCATGCCTCCATGAGAGCTCATCTTCAATTCTTTGATTCTGTCCAAAATTTCAGTTTGTGAAGCAAGTATATTTTATCTTGCTCCATTATGGCTGCCAATTTTTCTAGGCCTTCTATTATCCATATAACCTACCTCCACCCATTTTGGGCATGGTTCATCAAGCCATTATTCCTCTAGAATTTTTGCAAGTTTCTGGTCAGCAAGGATGTTTGTGAAGCAAGTACCATTTTGGTGAATCCAATTGGTATGAAACTTATACAGCATCTTTATATGATCAAATCATGAAACCTTGCCAAATTTGAGCTCAAGTGGCCACACCATTTGAGTGCATCATCCAAATCTCATTTCTGGACCATTTTGGTCAGTTGCAAAGAAACTATGATTTATCTTGATCCAATTCTTCTCCAAGTTACCAGGATGAAAGTCCTTCTTTACCTCAACCTCGCAGACAACTCCATTGGATCCAAAACCCTTCCTGTTGATCACTAGTGCTCACACAAGTTTACTGCAGTAAACTTCAGAGGGTTCTTACCGTTTAACCAGATCACTTTTAACAAAGATACCACCGTACATGAGACCTACCCTCGATGAACTTACCACTAGACATCATGTTCGAGCCTCTCTCCCCTGCTACATGCCAGTGCACGCGGTGACCGCTTTAATGGCATCACTGTGCACGCGCTCTGTGTGCAGTGGCCGCGCCCAGTGGCTGTTTGTGCTTCGGCACCTCCTCCTCTCATCGCCTTAGCGTGCGTGACCGTGTCCACTGTCTTCCTCTCATCGTCACAGTTCCCCTGGACCCCTCTCCCCCTCTGTCCGCTTCCTCACCGACGCTCACCGACGCTCGCCGCCGAACGCCCACGAGAGCACAGTGGCGGTTTGGCTCTGTTCGTCGCCGTTGTCATCCTCCCTGCGCCCCCTTGGCCTCCTCTGCCCCGTGAGAGCCTCCACTGCTCCTCCTCGTCGCCTAACTCCGAGCTCATGCGCGTGGGCACGCGTCCGCGGCGGCGACAGCGCGGCACACCCCTCCCCCGCCTATATAAGGCCACCCCGACCCCGTGTTGCTTCACCACTGGCCTCCTGCACCTCCTCTAGCCTCCCCTGACCTCTTCCCCGAGCTCGAGCCGCCCTCCACGACCACCATTGCCGCCATGGCCGCCGGCCATGCTCGGCTAAATTCACTCAACGTCGTCCCCCTCCTTGCCTTCCACCACCACCAGAGGTCTCCACCACCACCCTCGAGCCTCCCCAGCCCCTCCACACTTCGCCGGAGCACCCGTAGCCGCGAGCCCGTCGACGCCCGCAGCTCCCTTCCGCCGCGGCCAACACTCCATCGTTTCCCGAGCTTCCCTGCAGCTGCCATGCCTGGGGACGCATCCGTCTCGTCCCCCTGAATCCGTAGGTAGGCCGGGCATCGCTGGAGACGGCCGGTAGCTCCGGCTATCGCCGTCGGGCGCCGGCTCTGCCGTGGCCAGGCGCGGGCGAGCGCGATGGGGACGACGACCTGGGGCGAGCGAGGCGACCTACAGGCGGGCCCCGCGCGTCAGCCACTCCACGTTGACCCAGCCGGGTGCTGACGTGGATAATTGGAAGCGCTTTTTAGGTGAGTGCGCTTTCAGTTCTTTGAAAGCGTATTTCGCTTAGTACGCTCTCATTTGCCCGAAAGCGTATTTCCCTCTTCTTTTATCGGGAGTGCGTTTTCCTGTTCAGAAAGCCTATTTCTGATTTTGCGCCTCTGCCTTATCCACTCAGGGACCTGTTTGCTGAAGAAATATTCACAGATTGGTCCTTCTTCTTCCACACCTTATAACTCCGCAACCGTAACTCCGAATGAGGTGGTTCCAAAGCCCACTTCTTCGTTTCACCGAGCCCTTCTGTTGGTATCATTTTCACCATGTTTTGACATTCTGAAAATGCCCATTTTGCCCTTTCCCTTAATCAGCCCCTTCCGAGAGAGATCTGTTTCCCGCGATCCGCGAGCTTCTCACACTTTCTCCCGGTGATTTCTTCCACCCCAAGCAAGCCACACCCTACATTTGCATGATTGCAATGCACTGACATGGTTTATTCATTTGAACTTGTTTAAAATATTGCTTTAGCTATGTGTGATCTGTTCATGGCATTTCCCGGAGTATTGATTTGATCTTGATATTGCCATGATATTGCTTGGAGTTCTAGGCTTATATTTTGATGATTATGTGGATGACATGTGCCTTGGGATTCTTACTGGCTATTATCTTTATTTTTCATGATGGTATCTGGTATTATTTTGGAGTATTAGTGGTTGGTATTATGATTATTTCCATGATGGTATCTGTTATTATATTTTGGAGTATTACTTTGGATATCATGCTGACTTTGGATTATTAGTGGTTAGTATGCTTATTTTCATGATGCTAGTTGATGTTCGGTTACTTGGAGTATTATTTTCGGAGATGATGTGTACATGTGGATCTTAGCCGAATAGCTTTATTCTTGTTATTGGAGTAGTAGGACTATTGTTTTCCTATTCATCATGATAGTAGTGTTGTGCTACCCTTGGAGTATTTTGAGATGATGAGATTATGCTTGGATTATTTGTTGGATATTGCTATGACTTGGATTATAGGTTGATAGATGATATCGTAGTATTAGTCATTACTATTATATTTTGGGGTTAAATTCCGTCATTAAGTTGGTCAGGTGCCACCGAACCGGGCTTTTTCGAGTGAACCACATTTGCCTTTTATGGGAAGGCCCTAATGCGGTCTATTGTCGTGCCTCTCGTTGGTGCCTCCAACTAGGGAAGGTTATGGGCATGCTCACCCTGGCCCGGTAAGCAGACATAACCTTGTGTGCCCGTTGTTATTGTTATGGATCCGGTCCCCGTGAGGGACGTTTTGGCCACGACGGTGGTCGTTGTGTCTTTGGTAGACACGGGGCCACCCAGGACTAGCCCAGTTGGTAGCGGGTCGAAGTGGCCGGGAGAGTGTCATGGCAGTAGATCGGTTTTGTCGGAACGCCGTTGGTCCACCCAAATGGGAATGCGAGGCCATGGGTTCCGTCGTGTGGGTAAAGTGCGCTACCTATGCAGAGTGTGTGTGTTTAATCTATCGATAGCTGCGTCCTCGGTCATGGGCATGGGTTCGTACTAGGTCCCACCGTTCGATCAACACTCACATGACGGAATGACTTATAGGTGATTTATATGATGATATATTGTGAGCAGTAACAGTTTGGCAGGATGTTGATGATGATGTTGGAGACCAAGTGTTGGTCATGGTTGTGATCGCCGGAAAGATCAGAGTTTGAGACCAAGTGTTGGTCATGGTAGTGATCGCCGGAAAGATCACCGTGTGGTTTTGATCATGAGTTGATCGAGATGGTATATTGCTTGGCCGGTTAGCCAAGAGAGATATGGTTATGGAGATCTGACATGGTGATTTATCAGCATTGTATTAGTTTCATCTCATGCTTAGTAGTTGCTTCATCATGGTAGTTGTTAATTAATTAACCTGTTAATGCTATGTTATTGTCTTGCCTTGATGTTTATGGTTGTTGTGAGCTTGCAAGTACATTCAATGTACTGACCTGGTGTGTCATGCCAGATTGCAGGTGATGCCATGATTGCATGATTGCTTGTCGAGGTTGACGTGCGTGCGAGCTAGATCGTGTCCCAGCCAGAGTCCCTGCGGAGTGGAGTCCACCACCTTCGTCGTTGTTCCGCTGCTACGAGTTGTTCTGCTGCTAGCATAGAGCAAGTATAGTATCGCAGGTGTGGTGTCGCAGTGCTGATGTGCTTCTTTGTAACATCAAACCCTTGTAATTATTATTCTTGTAATAAGAGTTGATTTGTTCTATGTCAAGCAGTGCCGTATTCCAGAGACTTCTCCTCGATCTCTGGGCTGGAATACGGGGCGTTCCGGTTTTGCTGAGCCGGGGTGCCACAGGCTTGGTATCAGAGCAGGTCTGGCTGTAGGACGCCCTAGTCAGCGCGAGCGGTAGAAACCGGTAGAAATCGGTAGTTTAGAGGTGGTCTTCTTTGTCGCATTTGGTTGCTGCATTTGTTTGTTGCATAGCATGCATGTAGCCTTTTTTACTAACGGTTTAATCTGGTGAGTGTAGATGGCATCGGTCCGGATCCACTACAGCTCAGCCTTTGCATTTCTCCAGTTTTCTTTTCTTGCTCATTCTTCGGTGTTTGGCGTCATTTCTGTCCCAACAGAGTGATGCCAAGTGATCCTGACACTGTTTGCAAAAATGATGCTCAGGTATCGCGCCGAATTATTTCCTTCAGCCCCACCTTTTGTTTAGGTGGTAGACATGCTTCTATCACGGATCGTCCTTTTTCTTGTCATTTTGGCAACCCTTAATGATCGTAGTTATCAAGAAAGGGCAATTTCAGCAGCCTCAGTTTTTCCCCGCTATCCTATTTCTTGGACGAGTATGGATCTTTTTCCGCCCGCTTGATAATAATGTGGTTGCGACCTTCGTGTCCCGCTACATGATTACCGAGTGCGTCCTCACCTCCGAGCTAGTCCAGGCTGCTACCTGGCTAAGCTAGCACTTGGTGTAGCGATGTTTACACCAATTCTTCCACACATTTATTCGTCCTCGTGCACACCGTCACAGCATGCTAGACCGTAGAACCAGAGATCCCGCGAGATTTGTGTGCTTAAGTAGGCATGCATATTGTGTGACTAGCAGTAAAATGTGACATTGATTGTGTGTGAATTGATTGTTGTTGTGTGTTTTTGTTTAGTTGAGTTTTCTTTTGCTTCTTTCTTTTTGGGCCCCGGTGTTACATTATTTTTCCCCTATAAAGAGTTGCTCATCAACTGACACCAGACTCGAAGAAGTAATAAGTATTTCAAATATTTGGAAGAAGCTTAGCTAAACATTATGTCCTTCTCAGTCAACCGCGTGATATAAGGAATATCTGCTCAGAATACCAATTGTGTCTTGGATTGATTATCCGCATCAATTCTACAGCAGTAATGATCCAGCCAGCAGAAAGACAAGTCAGATGCAAGACCAACGATATATTTTTCAGTCAAAGGTATGGATCGTGGGCAAAGTTTTGGCTCGGCAATAAATGGTACTTGAAATATGTTATACTCCAAGAGAAAGTCGGAATGTGATATGCTCAAGGAAGACAGTCAAACAAATTTTCTCATGCAAATAATCAGCCGCAAAATATTATGGACGTGTGCATGGATTTCAGTCTGCATACTAGTATGAAGTTTTGGATATAAGAAACCTAGCATTATTCCACACGCTATCGGAAGAAATTTTTGAGGCAAGGCTCCTCAAATTTTTCCTCAGCATGATATGTGAACACTTTCCGGCCCACGGTACCCGGTCTTTCTCAACAAGATACCTCGGTAAAAGCTTCTGACCGACGGAAATGAATTTTTCTCAACAAGCAAACCCGAGGAGAAGCTTCTCAAGTATGGAACTCAAGTTTCTCCAGCACAATAATCCGACCAAGCTTTGGGTGTAAGCTATCGAGATTTCTACTACACGCTACCCAGACAAAAGCCTCGAGCAGAATCTAAGAGTCTTCCTCAGCAAGCTACTTGGATGGCTTCCCTCGTAAGCCACCCAGTCCGCGTCAGTACCACACTATGCACAGTTCTCAGAGATTATATGATGAGTTGGAAGTATATGGCAGTACATCTCAAGGATCAGATTTGCAATAATTTTGTTAGAGGAACAATTCAGTCAAAACATATGCCTGCCGCAATAATAGGGTATTCAGTTGCATATGATTAATATACATATGGTACGCATGTATCCCGGGTCAGATCGGTCACTCATACGGGATACGGCACTGATCCAGCAGATATACCTAAGAAAGGTACGGACCCAACAACCTCATAAGTCATGCAAATGAAGATAAGCAGATATACACACCTTATGTAATGCAAGGATCGACAAGATCTGAATATGACATCTCAAGGGTGAGCCCGGCCTCGGTAAGGCGAAGAATCCTGGTGGTGGCGACCGTGAGCTTCGCATCGTCAGCATCAACATCGCTCCAGTCGCTCCGCCGAACCGGCGGCGCCTGGCGAACCCGGCAGAAATCTTGTGGATCATCCTCCTCAATCTAGCACCACCGGCTCCGCCATTCTTCCCACCTCTCCATCTGAGCACCCTCCGGGTATGCCCCCTTGGACCGTGGGATCCAGGCGACGCAACCGGAAATGGCGCCCCCCGTTTGGATTCGAGGGAAGAAGTAGTGACGGAAGAGCGCCGTGTTGGGATGCACCCCGGCAAAACCCTCGCAAAGGTGCGCAAAGAGAGCCATGCACGCCACGGCATTTGGAGTAAAATCCAGAAGGTGGAAGCCGTAGGTGTGCATGACATATTGAAGAAATCCAAGAAGGGGGGGCAGAGGCCGCAAGAGAAGTAATCGACGAAGAATGGATACCGATTTGGGGCGGCTTCGGCGCAATTGGCGGGGATGACGCGTGTGGCCGGATGCCCCGTCGTCTCTCCCCCCGTCTTGCACCCCCACAGGGGCTTGCAGCAGTCTCGGAGCTCGAACACATCGACCGTCGAGGCAAAGTAGGCGAGCTGCGTCCGCTGCGCCGCCAACGCACTCTCCGGTGGCTCCGTCGCTCCGGCAACCTTGGCCACTCCCTTGCCCTTCGCGAATTTGGGGGCCTTGGCGACTGCGAGGGGCGAGGGACGGAGTACAGCAAGAGATGCAGCAACTACGGACGAAGGCGAAAGGCTCAAGAAAGAGAACGAAGGGGGAGGCGGCGGCTCTGAGATTGGAGAAGACGCAGGAGGGAGGGTAAAGTGAGCAGCGCGCCCGTGGTTATCCCTTTTTACGAGGAAGGCGCGGGCCCCTCCTTTCCCATTAACTGCGATGTGACGCATGCGTGCGGGAACCGCATCATGCATGACCCCCACGTCACACACGACCCCCCCCCCATGTCGCGCGTTCAACGCGGGTCGTGGGGAAGCGCAGCGGACGGAACAGTTACTGCGGTAAAAATCTGCCCCGCCTGCCCGCACACCGTTCTGGGCCTGGCCCAAAAACGTGTCGCGCTTATGTGTGGCCCAGGCCCGGGGGCTCCTGTCGGTGTACGAAAGTAGGGGCTCTCCTTTTTACCCCTTTACTTGTGCACGGGCAATCGGAGCCACGCGCCACGGCCACACTTAGCACGGCAAGGGAGGGAAGCCGGAGAGAAGCCGGAGAGAAGCCGAAGCCCGAGGCAAACAAGGCAACGCTAAGACCAGAAACACCAAAAAGCAAGAGGGCGAGGTGGACCCCCCGGCAAGGCCCTTGCCAGGGCAGCCTCCGCGGCCCCAGCAAGAGCCTTGCCGGGGCAACTTGCCCGACACCAGCAGAGTGAGCCACCCTCGAGCCCAAAAGTTCCAAACGCCGCCAACAACTACGTTGGAACCAAGGCTCGGGAGGCACCTCTGAGGTGGCATGCAGATCTTTGTCAAGATCATAAACACACAAGATCAGATGGGGACCAGAAGACGGCGACCCTCGGCGGGATCCTAGCCGAGGCGATCCACAAGACCCCCAGCAAGCGCCTTGCCGGGGATGACTGCAACGCCATGGCAAGACCCCTGCCGGGCCCCCGGCAAGGCCCTTGTCGAGGACATCAGCGGGGCCACAGCCAGACCCGCATCGACCAAGACTCCACCGTCGTTCGCATGCAGCTGCCGGCCCAACCAGCTCGGCAGGCACCTGCGTGGCAAACATGCGGCTTCCAGGCCAACTTAGCAAGCTCCTACGTGGTGGCACGCAGATCTTCGTGAAGGCTCCACCACCGCGCCACCCTAGCTGCCTGCCTGCCTACATGGCGCTACATGCATTGCTGGCCTAGGCACGTGTCGAAGCAAGGCGAGGCAGCGACGGACGGGACGGGCCTCGCCCCCGTCCCCGATAAAGCTAAGGGACACCTAAGCGATGCATTAAATGTGCCTTGTCCTGTAATACGGGCGATAAGCTCACGGCACTGTAGACCTTTCCACCTCCTGTGTGCCACTGTGGCGACCCCTTCCGACTATAAAAGGAGGCCCATGGCATACTGGAGAGGGATTTGGCTCTTTGGAACCACGCAGCTCCCATAGCTAGTTCAAGAGCTCAAGAACACTCTCAAATACACACCAAAGTAGGACTAGGGTATTACGCATCCTCGCGGCCCAAACCTGGGTAAACGAACTGTGTCTGGCTCCTAATCCCGCTCTTCTCACAACCCCGCACCCCGCCAACCGTAGTAGGGATTCTTGTGATCCCATAGGTGTCGTTCTCCCCAACACTCTCTCTCTCACACACCCCTCTCCCACACACACACTCGATGTCTCTTCCAAATAGTCTGCTCCCCCCGCCCGCACCCATGCTATCCCGCTACTACACATGTCACACCATTCCCCCTTCCCTTAGACTAGGTTTACATCATTAGTGGTCTCTCTACTCCACATACACACACTCCCTCTCACACACAAACGCGTGCACAAACACACACAAACACGCACAAACACCCATTTATCTAGATCCTCATATCTCCCCATGTCCGCATGTGTATATCACACACTCACTCTCTAATTATGTATATGTGTATCCACGTTACACAACACAAAGCCCCATGTACATGTCTCTCTCTATCCTCCACACACATAGACACAAAGAATCTGTTATCATTGCCTCAGTCTCTAGACATATCACACACGCACACTGTCTCTCTCTCTCGCAAACACGCTCAACAAGGGTTTCCCCGTGAATAACTTACCGTCTATTCATCAACAGTCATGGCAGTACGGCGAACACAAGACGTGAAAAAGAATAAATCTACACGTGCTTAGACCACCTAGAATGACTACTAGGACTAGAGCAAGCCTAAACGCGCGCCACCGTCACCCCCTCCTTATCGGCGACGGGAAAACCTTTGTTTTACACAGTCGAGAAGTCATTGTGCTAAGGCCCCACATGCTGAGGCGTTGAATAGAATGTAGATGCTAGTTTACGGAAACAAGTATCGATAATACGTTTGTATCTCCATACTTATATTTCTTCTCTTATAAAAAACCGAGTTGGTGATGATGGTACGCATGCCATCTTGCAATATAGACCGTCCGATCTATATCTGATAGATGGAAATTAAACTAAAAGATACCCGCACCCCTCTCCACATTTGCAGACAAGGCCTTCCCTCGTTCATCCTTATCTCCAACAACCTCATTGTTGAGCAATTAAGAAAGGAAGCCTCTGGAACAAACTGGCCTGGTGGCCGCTGCCGGCGTCGTCAATCCCCATGCCTCCGCTCAGTCCGACCACCAATCACCACCATGCCCCACTCCTCTTCACCTTATATCATATTTCTCGAGATATCATTAGTTTTTACACATGGAATTACTCCCGCATGGGTCAATCACAACAAGTGTTTTATAAAATATGCATCTTGATGTTTCGTGCAATGCACAGATCTTGCTAGTACTCCTACAGAAGACTAAGTTGATGATGATGGTGTGTCTGTCATCCGTTGTTTCTGACCATTAGATCTACATCTAACGACTGTGAGGTAAGTTGTTGCCTTTTCTCACCAACATCCCACTTGTCTACCAATTTGCAGAAAAACCCATAATTAGTATCTTAAAATCAACCACATCCCTCCCTCACCTCACCAAAACAGCCCAAGAAATATATTCTAATTGAAACATAATATATCTCTAGTGATATATGTATATCAAAATTAGAGTGTTTTGTATCAAGTTTGTGAATAAGTATTATTCTAATTATGATTCGTTGCAACGCACATGAACATTGCTAGTATTTCCAACCATGCATTTTTTCCTAGTATTCCATCGTTTTGAGTTTTCCATCAAGATATTAGTCACTCATGGTTGATATTTACTTATTGGCTTCCAAAGCTTAACTTTCACTCCTACTTACAATATGTAGAGTATTTAACAAAAAACTACCACTTTCAACCAGCCCTAGGAAGAATCTATTGTACAAAAAATAGAAAAAACATACCCAAAATTTCTTAATCCACACCAAAAACTACTACCTAGTACTCCTACTGATTAGGTTCGTTTAAACCCATTTATGACAGGGTTGGCCCACACGTCCGTGCTGACGAGGCAGCTTAAACCAACACATTTTGTTTGACCGTTGACACGAGGGACCCACATCTGACCTTCTATCCTGTTATTCCCCCTCAAATCATTATTTTTCCTGAACATTACTTCAAACGGTACTGATGCGTGTTTGTCGGTGGCGCTGGTGATGAGCGAGTTGGCCGCCGCTCCGCCGGACGGGCCGGACGCCGCGCTGGCCTCGGCATGGGTTGGCAGGCTGGCCCGAGCGTGACTCACGAGCGAGCAAGCCGCCGCGCTGGCCTTCGCTTGAGCTAGATGGCTGGCCTTAGCACGGCGCGCGCGAGCAAGCCGTCGCGCCGACGTGCCAATCTAGCTAGCAAACCTTGCAGACAAGCAGCTGGACGGAGCTATCTTGGCTAGCTAGCGGCCGCGAGCGCCGGACGGAGCTGGCATCCGGGCTGCCGCAAGATGGGCTCCGCTGTAACACCCCGCATGTAACTTTCCATATTTGTAACTCCAACTCTTGCCATTTTCGGCTATGTGTTATGATATTCCCTTCGTGGTCAGGTTTTGTTTGTCGTTTTGCATTTTGTTCATGTCATGCATTTCATATCATGTCATCATGTGCATTGCATTTGCATACGTGTTCGTCTCATGCATCCGAGCATTTTCCCCGTTGTCCGTTTTGCAATCCGGCGCTCCCATCTCCTCCGGTGCACCCCTCTTATTTTCTTTCGTGAGCGGGTGTCAAATGTTCTCGGAATAGACCGAGGCTTGTCAAGTGGCCTTGGTATACCACCGGTAGACCACCGGTCAAGTTTCGTTCCATTTGGAGGTCGTTTGGTACTCCAACGGTTAACCGGGTAACCGCAAAGTCCATTTGTGTGTTGCAGCAGAACCCCTCTCAAAATCAGCCCAAAAACTCCTCTAAGTCACTTCCATGCTCTAGGTCGTTCGATCACGATCGTGTGGGCGAAAACCGCACCTCATTTCGACTCTCCTAACTCCCTCTAGCTATATAAATGCATCCCCTCCCGTATACAATCGCAGATGAAACCCTAGCATTTTCCCCCGCCGCCGCCGGACACGTCCGTACCCCGCCGGACGAAGCCTGCAGCCACCCCGAGCACACCACGTGGCGCCGTCGCCGCCGCACCACCGCGGCCGGGGAAGCCCACATCGGGCCCCGCGAGCCCGCGCGCCTCCTCCAGCGCCCCCGCCGCCATCGCCTCCCACCGGCGCCGCCGCGCCCGGCACCGGCCGCCGCCGCCGTCGCCTCCGCCGCCGCGCTCGCCGCCGTCCTCCTCCTCCCCACTGCCAGATCCCTCCGGCCTCCTCCTCCGGCGGCCGAGCGCCTCCTCTCCCCCTGACGCCGGCCGCCGCGGCCTCCCTCTCCTCTCCCGTCGCCAGCGAGCTCGGCCTCGGCCAGATCTCGATCTGTTTGACGAAGGTTGACTTTCCCGAGACCCCTAAATTTTGCTGTCCTGTGATTTTTACAGCATGTCCCCTTGTTCATCATGGCATAACTCTCGGCATATAGCTCCGTTTTGCGCGTGTAATATATTGAAATGTTCGCCTCGTGATGCTCTACATTTTGTTCCATTGCACCATGTTCATTAGAGGCCATCTTGATGCCCAAATCTCTGGTGCAAGAGTGCTACTTGCTGTTATCTGCTAGTTCTTAACAGAACTTGGAGATTTGTTATTTTTGTATCATTTAATCTGTGCATCTTATGGGCATGAGCTCTACATGTGTTTTGTTGTATGCCATGCCATCTTTCCATTGGTGTATGCCATGTATTTTTGTGATCCCTGTGGTGACTAGCACAAGCATGCAAACTAGGCCCCGTAATGTTTCTGATTTCAGGGACTTAAGAGATTTCTCCAAGTTTTTGTCTGCTGTTATTTTGTTGCCATGTAAACTTGATGCTACAGAGAGATCCATGCATATTTTGAAGATGTTCAGTAAGGATGTTTTGTAGATATTGTTGTAGTTGATCCATTCCTGCCCTTGTTTGAAATTATGGTGTGCCATAGCATAATTCAATCTTGCTCTACTTTTGCTATAAAATATTTCTGGCAGATTGTTAACATGATATTCAATTTTGCCAAGCTTGTTGTAGTTGATCCATACATGCTATGCTTTTGTTCTTGCCATGGATAGCTTCATAAACATGCCATCTTACTATAGGTATGCTTGTTTGGTCCTGAATTGCTTTGTGGTGAGTGCATCAAGCTCACCAAGATGCCTTCATATTATTGTTTCTGCCATGCTCTGTTTTCTGCTAAGTCTGAAACCTGTTAACGAAACTTGCTATGTTTACATGGTTGCCATCATATCTTCTGCTCCTTTTTGTCTTATGGTCAGTAGGGGACTTTTGTCATATGAATTTAGTAGAATACTGCCATGCCTTGTTTTGCCATGTTAAGTTCCTGTAGCATGTTGTTTTCGTGCTCTGAACATTGCTAACTGATGCAGTTTTCTGCCATGTCCAGTAATTTCACTAAGTCTGTGAACCTGTTATCTTTTGTACTTTTGCCATGCTTGTTTGAGCCTGTTATGTTGTGATCTAGCCATAGCTCAGTGTTCATCTTTTGTCAAGCATCTCCTGTAGATTACTTCCATATGCTTTGTTGCTATGTTGGAGTGTTGTAGCATTGTTACTTGTTGCATTTTAAGTGCTATCATGCTGTTAATCGCAGATTCGTGTCATTCTTGTTTTGCTTGCCATTTGCAAACCGTGCATCCGTTCCCGGTGATCTTTATATCGATTTCAACCGAAATCATCTCATATTTCCAGTGGCATGCTTGGTTTGCCAAGTTACTGCCTTTTTCATCTTTTTCCTTCCGGAGCACGCATATCATATCTTGCATATCATTCATGTTTTGCATCATGTTGCTTGTGCATTTCTCGTGATTGATTGTGGTTCCATTGCTTGTGTTCTTGTCTTGGGTAGAGCCGGGAGATGAGTTCGTGAACGAGGAACCTGTTGAGTACGCTTACGAGGATCAAGCTTTCGACAACTCTGAGAACCTTGCAGGCAAGATGACCATACCCTCGAAATCACTTCTATCTTTGCTTTGCTAGTTGTTCGTTCTATTGCCATGCTGCGCCACCTACCACTTGCTATATCATGCCTCCCATATTGCCATGTCAGCCTCTAACCATCTTTTCCTAGCAAACCGTTGTTTGGCTAAGTTACCGCTTTTGCTCAGCCCTTCGTATAGCGTTGTTAGTTGCAGGTGAAGTTGAAGTTTGTTCCATGTTGGAACATGGATATGTTGGGATATCACAATATCTCTTATTTAATTAATGCATCTATATATTTGGTAAAGGGTGGAAGGCTCGGCCTTATGCCTGGTGTTTTGTTCCACTCTTGCCGCCCTAGTTTCTGTCATACCGGGATTATGTTCCTTGAGTTTGCGTTCCTTACGCGGTTGGGTTATTTATGGGACCCCCTTGATAGTTCGCCTTGAATAAAACTCCTCCAGCAAGGCCCAACTTTGGTTTTACCATTTGCCACCTAAGCCTTGTCCCCCGGGTTTTCGCGAGCCCGAGGCTCATCTTTATTTTAACCCCCGGGCCAGTGTTCCTCTGAGTGCTGGTCCAAACTAGAGCACAGTGCGGGACCGTCCCTTGGCAACTTGGGTTATGTTGGTACCTGTACGCTTCGCTTATCCGGTGTGCCCTGAGAACGAGATATGTGCAGCTCCTATCGGGATTTTTCGGCACATCCGGGCGGCTTTGCTGGTCTTGTTTTACCATTGTCGAAATGTCTTGTAAACCGGGATTCCGAGACTGATCGGGTCTTCCGGGAGAAGGTTTATCCTTCGTTGACTGTGAGAGCTTATGATGGGCTAAGTTGGGACACCCCTGCAGGGTATTATCTTTCGAAAGTCGTGCCCGCGGTTATGAGGCAGATGGGAATTTGTTAATGTCCGGTTGTAGAGAACTTGTCACTTGAACCAAGTGAAATACATCAACTGCGTGTGTAGCCGTGATGGTCTCTTCTCGGCGGAGTCCGGGAAGTGAACACGGTTTGAGTTATGAATGCCATAAGTAGTAGTTTAGGATCACTTCTTGGTCATTTATAGATGACGACCGTTCCGTTGCTTCTCTTCTCGCTCTCACTTGCGTATGTTAGCCACCATATATGCTTTTTTGCCTGTTGCAGCTCCACCTCTTTACGCATCCTTTCCTACAAGCTTAAATAGTCTTGATCTCGCGGGTGTGAGATTGCTGAGTCCTCGTGACTCACAGATTCTACCAAAACAGTTGCAGGTGCCGACGATGCCAGTGCAGATTACGGGATCGATCTCAAGTGGGAGTTCGATGAGGAACGTGGTCGTTACTATGTGTCTTTTCCCGATGATCAGTAGTGGAGCCCAGTTGGGACGATCGGGGATCTAGCATTTGGGGTTATCTTATTTTCATTTGGATCTTGACCGTAGTCGGTCTATGTGTGTATTTTGGATGATGTATGAATTATTTTTATGTATTGTGTGAAGTGGCGATTGTAAGCCAACTCTTTATCCCATTCTTGTTCATTACATGGGATTGTGTGAAGATGACCCTTCTTGCAACAAAACCAAAATGCGGTTATGCCTCTAAGTTGTGCCTCGACACGTGGGAGATATAGCCGCATTGTGGGCGTTACAAGTTGGTAATCAGAGCCATCCCCGACTTAGGAGCCCCCTGCTTGATCGAATCGCTGGCGTTGTTGAGTCTAGAACAAAAATGTTTTGAGTCTTAGGATTATATATATCGGAGAGTAGGATTCTTTTTACTCCTCAGTCCCTTCGTCGCTCTGGTGAGGTCTCCTGACGTAGAAGTTTTGACTCTTCTCTCCTCAAATTTCACTAAAAAAAATTAGGATCACGCGGGTATCTTGGAATCGTTCCGATGGTTTTGTGACGAGAACATTGTTCCTGGTGCCTCCTGACATTTAGGGGTTGTGGCAGTGTCCCGGGGAGTTGAGCTCCGAGGTGTTGTCGTCACAATTTTATCGTTGCAGTTCTGGAATACCTGAGTTTCGCCGACATCGAAATCTCTTTTATGCAGTTGTTGGTGAGATCACCTCGACGCCACCCAGTACTGGGGCGGGAGTTCGGGAGTATTGCCATAACTCGTATAACGGATGTTTTTCGAAGGTTGAGGTACACGATTTCCGAAGGTTTCTTGGTTATGTGTTGACGGATGGATACAGCTGGATCTAGGGATTGCTAGTTTGGGTGATATATTTTGTGTCCCCTGTATCCCCAACACCAGATTGCATAACCAGAAAGTTTCGGGAGTTTATAAGTGGGAATTCAAGTAGCTCTTAGGATATCTTTCCGACAGACGCATGATATGAGATTGGGGTTCGACGTCTAGTGGTCCGCCTTTCCACGGTTGGTTTTACAGTGGTCTCGTAGTGTCTTAAAGAGTCCTTGGCTATGCCGACTCGGGGACGCTTCGTATGTCATGTGCACAGCCTTGTACATGATGGTGCTGTACGATTGAGCCCGTGTGGGCCCCACCACGAAAACTTCGGACGAAATATCTATCATATGTTCTTGGTGACTCGGATATTGATCTTATTCTCGGGATGGACTGGCTTTCTAAGCACAAAGCTCAACTTGATTGTGCTGCCAGGGAAATTCAATTGACACACTCTTCTAAGCATGTGATCATTTATGCCGCTCGTGATGAAACCATTCGGTTATTTTCTCTCAATGAGAAGGGCGAATTGAATGCCATCTCTCAAATTCCAGTCGTTTGTGAGTATCAAGATGTTTTTCCAAAAGAGCTTCCGGGTATGCCTCCTCACCGGCCAGTTGAGTTCGTTATCGATCTTGAGCCGGGAACTGAACCCGTTTGCAAGCGTCCATACAAGCTTGGACCTAAGGAGCTGAAGGAATTAAAGAAACAGCTCGATGAACAAGAGCGTCTGGGTTTGATCAGACCGAGTTCATCTCCATGGGGTTGTGGTGTTCTTTTTGTCCAGAAGAAGGATGGCACGGACCGACTTTGTGTCGACTACCGTCCATTGAACAAGAAGACAATCAAGAACACGTATCCACTTCCCAACATCAATGAGCTATTCGAGCAACTCAAAGGCGCTAAAGTATTCTCCAAGCTTGACCTTCGTATGGCTTATCATCAGATTCGCATTCGTGAAGAAGATATTCCCAAGACAGCATTCAGAACAAGCTTTGGTTCTTATGAATATACTGGCATGTCTTTCGGCCTTGTCAATGCTCCTCCAGTATTCTCTCGGATGATGAATTTCATCTTCAACCCTTATACCAATGAATTCGTCCTGGTGTATCTCGATGATATATTGGTCTTCTCCAAGAATAAGAAGGATCATGCCAAACATTTGTGATTGGTGCTCGACAAGCTCAGAGAGTATCAATTTTATGCGAAGTTCTCCAAATGTGAGTTTTGGCTTGATGAAGTTCTTTACCTTGGTCACATCATCTCTGCCAAGGGCATCTCTGTTAACCCCGAGAAGGTGTCCGCAATTGTGCATTGGGAACCTCCTCAGAATGTCAAGCAGCTTCGCAGTTTTCTGGGTCTTGCAAGCTATTGCCGAAGATTTGTTGAGAATTTCTCTAAGATTGCAAAGCCTCTTTCCAACCTCCTCCAGAAGCATGTGAAGTATGTCTGGTCTCCTGAGTGTGACGTTGCTTTCAACACTCTCAAAGAGAAACTCGTCACAGCTCCTATCTTAACTCCTCCTGATGAATCCAAGCCATTTGAAGTTTTCTGTGATGCTTCTCTCCAAGGTCTTGGTGCTGTGTTAATGCAAGAGAAGAAAGTTGTGGCCTATACCTCTCGTCAGTTAAAGCCCAACGAGAAGAACTACCCCACTCATGATCTTGAGTTGGCGGCAGTTGTCCATGCATTAATAACGTGGAGACATCTCTTGTTGGGAAGACAAGTGGACATTTTCACCGATCACAAGAGTCTCAAGTACATCTTCACTCAGCCCAACCTCAACCTCAGGCAGACTCGATGGGTCGAAATGATTCAAGAGTACAATCCGAGTATTGAATATACTCCAGGCAAGGCCAATGTCATTGCAGATGCTTTAAGCAGGAAGGCTTATTGCAATAGCTTAATTCTAAAGCCATTCCAACCGGATCTTTGTGAAGCTTTCCGCAAGCTAAATCTCCCAGTTGTTCCTCAAGGCTTTCTTGCCAACCTCATAGTCTCTCCTACTTTGGAAGATCAAATTCGTGAGGCACAACTCCTTGATGCCATGGTGAAGAAGGTGAAACGTGGTATCGACAAGGGCCTTTCCAAATACAAGTGCTATCGCATTGATGACAGAGACACTTTACTCTTCGAGGACCGGATTGTGGTTCCTAAAGGTGATCTAAGGAAAGTCATAATGAACGAAGCGCACAATTCTCTTCGGTCCATTCATCCTGGAAGTACGAAGATGTACCATGACCTCAAGCAGTCGTATTGGTGGACTCGAATGAAGCGAGAAATCACTCAATTCATGAATGAATGTGATGTCTGTCGAAGAGTGAAAGCAGAACACCAACGACCAGCTGGTCTCCTCCAACCTCTTGCTATCCCAGAGTGGAAGTTTGATCATATCGAAATGGACTTCGTGACTGGATTTCCAAAGTCCAAGCGCGGAAATGATGCTATCTTCGTTGTCATCGACAAGCTTTCTAAAGTGGCTCATTTCCTTCCAATCAAAGAATCCATCACAGCAGCTCAGTTGGCAGAGCTATACACCTCCAGGATTGTCTCCTTGCATGGCATTCCACAATTGATCTCTTCAGATCGTGGAAGCATCTTCACCTCTAAGTTCTGGGACTCCTTCCAGAAGGCCATGGGCACTAACATTCGCTTCAGCACAGCTTTCCATCCTCAAACTAGTGGCCAAGTCGAGCGAGTCAATCAAATTCTTGAAGATATGCTCAGGGCTTGTGTCATTTCCTTTGGCATCAAATGGGAAGATTGTCTTCCATATGCTGAATTCTCCTACAACAACAGTTTCCAAGCGAGTTCGGGCAAGGCCCCATTCGAGATTCTCTATGGCAGAAAGTGTCGTACTCCTCTCAATTGGTCAGAGACTGGTGAACGCCAACTTCTTGGAAATGACTTAATCACAAAAGCTGAAGAAATGTGTAAAGTCATTCGTGAAAATCTCAAAGCCGCGCAATCGCGCCAGAAGAGTTACTATGATAGTAAGCACCGTGATTTGGCTTTCGAGATCGGAGACCATGTCTACCTCCGCGTCTCTCCAATGAAAGGCACTCGTCGCTTCGGTATCAAAGGGAAGCTTGCCCCTAGATACGTGGGTCCTTTCAAGATCATTGGCAAAAGAGGCGACCTCGCCTATCAACTTGAGCTTCCTTCCAACTTCGCGAACGTGCACGTTGTGTTCCACGTGTCACAGCTTCGCAAGTGCTTCAAGACGCCTGAGCGCACTATCAACTTCGAAGAGATTGACCTTCAAGAATATATGTCTTATCATGAGCACCCCGTTGCTATTCTTGAAGAAACTGAGCGCAAGACTCGCAACAAGTCAATCAAATTCCTGAAAGTGAAGTGGTCGCACCATTCCGACCGAGAAGCCACCTGGGAACGCGAGGACCATCTCCGTTCCGAATATCCGGAGTTCTTTCAGTCCTAGATCTCGGGACGAGATCCTCTCGTAGTGGTGGAGTGTTGTAACACCCCGCATGTAACTTTCCATATTTGTAACTCCAACTCTTGCCATTTTCGGCTATGTGTTATGATATTCCCTTCGTGGTCAGGTTTTGTTTGTCGTTTTGCATTTTGTTCATGTCATGCATTTCATATCATCTCATCATGTGCATTGCATTTGCATACGTGTTCGTCTCATGCATCCGAGCATTTTCCCCGTTGTCCGTTTTGCAATCCGGCGCTCCCATCTCCTCCGGTGCACCCTCTTGTTTTATTTCGTGAGCGGGTGTCAAACGTTCTCGGAATGGACCAAGGCTTGTCAAGTGGCCTTGGTATACCACCGGTAGACCACCGGTCAAGTTTCGTTCCATTTGGAGGTCGTTTGGTACTCCAACGGTTAACCGGGTAACCGCAAAGTCCATTTGTGTGTTGCGGCAAAACCCCTCTCGAAATCAGCCCAAAAACTCCTCTAAGTCACTTCCATGCTCTAGGTCGTTCGATCACGATCGTGTGGGCGAAAACCGCACCTCATTTGCGACAAAACCAAAATGCGGTTATGCCTCTAAGTCGTGCCTCGACACGTGGGAGATACAGCCGCATTGTGGGCGTTACATCCGCACTGTTGGCGGTTTTGACCTCGCCTTCTGCCGACGGCGGTAACTGCGTCCCATGGCCAAGGATGACTAGGTGGACGGGCCGGAGGTAGGAGGTCACTCGGGGATTTTTGTGCAGACTGACATGTAGGTCCCACAAGTCATAACGCCCGGTCGAATAGAAGGCATTGACTTAATGGGCGACATGGGCCCTGTCAGAGGTTAGAGTTAGATTCTAACCCTGAACTAACTCTAACCAAAGTGGTGTTTGGATGGCAGGGTTAGATTGACAACAAATGTATCCAAACAAGGCCATGGGTTGAAACGTCCTATAACGGCATTTTGTAGAGTAGTCGTTTCTTGGTAGGGCTGGTTGGTAAGAGCATGTACAATGGTTGATAAGGTAGTCTTATCTTAAGTCTGCCACGTATGCAAGTGGTAGTAGTTTCTTGGCATTATTAGTGGTTTGTTGCATTATTAGGGGTTTCTTGTAAGGAATAATGTACTACTAGCGACAAAAGGCGATTCTAGGTTGCGTTGTACTCCAATGAGTACTACTAGTGGTCGCGGGAGTGTATACCTTGTTTTCTGGGTTCGATCCCGGCCGAACGCACGGCGGTCTTTTTTTTAGATAGTAACTTCGCTGCGAGCCAATATTTTACACGGGTAGTTTGAGTTTTGAAGTCAAACGGACGTGTGGCACCACAATCTGGGTGCACTGGATAGCCTAGCCACGTGACCGGTTTTTCCTTCCCAGCATCCCGTGGCTCGCGTGCTCGCCCTAGCCGCACCTTGCTTGCAGCTTCCTCATCATCTAGTAGCATATTTAAACTAGCGCCTCCCAGTTAAGCCCGAGGAGCCGGAAAAGCCTGGCGGGGCATTGGGAACTGTGCAATATGGCTCTGTACGTAAAGTGCTCTACTACTACTCTGTAGCTTGTCGCGTTGCACGCAAGGACTTCACTCCATTATCGCTCTACTATAAAAGAAATTTCGCTTGACGTGTTTTTTTTGAAACGGAGGCAAAAGCTTTTCTTCATCTCATTCATAAAGAAGGAACTACTAACAAAGTTCGACAAGATCCATTACACCTCCACAAATGGAAGCGAAAAGCCTAGTCTCGCTGTATCAAATAACTCAAATGTTCTGCCCCCGCAGTAACCGTCGCTGATAAACAGGCTGCTAGTGTGTGCGTGAGAGGAGCCGCTGAGTAGGCCAGCTACATGAGAGGAGCGGCTGAATAGAGCACCGAGAGTACCCACTAGGCCACTACGCAGGTGTACTTTCCCTGCATTGATAGTACAGCGATGGTTCTAGAGAACAGTAGTACCCTCCACTTCCAACTGTAGCTCCTTGGCCCTGAGATTCAAGAGTTCAAAACTGGTGCACTATACTACACTAGACTAGAAGTACAGTACATCACACTACTAGTTGAGAAAAAGTAGTACTAGTAATGCTACAGTATGAGTACGTACTCCTCCGTCACATAATGTAAGACGTTTTTTGACACTAGTTGCCGTGTACAAAAAATAGCAAAAACATACCCAAAATTTCTTAATC
This sequence comes from Triticum aestivum, assembly GCF_018294505.1. Classification (NCBI taxonomy): domain Eukaryota; kingdom Viridiplantae; phylum Streptophyta; class Magnoliopsida; order Poales; family Poaceae; genus Triticum; species Triticum aestivum. Next base: position 466,261,373 of record NC_057799.1, on the reverse strand, counting down.
CACGGCAAAAACTACTACCTAGTGCCAAAAATTTCTTACTAGTGCTATTATTTATAGTATAATGCAATCCCATAACGTCCCATAATGCTAGTACTAGTAGTAAATAATAGCCTCACCCCTTCGCTAAGGAACGATCTATAGTTGGAAGGGATGAGGCCCTGCGGTTACTACGCTCTTATCTCCTCCTCGACAGTTCCCCTCCCCTGAAGAGAAGGCAGTTCGTCGTTGCTCCCATGGATTTGCCAGGCGGTTCTCCTCCTCGTCGGGGCTGGGAGACCTTGGACGACGATCCTCTGGGAGAAATCGCACGCCGCTCCGACGTCCTCACCGCCGCAAGACTCGGTGCTTCCGCACCAACTTTTTCAAGACGGTGCTTAAACAGGCTTGGGAAAAGGCCATGCTTGTTGGTCTTCCATGCGTCCTCGAGGAGAAGGTTCTTCTATGGGACAATCCTTCGAACAGTCCACCGCTCCCTGGCCATGGTTGCACATTGACTCCGCTAGAGTTGCCGACGTTGAGAGGTAGTCGATTTTGTCCGATGAGCAGGTCAGTAATGGAGTTTGATCATGTAGTACTTAGTTATTCCATTTCCATCCCGTAATTTCTCCACTGCCCACCGTCTTATATATAGGTCCGGGTCGGTGCCAACAAAGATTGGCTTTCATACCTCTGGCCGGATACCACCATCATTTTGCACAACATCCACAGCAGTGCAGCCGTTCCAGCAGACCCCTTCCCCACCATTGGGATCAGCCTTCCGGACAGGCTGGGCTTGAATACATATGACGATGCCTACATGAGATTGAAGAAGAGAGCAATTGCGGACCCGCCGACAAAGCGACGCGGCTACGATGATTACTATCTCATCGCGGTGTTCGTCATAAGGATTGCCATCAATGCAAGAGGCAGTAACGGCAGAGGCTGGCGCATGTTGGCGGTGGCAGATTTGTACCCCTACACGTTCGAAGACGTCGTGCGCCATCTAGGCCGCATCTTCGCAGTGACAAGCCAGGGGACTTGTTTCATCTAGTTGCCATCCTACAGTACGGGAGATTACAAACGGAATGCACAAACCATCATTTGCATCCCTAACGGTACTCCATTATTTTGCAGGGACCAGTCATCCCCCGATCAAAATTCGCCGATCCTGGATGTGCATTTGCATCCGCGATTCGGTCTAACCTGGAACCTTGTAGTTGACTTTGGCATATTGGGATCAACTATCTTAGCAGTCGTTACCCATGGTACCACTGATGTGCAACATGGTCACACAATCTACCATGATCGGACTATCACCATCTACCCAGGTATTCCATTTTTTAACCCTCTCGCCTTCTCTTTCATTGTTGTACTAGTACTAGTAGGAGTACTTTTTACCTTGGAAGACGCGTATAGCTAGCTAGGCCCTTGAAGACTTGAACCCACTAGCTGCCACCATTTTTGTTTTTCCATGTCTTACTATCTCATCCATGTAGCCAAGAGTGGCTATATATAATAAGTCGGTTATTTTACTTCCTCTATACTGGAGTAGTACTATTTGCTGCACAGTATTACTGACCGCCATATTTGAGCACAACATTATTATGCATGGACCTTGACTATGTACGTCACCATGTGTCCAGATCTGAGATGCCGCGTGTACCAGATGAACAGCGCCGAGTTCAACCCCCGTGATGCTAGGTGGGTGCCGAGGAACACTCTTGGAGAGTACTCGCTTTTCATTGGGGACAGCTACCCCATTGTGAAGCGGATGCCACCTTCCGTGCACGACATGGAAGGCCTGCCGTTCATGAAGCATGGTTGTGTCTTCAGTGCGCACCGTCAGATGAACGACATGCTGGGACACGCTATCCCTGATTTATGCCGCTTCAGCTTGGATGAGTCTCCATCGTGTGGAACCAGACTAGAAAGCTGCGATAATGATTCCCGTTGCCCACCGCTATGGATCGTGCCATCCATGAAGAACACCTGGGAGTGGAACCTGGAGGAGGACATGTAGCCCATCTATAACGTGTAAGTGGAGTACGGTAAATTGTGAACGGTAGTGCTGTGAATATATGTAGACTAGTCGTGCACAAATTTATCACATGAATTGGAGATGAACTTGTGTGGCATACTGGCATTTGTCCTTTAGAATTTATTACACCGAAATGTGTTATGTGTACGTGCAACTTGTGTGGTTGTTGCACGGGCTCCAACACGCTCTTTGAGAAAAAAAGGTGGCACAGCTTTGGATATACGTGATGTGGCGGCATCATACAGTAGCATCGTTCGCTATAGTTGTAGTACACTCCTACTAGGACAACAACTCCTATAAAACCTTGCGCTTGGCTCTTTGCCTCTTCGGGAGGTTCAACAGTTAGTACTCGTGTCAACCTTGCACTTGGCTCTTCGCCTCTTCGGAAGGTCCAACAATGATGATACTACAGTACAATATGCTTCTGGCAATCTGACACTGATTGAACTGCTGCATGTCCACCGCGAGGGCGAGGGAGAGGGAGAGGGAGAGGGCGCTGTAGTCAAAACCCTCTCCTCGTCCTGCGAACCACCGCGCGCGTGGGCGAGGGAGAGGCGTAGTAAGCAAGCTTCTCCTCATTCGGCGAGTTGACGGGACACATCAAAGCAGTACTAGTACTACTCCATACTGCATCCTTTCCGGTTAATATGGCTTAATTTTAAACGAGAAAAATACACTGGCGGTCAATGTATGTAACAATACGCTCTTTACGGTCACTATATATAGTTTTGCGGTGATTATACGATCACTAGCTCATTGTAGAGCAACGTATTGCACCCTACTGATCGGCCACATAGTCGATGTCACACTTTGTTGACTGGTTAAATTGTCACCTGGTTTCTGGGTCCCACTTGTCAGTTGGCAGAGCAAAGAAATCAGTTAAACAAAACTTTACGCAGGCGCGACAGGAGTCCAACCCTTGCGCGCGAACCACCCTGGCTATGTATGTGAGTGCATGCACGTGTACTCACTCGGTCTTCCAACAAAGAGTGTACATCGGCTAAAAAACAAAGAGTGTAGTACATCTACACTTCCAATGCATTTAGCCTTTAATCTAAATCGATATTGATTGGCTAATGCACCAACTTGTGCTCTAGGTATAGGCTACATATCTATCCTTAATTACAGCATGCAACGGCCGTCATTTAAACTTCTTCTCTCAATGGTTGCATGCACACATAAGTCTGCTACTTTTGGGTGTTAATTATGCCCTGGTCAATGTGTAAATCTCTAAATGTACAGTCTTTCACGGACGTAGGGAGTAGGTTGAGCACTTGAGCGTGAGCATGTGTGTTGCGTCATGTGTTGTGTGCCACATGGCTGTGTGAGTGTTGCGTGCGTCCATCTGTACATGTGAGTGTTGCATGTTGCATGCATGAGTGCATGGGGCTTACTCCCTCCCATTGAGATGTTCATATTTCAAGCTTCCTCTGTTCCCTCCATATGGTGATACTCCCTCTGTTCCCAAATACGGAGTAAAAGCCTCCCTCTGTTCCCAAATACGGAGTATTTGTCTTTCTAGAGATTTCAACAAGTGACTATGTACGGAGCAAAATGAGTGAAGTGAGCGTAGAGGCATAGGGATATTGTAGAAAGGAAGTCATCGCGATCCATTATTCCCCATCTCGGTCAGAGAGAACTATTCAACTAGTCTTCGCAGTGAAGTCACAATACACGCTGCAGCAGATGGGACACTTAATTAATAAGCTGAACCAGCGTGTTGGTGTTACTAAATCAGCCTTACCCAGTACTGCCATCATGTTTGCCAGTAGAGCACGCTTCCGCAAATACGCCTACGCACCTCTGTCCTCCATTAACTGACATATGGGCCCTCTTGTGGTAGACCCACATGTCATCGGTGTAACTATTTACACTCCGAAGGACGGTATATCCTGGTAGTAGTACTAGTAGAATTGAGATTAATGCACTTTCTTCCCCGTCTTCCACTCTTCTTCCTCCTCTCTTCTTCTTCCTCCTCTCTTCCCCATCGTCGGCCGCACAACGTTTACCCCCGCTCACTGCTCGCTCGCCCACGCCATCTTCCTTGGTAGCTCGCGCGTACCATATCCCCCCGCTCACTACTCGGCCACACGAAGAGAAGCTTCTTTGCTCGCCCGCCCGAATCCACTTCCCCGCTGGCTCGCAGGCACCGAAAACCCCAATGGCAGAACCGACTGACACGCAGAGCCGCGATTGGAATTCCCTCCCCGATGTTCTCTTGGAGCAAATCTGTAATCGTATGGACCTACTCAGCACCGTCTGTCTGGCGGCATGCTCGGTGTCTTTGTACCGTCTACTCGTCTGCAACCAGTCGGCTCTTTTCAAGACACCCTGCTTGTTGATGCCCGATCCTCGCAGGTGGCCCAGACACCGACTTGACGATCCTACGGAGGTTGTCGTGGTGCCCCTCGACATGCTACCACTACCTGTCCACCTGTCCTTCATGCGCGGCCACTACAGGGCGGGCATGAAGGCCAACTGGATCGTCCTCACCCACCAATCCGGTAGTCCGTGGAATCTCATGGATATCTAGACCCAGCGAGAGATCACCCTTCCATCGTTGGATACCACCGCCATCAAGCCTCGCGGCCCACCGGACACTCCTGCCTACTACGCACGAGACGCATCAAGCTTTTGGCTCGACCTCTGTTTGCTGAAAGTTGTAATCTGCGAAGTGCCCACACCATCAGAAGACTACATGTATTACAAGCTCATTGCCTTGTTCAACATGGGATTAGTCTATCTGGAATCCGGTCGCCATACATGGTTATGGCTCATCGTCAATCCTGTTGAGGCAACATTTCTGTCTGATGCTATAGTGCACGATGGCATCGTTTACGCGGTCGACGCACAGATTGGCTGCCTATACTGGTGGAATCTATCGTCGTGTAATTGTTCTATCTCATCTCATCTTTACCTTACGAATACGAATGCATGTTCATTGTTACAAATTTAGAATAGATAGTATGTCTATAACCACATCATTGCTATATGTTCCTCTCATTTCCTAGATTTTTATGACCACACATGTTATCGTTAGAGTTGATATGAGAACAATTGGCATCTAATGATTGTTAGAATAGATATTATGAGCATAACATCATGATTGCTATATGTTACTCTCATTTCCAAGATTTTTATAACAACGCATGTTATTGCTTAGAGTTGATATGAGAACAATAGTAGTAAGTGCTATGGTAGAATATGAGTAGGCTCTGTCATAGCTGTTTTCCTCTCATTGTTACATGATGTTTGAACCATGACATATTGCTAGAATATGAAAGCCATTGGCTTATTTTTTTAACTTGGGGTATGATTATGACCACGACATTGCAATTCTCTGTCTATGATATGTGTCACTATTATAATAATCTTAATTCCACACATACTCTGAACATGATTGTTTATTTTTGTCCTTTTGGTCTCCAATTTGAATTGTTGCAGCAGATGCAAATGCGCTGGCCTTCATGATTCCATGACCTGGAATCATACCAGCCGATGGGTGGTGGTTTGTCGCTCGTTCAGCTGACGGCGGTCATTTGATGCTCATTTGCACGTACCAAATTGACCAAACCATTACATCAAACCACATGCAGTACAATGCGTGGGGCGTTCGTGACATTGATGGCTATGGCTGCTACTTGTTCGAGAAAGATCCCAGCACCGTTGGGCCAGGCGTATTCAACTGGAGGCGGGTTTACAGCCTTGGCAACCACTCCATGTTCCTCGGGCTCAATTATACGATCATCCAACCAATCATCGATCATATCACCGGCGATGATTACCGTGCTACGCAACTTCCATTCGCCAGGGGGGACTGTGTTTACACATCATACCATGGGTTTCATGAATTACCATATCCAGAGATTCGTTGACACAGCTTGTTGCCAGATAATCTTCAGTGTGTGAAAGGCATCAAGCTTCCATGCGATGGATGGCTTTTGCAAACCCGACATGCGGCGATGTGGTTCATGCCAACAGCAAATATGCACAACTTGATTCGTGCTGATATCTAGACTAAGCCATGTATTCTGCTGCTGTAGCACGACCCTCTTTTGTTGGATATTATGTACTGTTGTTAGTTTGAAGCACTCCTATGGTTTGAAGGATAGATACCTTCCTGGGATCAAGTGCATCCTAACTCACCTGCGTAGGATGTACTGATAATGATGATGGAGATGTTGTGCAGAAGCCATATATATATATCAATTAGGCTTCAAGTACGTACTTGTTAGTTAAACCTATGGTTAAAATGTGACACTAAATATGACTAGTAAGTAGTACAGTAGCAGTACTAGTATACGTTGGTTAAATTATTCATCATGTCCACACATTGAATTGACGTGACAACACGCTGCGCGTGAGGTGACACAAGAATCCCGGCGGCATGTTCGGGTATTCTGGACTTCAGATTTGGAGTACCACTTATCTGTCGAAATCTTTCATCATTCACTTAAAACAGTCGATTGATCATACATTGAGGACCATATAACTGGAATTAACCGATGCAAGTCGAAGAAGGATTGGACGGTGCTGCCGGCTGGCGTCAAGTTCGATCCCACGGATCAGGAGCTGATCGAGCACCTTGAGGCCAAAGTGAGTGCTGATAGCGCGAGATCTCACCCTCTCATCGATTTGTTCATACCAACCATCGACAGCGAGCACGGCATATGCTACACCCATCCTGAGAAACTTCGAGGTAAGACACCGATCGGCCGTCTACTTGCACAAACATATTCCTTTGTTTATAGCTCTATTTTTCTTTTTAGACGCAGACCTGGTGAAGCAATTACAATTTGACAGTTAATAAAAAGTGAAACAAGTGACTGCAACATGCCAAAGATGTTATGAAAATGCCAACTACGTGCACTAAAACTTGTATTCGACAATACTGCAGGTATCACACTGAGTGGCCTAAGCAAGCATTTCTTCTAGCACAATTCCAGGACGTTCAAAGGGCACGTGGACGCGTCGCAAGATACAGTCAGAGTGTGGCATGCATGCGATGTGGCACAAGACCGGCAGTACCTTGCTGGTGATGCTCAACGGTCGGTAGACGGGCAGCAAAAAGGTTCTGGTGCTGCACACCAACAAGAACTTCGACCACTAGAGGACCAACTGGGTGATGCACCAGTACCACCTCGGGGACCTGGACAAGAGAAGGAGCGGGAGCTGGTCCTCTGCAAGATTTTCTACCAGACGAAACACTAGGGCCAGGAGTAAAAAGATTATAAGTTAGTTTGGTATTGGTACTTGTACTACCTTGTCGTCCGCAAGTTGGTATTGTTGTTAACGATCTTTTGGTATGAACTTGGCATTTGCTTCCAACCATCATGCCGAGGGTCGACGTGGATATAAAGCTGAATCATTTGTTTCGAAACGAATTTTCAGGCACCTGATTTTTATTTGATGGGTAGCATAAGCACCTGCCGTTCGAATTCCCAGTTCTCCAATTTTTTTGAAACAAGTGCATGCACTTATTATCACGATGAAAAAAAATATCCCTGCTGCATCCCAGTTATCAGTCTGTACTTGCAGAATTCTCTCGTTTATTGAGCAGGTATATTGTTTTTTCAGGTCGAGCAAGTTTCAACTGGGCTATAGACTGCCCAGGCTTGGTTTTGTTTTTAACAGGCCCAGCCCATGACGACAACGGGGCACAAAGATCCAGCAGGTATCTACTGGCCTCTGGCCCGCCAGCGTTAGTTATATTTTGTCTTACAACATCCGCAGGCAGTTTTTTTACTAAATCAAACACACAACCAGTTCTATTTTCCTCTTGAAACGCATGTCCTACATCTGTTTTCTAATCTCTACCTATAGTTTTACTAGTTCATATACACGTATCATTATATTGAAAATACATAAAATTCCCTTTCCATATTACATCCTTATTTTTGTTGTTGTTTTCCCTCCCAGCGCTGATTTTGTTACCACTGGTTTTCCCTTAATAAATCAACTCTATTGTCCCACGTCTTATTTGCTTACAAAAACAAAATGATTTTTTTTGGCAAACCAAAAAGTTCTTAAAAATGTTTATCATTTCGGGATTACAACAGTTCGGACTCCACCGAAATATGCAAAATAAGGTTGAACTTTTTGACTATGGTCCTGGGCAGAAAATGGGCTATAATAAATTACTTAAGAATTAGCAAACGGGCTGCGAATTATTAAAAAATAGCAAATGGTCTCTATGTTGTCTGCCACAGATTTGGAGGCTGACTTGTGGGCCTACTAAGTTCATGCGTACACAAGGTTTCTCAAAAAAGAAACTTAGTCAACAATCGCCTCTACCAGCGTCAGACCGTTAGATGTCAATCTAACGGCAATCGTGCTTCTTCAGTCTCTGATCTTCCTGCCCCAGCCGCCCAAACCAGAGCCGTCGGAACTGCCTGCTCCCGCCTCCCATGGCCGGCTGTGCTGCCGGGCAGGCCTCACGGCCCCATCATACTCGCATCCCTGGCCTGTCTATCCCTCTACTCACCCACACCTCCTGTTATTTTCCGGCGACGCCAGCCAAACCAGTCAACCCTCATACTCTCCACCGTGTGGGCAGCCACTGTCGTGTCTTCCCCAGCTCCGTGTCGTTCCCTTCGTAGGCCTCGCCATCGTCCACCACCCTGGTGCTCTCGGCGCGGCGTGGTTAACATGGTCAACGAACGACATCCATCGGAAGTGGACTGTACGTGCAGAGGCTGACAGCTGGTTCCACGGCCGCACACAAGGAAATGCCTCCTTATTACGCGCAGAATAATGATTCCTCCACCTGACATCTGGGACCCGCCGGAAGGGCCTCTATATTTCGTGAAAAAAAGTTCCCTCCGTTGACAGGTCGGACCCACCAACTATATCTTCGCACGCAAGGAAGTGCCTTCTTATTACGCACAAAAAAATGAATACCCCCCTGCCAGCGAGGAGCCACCATAGTGGGAGGCTGACTTGTGGGCCTACTAAGTTGACGGGGACGGAGGGCTTTGTCAACTTAGTCAATATATGAACGATTCTAGCTCCAGTGACCGTACGATGTCCATCCAAAGGCCGTAGTGCTTCTTCAACCTCTGGTATTCTTACTCCAGCCGCCCAAAGCAGCGCCGGTCGTGCCGCCTGCTCCTGCCTCTCGTGGCCGGCTGTGCTGCCGCGGAGGCCTCACCGCCCCCTACTACTCCCACCGCTGGCCAGGCCCTGTGGCAACGGCAGCCTCACACCGCAACCGAACCAGTGAACCCTCGTACTCCTCTCCGCGCGGGCTTCCACTGCCGCGTCTTCCCCGGCTCCGCGTCGCCCCCTTCCTAGGCCTCGTCGTCGTCCACCGCCCTGGTGCTCTCGGCGCGGCGTGGTCAACGTGGTCAAGGAACGACTTCCATTGGACATGGACTGTACGTGGAGAGGCTGACAGCTGGGTCCACGGCCGTAGCAAGGAAGTGCCTCCTTATTATGCGGAAAATAATGATTCCTCCACCTGACAGCAGGGACCCACCGGACGGGCCACCGTATTTCACAAAAAAAATGTTCCCCCCTGACTGCTGGGACCCACCAGCTACATCTTCGCACACAAGGAAGTGCGTCCGGGCAAAAAAATGATTCGCCCCCTGACTGCTGGGACCCACCAGCTACATCTTCGCACGCAAGGAAGTCCCTGATAGTCGGGACCCACCTGGTCGAAGCGTACGTAGCGTTGTCATTCTGGTCGCGAACGTGTACGTACATACTGGTCGATGTAGAGGCGCGCACGTGTCGTAGTAGAGGCGCGCACGTGTCGTAGTAGAGGCACGCGCGTAGCATGTACACGTACGTACAGTGGCCAGGGTGCAAGAAAGTAAATACGGCCACGTACGTACATACGGGCGGGGTCTCGAAAGCCTACTCGCGCATACGTACGGCCAGGGCTCGTGTACATGGCTGGGTCGGAACGGAGAAACAGCGTCGTCGTCGTGTTCATGGGGAGCCAACCGGCTGGGTCGGAACGGAATGCGTCGCCGTGTTCATCGGGAGGGCTTGGACGGAACAGCCGATGGAAACGAGGCCTGGCGTACCGCAGAACGGAGGAAACGGCCTTGTGTTCGACCGGCCACGTTCGAAACGGGATCCTGTTCATCGGGAGGGGTCTGGCGTACCGCAAAACGGAGGAAACGGACTTGTGTTGGACCTCCTACTGTCGAAACGGGGTCCTGTTGATCCGGAGGGGTGTGGCGTACCGCAAAACAGAGGAAACGGACTTGTGTTGGAGCGCTATGGTCAAAACGGGGGTCCTGTTCATCGGGAGGGGTGTGGCGTACCGCAAAACGGGACTCCACGGGATACTATTCATCTCTACCGTCGACCTCCTCCAGCCTCCACGGGCTACTGTTCATCCACCATCGACCTCCTCCAGCCTCCACCTGCGACTGTTCATCCACGGGCTCCTGTTCATCCAGCCTCCACCGCGCGCTACTCCACCGGCTACTGTTCAACCACCCCTCTCCACAGGCTCCTATTCAACCACCCCTCCACGGGCTACTGTTCATCCACCCCTCCACCGTCTACTGTTCATCCACCCCTCCACGGGGTCGTCCTATTCATCCAGCCCTCCACGGGGTCCTGTTCATCCAGCCCCAACCGACTCGATCGATCGGGGTCCTGTTCATCTAGAGGCAACACCACGGGGTCCTGTTCATCCACCCCCACCGGGAACTGTTCATCTAACCCCCCCCCCAGCAACGCTCACTGTTCATCCAGAGGTAGCATCGATCGGTTTCAGTTAGCAGCAGTAGTGAAGGAATCCCTCGATCGGGTTCAGTTAACAGCCATCGATCGATCGCTCGGGTTCAGTAACGCGTAGCCTGCAGTGCAATCGCTCGGGTTCAGTAGGCGAACGCCTCGCTCGGGTTCAGTTAGAGCCCAATGCCTCGCACCCATGCGCGTGCGTGTACGAGAGAAACGCGCAAACCTCCGTGCATCGCTCGGCCCCGACCACCCACCGTAACCGGGAACACCCCGATATTTTCCTCGCCCTCGCTTCTACCACGATTTTTTCCGTCATGGACGGCCCAAAGAATGTCATGCAGCTGCGTCTCCGGCCCGCCCAGGACGAAAATCCCATTTTTGTCATGATTTTTTGTCATAGAAGTAGGAACCCACCACATCTATGATGATACCGGGTTTTGTCACAATTATCATCATAGAAGTGTCATAAGTATGACAGGAAAAAAATTCGTTCGGCCCAAAATGTCACGGATGTGTCTTTTTTTGTAGTGAACATGATCAGTAGCAAAGTAATATGATAGTTTTGATAATAGTGACAGTAGCAATGGTAACAGTAACAGTGATAACAGTAATTTTGTAGCAAGTGCAACAGTAACGATAGCATTAGTAACTTAGCAAGAACAATATAAGATAAATTCGTAGGCATTGGATCGATAATTTGTTGGATGATATTCATCATGTGACAGTCATAACCTAGGGCGATACGGCACTAGCTCCAGTTCATAAATATAATGTAGGCATGTATTCCGTAAATAGTCATACGTGCTTATGGAAAGAACTTGCATGACATCTTTTGTCCTACCCTCCCATGGTAGCGGGGTCCAAGAAACTAAGGGATATTAAGGCCTCCTTTTAATAGAGAACCGGAACAAAGCATTAACACACGGTGAATACATGAACTCCTCAAACTACGCTCATCACCGGGAGTCGTCCCGACTATTGTCACTCCGGGGTTGCCAGATCATAACACGTAGTAGGTGACTATAACTTGCAAGATCAGATCTAGAACATAGATATAATGATGATAACATAAATGGTTCAGATCTGAAATCATGGCACCCGGGCCCAAAGTGACAAGCATTAAGCATGGCAAATTCATAGCAACATCAATCTCAGAACATAGTGGATACTAGGGATCAAGCCCTAACAAAACTAACTAGATTACATGATCAATCTCATCCAACTCCTCACCGACCAGCGAGCCTACGAAGGATTCACACCCGGTGGGGAGCATCTTGGAATTGGCGATGGAGAAGGGTTGGTGATGATGAAGAACGAAGATCCCCCCTCTCCGGAGCCCCAAACGGACTCCAGATCTGGCGTCCCGATGAAGACTAGGAGGTAACGGCAGCTCCGTCTCATGGAACGTGATAATTTTTTATCCCTGGTTTTTCTGGAAAATAGGATTTTTTTGCGTCGGTTTCAGGGTCTGCGGGGCCGCCAGGTGGGGACAACCCACCTGGGCGCGCCTGGGAGGGCAGGCGTGCCCTGGTGGGTTATGCCCACCCAGGTGCCCCCCTCCGGTGGCTCTTGTCTCCAGAAATTCTCTTTATTGATATAAAAAATCCTCGCAAAGTTTCGTTCCATTCCGAGAACTTTTATTTCTGCACAAAAACAACACCATGGTAGTTCTGCGGAAAACAGCGTCAGTCCGGGGTTAGTTTCATTCTAATCATGCAAATTAGAGTCCAAAACAAGAGGAAAAGCGTTAGGAAAAGTAGATACGTTGGGGACGTATTAGATCCTAAAGAAAATTTGAGTGGGAAGAGTAGAAGAATCAAAACACCTACGTCACAATTCCTCACCAGAGCGATGAAGGGGCTGAGGAGTAAAAGAATTCCTACTCTCTAATATAACTAGACTCCAAAAAAGGTTTTCTTCTAGACTTGACAACGGCCAAACTACGATCAATCAAGGGGGCTCCTATGGTCGGTCGAGGCTCTGATACCAACTTGTCATGCCCAATATGTGACCCTATCTGAGAGGAATTCGAAGGTCCCGCCAAGGATAGAAGCGCATATTGAAGATGCTTTTGCAAGGTGGATATCATTACATCATACCATTACATAATAACTGGGGATACATACAAAGGCATACAAATGCCACAAGAATACATCAATACCTCATACAAGAGAACGACATCCGACTACAGATGGAACACAAGAAACTCAACGACATCCACCCTGCTAGCCCAGGCTGCTACCTGGAACCTATCCCTTGATCGAAGAAGAAGCAGACGAAGAACTCCAATACAAGTAAACATCGCTCTCACGTCATGATCATCGCATTGCCTGTACCTACAACTGTTGTTGTAGTAATTTGTGAGTCACGAGGACTCAGCAATCCCATTACCATGGGTATCAAGACTAGCAAAGCTTAAAGGGTGTGGAATGGATAAGTGGTGAGGTTGCAGCAGCACTAAGCTTTGTATGGTGACTAACTTATGAGTACAAGAATAAGATGAGAAACTACGCAACGGTCGCAAACTAGTAATGGTCAAGAAGTGATCCTGTACTACTTACGTTCAAACATAACCCAACCGTGTTCTGTTCTCGAACTCACCCGAAAAGAGACAGTCATGGTTACACACCTGGTTGGCGTATTTTAATTAAGTTTAGTTCAAGTCGACTACAAGCGGATATTAAGAACTCCCATCTGACACATAACCGCAGGCACGGATTTCGAAAGATCAAACCCTGCAGGGGTGTCCCAACTTAGCCCATGACAAGCTCTCACGATGAACAGAGGAAAATCCTCCTCCCGGAACAACCCGATCAAACTCGGAATCCCGGTTCACAAGACATTTCGACAATGGTAAAATAAGTCCAGCAAGACCTCCCGCGTGCCGACGCCCTGATAGTAGCCGCGCGTATCTCATCTCAGGCCACGACGGATGAGCTACGCGTACAGGTGCCAAAATACCCCAAGTTGCCAAGGGGCGGCCCCGCACAGTGCTCTAGTTTGGGACCAACACCATCAGCACTGGCCCCCATGTATTATGTTGAATAACAAACCTCGGGTAGCGCTAACTCCCTATGCATCATGTTTATTATCATGTTTAGTTATTAGGTTGAGCAAATGGTAAAACCAATGTTGGGTCTTGCTGGAGGAGTTTTATTCAAAGCGAACTGTCAAGGGGGCCCTGCTACGTCTTGAGCTTGCGTTGGTTTTCCTTGAAGAGGAAAGGGTGATGCAGCAAAGTAGCGTAAGTATTTCCCTTAGTTTTTGAGAACCAAGGTATCAATCCAGTAGGAGGCTCCTCAAAAGTCCCACGCACCTACACAAACAAACAAGAACCTCGCAACCAACGCAATAAATGGGTTGTCAATCCCTTCACGGCCACTTGCGAAAGTGAGATCTGATAGAGATAATATGATAAGATAAATATTTTTGGTATTTTATGATATAGATTGGAAAATAAAATATGCAAATAAAAGTAGATAGAAAACTTATATGATAAAAGATAGACCTGGGGGCCATAGGTTTCACTAGTGGCTTCTCTCAAGATAGCATAAGTATTGCGGTGGGTGAACAAATTACTGTCGAGCAATTGATAGAAAAGCGCATAGTTATGAGATTATCTAGGCATGATCATGTATATAGGCATCACGTCCATGACAAGTAGACCGAAACAATTCTGCATCTACTATTATTACTCCACACATCGACCGACTCCTGCCTGCATCTAGAGTATTAAGTTCATGAAGAACAGAGTAACGCATTAAGAAAGGTGGCATGATGTAGAGGGATAAACTCATGCAATATGGTATAAACCTCATCTTTTTATCCTCGATGGCAACAATACAATACGTGCCTTGCTGCCCCTGCTGTCACTGGGAAAGGACACCGCAAGATTGAACCCAAAGCTAAACACTTCTCCCATTGCAAGAAAGATCAATCTAGTAGGCCAAACCAAACTGATAATTTGAAGAGACTTGCAAAGGTAACTTAATCACACATAAAAGAATTCAGAGGAGATTCAAATATTTCTCATAGATAAACTTGATCATAAACCCACAATTCATCGGATCTCGACAAACACACCGCAAAAAGAGTTACATCGAATAGATCTCCAAGAAGATCAAGGAGAACTTTGTATTGAGATTCAAAGAGAGAGAAGAAGCCATCTAGCTAATAACTATGGACCCGAAGGTCTGTGGTAAACTACTCACGACTCATCGGAGAGGCCTTGGAGATGATGTAGAGGACCTCCGTGGTTGATTCCCCCTCCGGCGGAGCGCCGGCGAAGGCTCCAAGATGGGATCTCGCGGATACAGAAGGTTGCGGCGGTGGAAATAGTTTTTCGTGGTGCTCCTGGATGTTTTCGGGGTACGTGGGTATATATAGGAGGAAGAAGTAGGTCGGTGGACGCTCGAGGGGCCCACGAGGATGGGAGCCGCGCCCACCCCTAGGGGGGCGCCGGGCACCCTCGTGGCCGCCTCCTCTATTGCTTGACGTCCACTCCAATTCCCCTGGATTGTGTTTGTTCCAAAAAGATCGCTCCCGAAGGTTTCATTCCGTTTGGACTCCGTTTGATATTCCTTTCCTTCGAAACACTGAAATAGGCAAAAAACTGCAATTTGGGCTGGGCCTCCGGTTAGTAGGTTAGTCCCAAAAATGATATAAAAGTGTAAAGTAAAGCCCATAAACATCAAAAACGGGTAAAATAATAGCATGGAACAATCAAAAATTATAGATACATTGGAAACGTATCAAGCATCCCCAAGATTAATTCATGCTCGTCCTCGAGTAGGTAAATGATAAAAACAGAATTTTTGATGTGGAATGCTACCTAGCATAATTCTCAATGTAATTTTCTTTATTGTGGCATGAATGTTCAAATCCAAATGATTCAAAATAAAAGTTCATATTGACATAAGAAATAGTAATACTTCAAGCATACTAATCAAAGTAATCATGTCTTCTCAAAATAACATGGCTAAAGAAAGTTCATCCCTACAAAATCATATAGTTTGGTTATGCTCCATTTTCGTCACACAAGAATGCTCCCATCTTGCACACCCCCGATGACAGGCCAAGCAATTGTTTAATACTTTAGTAATCTCAAACTTTTTTCAACTTCCACGCAATACATGAGCGTGAGCCATGGATATAGCACTATGGGTGGAATAGAATATGATGATGGAGGTTGTGTGGAGAAGATAAAAAAAGGAGAAAGTCTCACATTGACGAGGCTAATCAACGGGCTATGGAGATGCCCATCAATTGATGTCAACATGAGGAGTAGGTATTGCCATGCAACGGATGCACTAGAGCTATAAATGTATGAAAGCTCAACAACAAAAACTAAGTGGGTGTGCATCCAACTTGCTTGCTCACGAAGACCTAGGGCATTTTAAGGAAGCCCATCGTAGGAATATACAAGCCAAGTTCTATAATGAAAAATTCCCACTAGTATATGAAAGTGACAACAAATGAGACTCTCTATATGAAGAACATGGTGCTACTTTGAAGCACAAGTGTGGAAAAGGATAGTAACATTGCCCCTTTTTATTTTCTTTTTTCTCTTTTTTTTCTTTGGCCTTTCTTTTTCTTTTTTTCTTTTCTTTTTGGCCTTTCCCCTTTTTTATTTTTCTTTTATTTGGGGACAATGCTCTGATAATGATGATCATCACACTTCTATTTATTTACAACTCATGAATTACAACTCAAAACTAGAACAAGATATGACTCTATATGAATGCCTCCGGCTGTGTACCGGGATGGGCAATGAATCAAGAGTGACATGTATGAAAAATTATGCATGGTGGCTTTGCCACAAATACGATGTCAACTACATGATCATGCAAGGCAATATGACAATGATGATGCATGTCATGATGATGAACGGAACGGTGGGAAGTTGCATGGCAATATATCTCGGAATGGCCATGGAAATGCCATAATAGGTAGGTATGGTGGCTGTTTTGAGGAAGATATAAGGAGGTTTATGTGTGATAGAGCGTATCGTATCATGGGGTTTGGATGCACCGGCGAAGTTTGCACCAACTCTTAAGGTGAGAAAGGGCAACGCGTGGTACCGAAGAGGCTAGCAATAATGGAAGGGTAAGAGTGCGTATAATCCATGGACTCAACATTAGTCATAAAGAACTCATATACTTATTGCAAAAATCTACAAGTCATCAAAAACCAAGCACTACGCGCATGCTCCTAGGGGGATAGATTGGTAGGAAAAGACCATCACTCGTCCCCGACCGCCACTCATAAGGACGACAATCTAAGAACACCTCATATTTCAAATTTGTTACACAACGGTTACCATACGTGCATGCTACGGGACTTGCCAACTTCAACACAAGCATTCTTTAAATTCACAATTACCCAACTAGCATGACTCTAATATCACCACCTCCTTGTCTCAAAACAATTATCAAGTATCAAATTGATCATAGCATCCAATTCACTTCCTATGATAGTTTTTATTATACCCAACTTGGATGCCCACCATTTTAGGACCAATTTTATAACCATAGCAAATACCATGCTGTTCTAAAATACTCTCAAAATAATATAAGTGAAGCATGAGAGATTAACAATTTCTACAAAATCAAGCCACCGCCGTGCTCTAAAATATATAAGTGAAGCACATAGAGCAAAAATTATCTAGCTCAAAAGATATAAGTGAAGCACATAGAGCAAAAATTATCTAGCTCAAAAGATATGAGTGAAGCACATAGAGTATTCTAATAAATTCCAAATCAAGTGGGCTTCTCCAAAAAGGTGTGTACAGCAAGGATGATTGTGGTAAACTAAAAATCAAAGACTAATATCATACAAGACGCTCCAAGCAAAACACATATCATGTGGCGAATAAAAATATAGCTCCAAGTAAAGTTACCGATAGACGAAGACGAAAGAGGGATGCCTTCCGGGGCATCCCCAAGCTTAGGCTCTTGCCACTCCTTGTTCCATAATCCATCAAATCTTTACCCAAAACTTGAAAATTTCACAACACAAAACTTAACAGAAATTCTCGTGAGCTCCGTTAGCGAAAGAAAACAAAACATCACTTCAAGGTACTGTAATGAACTCATTCTTTATTTGTATTGGTGTTAAACCTACTGTATTCCAACTTCTCTATGGTTTATAAACTATTTTACTAGCCATAGATTCATCAAAATAAGCAAACAACACACGAAAAACAGAATCTGTCAAAAACAGAACAGTCTCTAGTAATCTGTAACTAACGCAAACTTCTGGAACCCAAAAAATTCTACCAAAATAGGAAGACCTAGATAATTTGTTTATTGATCTACTTCAATTTGAATCAGTATTTTATCACGTTCTGGTGATTTTAAACAATTATTTTCGTGAACAGAAAGTTTCTGGAATTTTCAGCAAGATCAAATAACCATCATCCAAGAAGATACTATAGGTTTAACTTGGCACAAACACTAATTAAAACATAAAACCACATCTAAACAGAAGATAGATGAAATATTTATTACTAAACAGAAGCAAAAATCAAGAAACTAAAATAAAATTGGGTTGCCTCCCAACTAGCGCTATCGTTTAACGCCCCTAGCTAGGCATAAAAGCGAGGATAGATCTAAGTAATGTCGTTTTTGGCACTCAATTCATAAGTAGCTCGCATGATAGATTCATAAGGTAATTTGACTTTCTTTCTAGGGAAGTGTTCCATGCCTTTCCTTAATGGAAATTGGAATCTAATATTCCCTTCCTTCATATCAATAATTGCACCAATCGTTCTAAGGAAAGGTCTACCAAGAATAATAGGACATGAAAGATTGCAATCTATATCAAGAACGATAAAATCTATGGGCACGTAATTCCTATTTGCAACAATAAGAACATCATTGATCCTTCCCATATGTTTCTTAATGGTGGAATCTGCAAGGTGCAAATTTAAAGAGCAATCATCAAAATCATGGAAACCTAGAATATCACATAAAGTTTTCGGAATCGTGGAAACACTAGCACCCAAATCACACAAAGCATAGCACTCATAATATTTAATTTTAATACTTATAGTAGGTTCCCACTCATCATAAAGTTTCCTAGGTAAAGAAACTTCCAAATTAAGTTTTTCTTCATAAGATTGCATCAAGGCATCAACAATATGTTTGGTAAAAGCTTTATTTTGACTATAAGCATGAGGAGAATTCAACACGGATTGCAAAAAGGAAATACAATCTATTAAATAACAGTTATCATAATTAAATTCCTTGAAATCCATAATAGTGGGTTCAATGCTATTTAAAGTCTTGACCTCTCCAATCCCACTTTTACCAAATTTAGCATCAAGATCTAAAAACTCCGAATCATTGGGACGCCTTTTAACTAAAGTTGACTCGTCTCCAGTCCCATCATTATTAGGATTCATATTGCAAAACAAGGATTTAATAGGAGACACATCAATAACTTTTAAGTCTTCATCATTATTTTCATGGGAACTAGAAGAACACGCTTACAAAGCAATCTTTCTTAGCGCGCAATCTAGCGGTTCTTTCTTTGCACTCATCAATGGAATTCTCATGGATTTGAGAGACTCATTGATATCATGCTTAGGAGGAGTAGATCTAAGTGTCAAAGAATCAACATCAAGCGAAAGTCTATCAACGTTCCTAGCCAAATCATCAACTTTAAGCAATTTTTCTTCAAGCAAAGCATTGAAATTCTTTTGAGAGATCATAAATTCTTTAACACAATTCTCAAAATCAGAGGGCATCTTATTAAAATTTCCATAAGAATTATTGTAGGAATTTCCATAATTATTAGAGGAATTACTAGGGAACGGTCTAGAATTAAAGTTTCCTCTATAAGCATTGTTACCAAAATTATTCCTACCAACAAAATTCACATCCATAGATTCATTATTATTTTCAATCAAGGTAGACAAAGGAATATCATTAGGATCAATAGGAGCACTCTTAGTAGCAAACAATTTCATAAGTTCATCCATCTTTCCACTCAAAACATTAATTTGTTCTATATCATGCACTTTTTTACTAGTAGATCTTTCGGTGTGCCATTGAGAATAATTAACCATAATATTATCAAGGAGTTTAGTAGCTTCTCCTAAGGTGATTTCCATAAAGGTGCCTCCCGCGGCCAAATCTAAAAGATTTCTAGAAGCAAAATTCAATCTGGCATAAAAGTTGTGTATGATCATCCATAAGTTCAAACCATGAGTAGGGCAATTGCGAATCATTAATTTCATTCTTTCCCAAGATTGGGCAACATGCTCATGATCAAGTTGTTTAAAATTCATAATATTGTTCCTAAGAGAGATGATCTTAGCGGGAGGAAAATACTTAAGAGATAAAAGCATCTTTGCACTTATTCCATGAATCAATACTATTTTTAGCCAAAGACGAAAACCAAGTTTTAGCACGATCTCTAAGCGAAAACGGAAATAACTTCAATTTAACAATATCATTATCCATATCTTTATTCTTTTGCATATCACACAAATCAACAAAGTTGTTTAGATGGGTAGCGGCATCTTCACTAGGAAGGCCGGAGAATTGATCTTTCATAACAAGATTCAACAAAGCAGCATCGATTTCACAAGATTCAGCATCATTAAGAGGAGCAATCGGAGTGCTAAGGAAATCATTATTATTGGTATTGGAAAAGTCACACAATTTGGTATTATCTTGCGCCATCGTGACAAGCAATCCAACACACAAGCAAACAAAAAGGCAAGCGAAAGAGAGAGGAGATTGGGAAAGAGAGGGCGAATAAAACGGCAAGGGTGAAGTGGGGGAGAGGAAAACGAGAGGCAAATAGCAAATAATGTAATGCGAGGGAGATGAGTTTGTGATTGGTAGTTGGTATGTCTTAACTTGAGCGAAGACCTCCCCGGCAACGGCGCCAGAAATCCTTCTTGCTACGTCTTGAGCTTGCGTTGGTTTTCCTTGAAGAGGAAAGGGTGATGCAGCAAAGTAGCGTAAGTATTTCCCTCGGTTTTTGAGAACCAAGGTATCAATCCAGTAGGAGGCTCCTCAAAAGTCCCACGCACCTACACAAATAAACAAGAACCTCGCAACCAACGCAATAAAGGGGTTGTCAATCCCTTCACGGCCACTTGCGAAAGTGAGATCTGATAGAGATAATATGATAAGATAAATATTTTTGGTATTTTTATGATATAGATTGGAAAATAAAGTATGCAAATAAAAGTAGATAGAAAACTTATATGATAAAAGATAGACCCGGGCCATAGGTTTCACTAGTGGCTTCTCTCAAGATAGCATAAGTATTGCGGTGGGTGAACAAATTACTGTCGAGCAATTGATAGAAAAGCGCATAGTTATGAGATTATCTAGGCATGATCATGTATATAGGCATCACGTCCGTGACAAGTAGACCGAAAAGATTATGCATCTACTACTATTACTCCACACATCGACCGACTCCTGCCTGCATCTAGAGTATTAAGTTCATGAAGAACAGAGTAACGCATTAAGAAAGATGACATGATGTAGAGGGATAAACTCATGCAATATGATATAAACCCCATCTTTTTATCCTCGATGGCAACAATACAATACGTGCCTTGCTGCCCCTGCTGTCACTGGGAAAGGACACCGCAAGATTGAACCCAAAGCTAAGCACTTCTCCCATTGCAAGAAAGATCAATCTAGTAGGCCAAACCAAACTGATAATTCGAAGAGACTTGCAAAGATAACTTAATCACACATAAAAGAATTCAGAGGAGATTCAAATATTTCTCATAGATAAACTTGATCATAAACCCACAATTCATCGGATCTCGACAAACACACCGCAAAAAGAATTACATCGAATAGATCTCCAAGAAGATCAAGGAGAACATTGTATTGAGATTCAAAGAGAGAGAAGAAGCCATCTAGCTAATAACTATGGACCCGAAGGTCTGTGGTAAACTACTCACGACTCATCGGAGAGGCCTTGGAGATGATGTAGAGGCCCTCCATGGTTGATTCCCCCTCCGGCGGAGCGCCGGCGAAGGCTCCAAGATGGGATCTCGTGGATACAGAAGGTTGCGGCGGTGGAAATAGTTTTTTGTGGTTCTCCTGGATGTTTTCGGGGTACGTGGGTATATATAGGAGGAAGAAGTAGGTCGGTGGACGCTCGAGGGGCCCACGAGGGTGGGGGCGTGCCCACCCCTAGGGGGCGCGCCGGGCACCCTCGTGGCCGCCTCCTCTATTGCTTGACGTCCACTCCAAGTCCCCTGGATTGCGTTTGTTCCAAAAAGATCGCTCTCGAAGGTTTCATTCCGTTTGGACTCCGTTTGATATTCCTTTCCTTCGAAACACTGAAATAGGCAAAAAACAGCAATTTGGGCTGGGCCTCCGGTTAGTAGGTTAGTCCCAAAAATGATATAAAAGTGTAAAGTAAAGCCCATAAACATCCAAAACGGGTAATATAATAGCATGGAACAATCAAAAATTATAGATACGTTGGAGACGTATCAGCCCCATAAACCCCAACCGTGTTAGGAACACAAAATCAAGGAACATAACACCAGTATGACGGAAACTAGGGCAGCTGAGTGGAACAAAACAGCAGTCAAAAGGCCGAGCCTTCCACCCATTACCAAGTATATATGTGCATTAATTAAATAAGAGACATTGTGATATCCCATGACATCCATGTCCCAACATGGAACAACCTGCTCTGCAACTGCAGCTAGCAACGCTATAAGAGGGCTTGAGCAAAGCGGTAACATAGCCAAACAATGGTTTGCTAGGATGGTGGAAAAGGTTAGAGGCTATCATGGCAATTTGAGAGGCTTGATAAAGAAGTGGTAGGCAGCGCGACTTAGCGATAGCATCGAGACAACTGGAAAAGCAAAGATAGTAGTGGTATCCAGGGTAACGGTCATCTTGCCTATAATCCTGCTAGGAAGAAGACCCAGTCCATGAAGTAGACGAAGCAACATAGTCAAACGAATCCTCACAATCGCAACGTTAATGGAACTATCGAGAAGAAGCAACACCGGAAACAAGCAAACAATATGGTGAACAACCAAGCATAATCATGGCATGATGCACAACCAAGCATGATGCATGTCCGGTTTAAATGTGCATGGCATGGCAAAGTGCAACAAACAATACTACAAATCAAGTGGAGCTCAATATGCAACGAGTTGCATATTGACAAAACACCACATTCAAATATTTAGTTTGCTCTCAATATGAACCCAACAAGTTTAAATGTTCTTAACATGGCAAGAGGTGAAGCATAACAAAATTACACTGTCTAAGCAATTTAAATGGGGGCCAGAAAGAACAAACAACAAATCCAAAAAATCCCCATGTGCATATTTTGGATATGGTACTTTTCTGCCCTAAATCATATTTTAAAGTTGTAAACATCAAAATAAAGTGCACCAAGTTAATCTATGCATTTTTACACCCCAAATACACATAAAGTTTATATAATTCGGAGCTACGGTTATTTAGTTATGAAATAAACCATTTTAACATGTTATTTATGCAAATTAAATGCAAACAACAATGCAAACATTTTAAACATGGATGAAAGTTGGATATTGTGAAAGTACATGAAATTCTAAGCATTTTAAATATATAGTTTGTTTAATTTGGATGCATGCATATTTAGTTACTAACAATTCAAAATAATGGCATTGCTGTGAATATGCAGAAAATGAATAAATGCTAAATCACATGGGACAGGAAAAAAACATACACGGGCCAGATTCAACGTATTGTGCAAGCCCAGGAATGGAATTGGCCCAATCGGCTGAATGTGTGTGTGTGTGTGTGTGCAGGCGAAGAAAATAAACAGAGGAAAAGGGGGATAGTTGGGTTTTGAACCCAGGATCTCCTGGTCTACCAGATAGGCTAGCAAAGTGTTTTTGGAAAACATACCATGCGACGGAATAAGAACACCCCAAAACGCTAAAGCCTTATCCATGGAAGCATGAGGATCTCACCGGCGTTGCCAGCGAGCAAACGTGGCGATGCTAGGGGCCGCGGAGCTGCTGCGGGGGTGCGGGTTTGAACAAGGAGCTGCTGGAGGACGCAGCCTTGTTCGCATGTGTGTAGGCCGAGCTGCTGCTCGTGACCATGGCGGCCATGTGTGGCGAGGCAGGAACTACAACGGCGGGTGAAGTACAGCAAGTCCACCGGCCGAAGACCTATCCCAACTGCAGAGACGGCCAATTCCTGCAGATGGGAACCCCATTTCAGTTATTCCCAGTTTAAAAGATAATGCTTTCAATGTTGTTAGGGACTACGTGCATATATTCCCATCATGGGAAGATTATAGTGAAGACAAACACCATTTTCACATCTTCCTGTCCCACTTACATGTAAGTTCTATTATTCATGGTGATTATTTTCATGTTTTCTACTGATTGAACACATCAATGATTTACATTACATTGTTGTAAGTAGGCGAGGGTCAATCTGGATAGTCATGACAAGCAAAGCTTGCTTGTGCTTTTCAAGGAAGCATTGCAGCAGTATCGGCGTTACCTGAGGAAACCACACTTTGATGGCAAGTCTATAAACGAATTTCCGGTGAAGTCTCCTGTGCTAAATTTAGAAGACATTGAATGGAAAAACCTTGGTATGCACTAGTCTCGTTCCCAGGATGAGGTGTTGTCTATGATATCACATGACAAGAACTTCTACTTTTCCGCATGTGCCTTACGGATCTCTTTTGTAGGAAATCTACTCGAAGAAGAATTCCGGTTTGAAAAGGACGACAGGATATTGCAATATGCTGCCCACTGCTTTGCTCTTGTTAGTACCTATTGTCCTGTATCACTGTACTTGCATTCATACCAGGTTCATTATGTGACAGCAGTATTGAAAGCACAAGTGCTCCCTGGGTGATTTTGGTAATTAATGTCAACATATCTCTTGTTGTACTAACACTTTTACCTAGTATGTTTCAGAGAAGTTCAACATTGAAGTGGCATGGACTAGAGGATGTGGAACCCCTTCAAGATGCTAAGGACAAAGGATTGGCTCAAGCTCCAAGAACAAGACTCTACATTTTCTATTTTAGTGATCCAAGATCACATTGAGTCTATAGGAAAAGCCAATACTATCAAGAGGGGATGAGGTGTTGCTTAATGGCTTGCTTGCTCTAAGTGCTTAGTGATATGCTCCAAAGCCCTCAACTACCTTCTCACATCCACATATGACCCAAACCAAAATTCTAACTCGGCCCTACCGATTATTTCTATCCGGCGCCACCGAGTTCAGATGTCATAGCCTCTGCCACAAACCCTAGGCAAATCGGTCTCACCGATAGGGATCTCGGTCTCACCGAGATGGGATTGTAATCTCTCTGTGTATGTCCATTACCAAAATCGGTTTTACCGAGTTTGAGTAATCGGTACTACCGAGATTACAATGCAAACTCTCTGTTTCCCTTTCGTAACGTTTCGGTCTCACCGAGATGAGCGAATCGGTCCCACCGAGTTTGCCTGACCAACTTTTTGGTTAGCTTATTACCAAAATCACTGAGTTTGAGTAATCGGTCTCACCGAGATTACGTTATGCCCTAACCCTAATCATATCGGTCCTACCGAGTTGCATGTCGGTCCCACCGAAAATCCTAACGGTCACATGATTTGCTGAATCGGTCCGACCGAGTTTCTCAATTCGGTCTCACCGAGATTGGTAAGTTGTGTGTAACGGTTAGATTTTGTGTGGAGGCTATATATACCCCTCCACCCACTCTTCATTCGTGGAGAGAGCCATCAGAACATGCCTACACTTCCAACATACATTTTCTGAGAGAGAACCACCTACACTTGTGTTGAGACCAAGATATTCCATTCCTACCATATGAATCTTGATCTCTAGCCTTCCCCAAGTTGCTTTCCACTCAAATCTTCTTTCCACCAAATCCAAATCCTGTGAGAGAGAGTTGAGTGTTGGGGAGACTATCATTTGAAGCACAAGAGCAAGGAGTTCATCATCAACACACCATTTGTTACTTCTTGGAGAGTGGTGTCTCCTAGATTGGCTAGGTGTCACTTGGGAGCCTCCGACAAGATTGTGTAGTTGAACCAAGGAGTTTGTAAGGGCAAGGAGATCGCCTACTTCGTGAAGATCTACCCTAGTGAGGCAAGTCCTTCGTGGGCGACGGCCATGGTGGGATAGACAAGGTTGCTTCTTCGTGGACCCTTCGTGGGTGGAGCCCTCCGTGGACTCGCGCAACCATTACCCTTCGTGGGTTGAAGTCTCCATCAACGTGGATGTACGATAGCACCACCTATCGGAACCACGGCTCAAAAAATCTCTGTGTCTCCAAATTACGTTTGCACACTCCAATCCCATCCCTTTACATCCGTGCAAGTTGCATGCTTTACTTTCCGCTGCTCATATACTCTTTGCATGCTTGCTTGCTATGTATTGTGATTGTTAAACTTGTGCCAAAACTCCACTTCAACTCAAAGAAATTAAAAACTGCAACTTTTTCACTTAGTGTCTAATCACCCCCCTCTAGACACCTCTTCTCGATCCTTTCAAGTATGCATGATAGCTTGCTTATCAATTGTTCACTCCAAATTATCATATTTGTATTAATGGTTACATTAATGTAGAATATACCCAATGCCAATGAAAAAGTTTAGCTCTGCATTGTTCTTGTAAGTACATGCTGTCATTTATTAGTGTACTTATATTGACAGCTAGTTGTTCATGTACCATCACTCTGCAACTTATTTTCCTTTGCCCTCCATTTTCTACATATCAGATCTATATTTACTCTTACCATAAGTTTGGATAACACCAATGGTACTGAAGAAGTTTAGCTCTGCATTGCTCTTGGCTGTACCTTTTGCCTGTATCGTTGTACTTACATTTATAGCTACTTGGTTATGTAGCATCACTCTTCATCTTATCTTAAATATTCTCCATTTTTTCTTATATTATCACATCTATATTTACTCTTAACAAAATGTAGAATAAAGGCAATGCTTATGAAGAAGATTATGTGGTAAACTTCTTGAATCCCCCCCCATCAGCATGGACAGGGGCTTTATAGAGCAGGTCTTCACCACTAATGAAAGTCTGTCCTTCTCAAGCCTTCAAACTTTGTTGTGTATATTTGGTTAGGCATGACTGCAACAGCTGTTTATTTTTGGTGTTTGCATCAAATTGCATGTTTAAAGTTTATTATGAAGTTCATAAACAAAAGTTTGTCCTTCTCAATTTAAGTTTTCAGTTGTACAACCAAGTTCCTTCTTCATACCATGTAAATTAAACTATACAGAGCAAGTGACTTTCTTTTGCACTGCATGTATGCTTATGTTCTTGATCCGTAATCCAGTGGTGTGGTGAAACTACCCACTACAACACAATGTCATATTCTGCAGTGTCTTAACTATGAACAATGTCATATCATTCTACTGTTATTTAAACTGCATCTTTATTTGCCAATCTGAAATGGGATAAATTGACATCACACTAACCATTGATACTTATGAGTTCTTGATCTGTAGTCCAGTGGTGTCATGAAGCTGCCAACTCCTTCACAATGTCATTTCCTGCCATGTCTTAACCTGAACAATATCATATTATGTTAATGCTATTTTAAATTGTGTCACTTTATTTGCCAATAAGAAATGTGATGAATTGTCAGCACTGATATGTTGGAAAATATGCC
Source organism: Triticum aestivum (assembly GCF_018294505.1). NCBI lineage: Eukaryota > Viridiplantae > Streptophyta > Magnoliopsida > Poales > Poaceae > Triticum > Triticum aestivum. Next base: position 466,233,991 of record NC_057799.1, on the reverse strand, counting down.
CTAGAGGCAATAATAAATGGTTATTATTATATTTCTTTATTCATGGTAATTGTCTATTATTCATGCTATAATTGTATTGTCCGGAAATCGTAATACATGTGTGAATACATAGACCACAACGTGTCCCTAGTAAGCCTCTAGTTGACTAGCTCGTTGATCAACAGATAGTCATGGTTTCCTGACTATGGACATTGGATGTCATTGATAACGGGATCACATCATTAGGAGAATGATGTGATGGACAAGACCCAATCCTAAGCATAGCATAAAAGATCGTGTAGTTTCGTTTGCTAGAGCTTTTCCAATGTCAAGTATCTTTTCCTTAGACCATGAGATCGTGCAACTCTCGGATACCGTAGGAGTGCTTTGGGTGTGCCAAACGTCACAACGTAACTGGGTGACTATAAAGGTGCACTACGGGTATCTCCGAAAGTGTCTGTTGGGTTGGCACGGATCGAGACTGGGATTTGTCACTCCGTGTGACGGAGAGGTATCTCTGGGCCCACTCGGTGATGCATCATCATAATGAGCTCAATGTGACTAAGGCGTTAGTCACGGGATCATGCATTGCAGTACGAGTAAAGAGACTTGCCGGTAACGAGATTGAACAAGGTATTGGGATACCGACGATCGAATCTCAGGCAAGTAACATACCGATTGACAAAGGGAATTGCATACGGGATTGATTGAATCCTCGACACCGTGGTTCATCCGATGAGATCATCATGGAACATGTGGGAGCCAACATGGGTATCCAGATCCCGCTGTTGGTTATTGACCGGAGAGGCGTCTCGGTCATGTCTGCATGTCTCCCGAACCCGTAGGGTCTACACACTTAAGGTTCGGTGACGCTAGGGTTGTAGAGATATATGTATGCGGAAACCCGAAAGTTGTTCGGAGTCCCGGATGAGATCCCGGACGTCACGAGAGGTTCCGGAATGGTCCGGAGGTGAAGAATTATATATAGGAAGTCAAGTTTCGGCCACCGGGAAAGTTTCGGGGGTTACCGGTATTGTACCGGGACCACCGGAAGGGTCCCGGGGGTCCACCGGGTGGGGCCACCTATCCCGGAGGGCCCCGTGGGCTGAAAGTGGAAGGGAACCAGCCCTTAGTGGGCTGGGGCGGCCCCCTTGGGCCTCCCCCCTGCGCCTAGGGTTGGGAACCCTAGGGGGGGTTTCCCCCTTGCCTTGGGGGGCAAGGCAACCCTTCCCCCCCACTTGGCCGCCGCCCCCCCTTTGGATCTGATCTCCAGGGCCGGCGCCCCCCCCCCCAGGGGGCCTATATAAAGGGGGGGAGGGAGGGCAGCACACAACAGCCTTGGGCGCCTCCCTCCTCCCCTGCAACACCTCTCTCTCTCTCTCGCAGAAGCTCGGCGAAGCCCTGCCGGAGACCCGCTACATCCACCACCACGCCGTCGTGCTGTTGGATCTCCATCAACCTCTCCTTCCCCCTTGCTGGATCAAGAAGGAGGAGACGTCGCTGCACCGTACGTGTGTTGAACGCGGAGGTGTCGTCCGTTCGGCACTCGGTCATCGGTGATTTGGATCACGGCGAGTACGACTCCGTCATCCACGTTCATTGGAACGCTTTCGCTCGCGATCTACAAGGGTATGTAGATGCACTCCTTTCCCCTCATTGCTAGTAGACTCCATAGATGCATCTTGGTGAGCGTAGGAAAATTTTAAAATTATGCTACGATTCCCAACAGTGGCATCATGAGCCAGGCCTATGCGTAGTTACTATGCACGAGTAGAACACAAAGCAGTTGTGGGCGTTGAGTTTGCCAATTCTTCTTGCCGCTACTAGTCGTTTCTTGTTTCGGCGGCATTGTAGGATGAAGCGGCCCGGACCAACCTTACACGTACGCTTACGTGAGACTGGTTCCACCGACTGACATGCACTAGTTGCATAAGGTGGCTAGCGGGTGTCTGTCTCTCCTACTTTAGTCGGAACGGATTCGATGAAAAGGGTCCTTATGAAGGGTAAATAGAAATTGGCAAATCACGTTGTGGTCATACGTAGGTAAGAAAACGTTCTTGCTAGAAACCTACAAACCACGTAAAAACTTGCAACAACAATTAGAGGACGTCTAACTTGTTTTTGCAGCAAGTGTTATGTGATGTGATATGGCCAGAAGATGTGATGAATGATATATGTGATGTATGAGATTGATCATATTCTTGTAATAGGAATCACGACTTGCATGTCGATGAGTATGACAACCGGCAGGAGCCATAGGAGTTGTCTTTATTATTTTGCATGACCTGCGTGTCATTGAATAACGCCATGTAATTTACTTTACTTTGTTGCTAAACGCGTTAGCCATACAAGTAGAAGTAATCGTTGGCGTGACGACTTCATGAAGACACAATGATGGAGATCATGATGATGGAGATCATGGTGTCATGCCGGTGACGAAGATGATCATGGTGCCCCGAAGATGGAGATCAAAGGAGCATGATGATATTGGCCATATCATGTCACTATTTGATTGCATGTGATGTTTATCATGTTTCTTGCATCTTATTTGCTTAGAACGACGGTAGTAAGTAAGATGATCCCTTATAATAATTTCAAGAAAGTGTTCACCCTAACTGTGCACCGTTGCGAAGGTTCGTTGTTTCGAAGCACCACGTGATGATCGGGTGTGATAGATTCTAACGTTCGAATACAACGGGTGTTGACGAGCCTAGCATGTACAGACATGGCCTCGGAACGCACGCAATACACTTAGGTTGACTTGACGAGCCTAGCATGTACAGACATGGCCTCGGAACACGGAGGACCGAAAGGTCGAGCATGAGTCGTATAGAAGATACGATCAACATGGAGATGTTCACCGATCTTGACTAGTCCGTCTCACGTGATGATCGGACACGGCCTAGTTAAAGTCGGATCATGTTTCACTTAGATGACTAGAGGGATGTCTATCTGAGTGGGAGTTCATTAAATAATTTGATTATATGAACTTAATTATCATGAACTTAGTCTAAAATCTTTACACTATGTATTGTAGATCAAATGGCCACGTTGTCCTCAATTTCAACGCGTTCCTAGAGAAAACCAAGCTGAAAGATGATGGCAGCAACTATACGGACTGGGTCCGGAACCTGAGGATCATCCTCATAGCAGCCAAGAAAGATTATGTCTTAGAGGCACCGCTAGGTGAAGCACCAATCCCTGATAACCAAGACGTTATGAACGCTTGGCAGCAGCGTGCTGATGATTACTCCCTCGTTCAGTGCGGCATGCTTTACAGCTTAGAACCGGGTCTCCAAAACGTTTTGAGAAACATGGAGCATATGAGATGTTCGAGGAGCTGAAACTGGTTTTTCAAGCTCATGCCCGGGTCGAGAGATATGATGTCTCCGACAAGTTCTTCAGCTGTAAAATGGAGGAGAACAGTTCTGTTAGTGAGCACATACTCAGAATGTTTGGGTTGCACAACCGCTTGTCTCAGCTGGGAGTTAATCTCCCGGATGACGCGGTCGTTGACAGAATCCTCCAGTCGCTTCCACCAAGCTACAAGAGCTTTGTGATGAACTTCAATATGCAGGGGATGGAAAAGACCATTCCTGAGGTATATTCAATGCTGAAATCAGCTGAGGTAGAGATCAGAAAAGAACACCAAGTGTTGATGGTGAATAAAACCACTAAGTTCAAGAAGGGCAAGGGTAAGAAGAACTTCAAGAAGGACGGCAAGGGAGTTGCCGCGCCCGGTAAGCCAGTTACCGGGAAAAAGTCAAAGAATGGACCCAAGCCCGAGACTGAGTGCTTTTATTGCAAGGGAAGTGGTCACTGGAAGCGGAACTGCCCCAAATATTTAGCGGACAAGAAGAAGGCCAGCAACACCCAAGGTATATGTGATATACAAGTAATTGATGTGTACCTTACCAGTACTCGTAGTAGCTCCTGGGTATTTGATACCGGTGCGGTTGCTCATATTTGTAACTCAAAGCAGGAACTACGGAATAAACGGAGACTGGCAAAGGACGAGGTGACGATGCGCGTCGGGAATGGTTCCAAGGTCGATGTGATCGCCGTTGGCACGCTACCTCTGCATCTACCCACGGGATTAGTTTTAAACCTCAATAATTGTTATTTAGTGCCAGCTTTGAGCATGAACATTGTATCTGGATCTCGTTTAATTCGAGATGGCTACTCATTTAAATCTGAGAATAATGGTTGTTCTATTTATTTGAGAGATATGTTTTATGGTCATGCCCCGCTGGTCAATGGTTTATTTTTGATGAATCTCGAACGTGATGTTACACATATTCATAGTGTGAATACCAAAAGATGTAAAGTTGATAACGATAGTCCCACATACTTGTGGCACTGCCGCCTTGGTCACATTGGTGTCAAGCGCATGAAGAAGCTCCATGCAGATGGACTTTTGGAGTCTCTTGATTACGAATCATTTGACACGTGCGAACCATGCCTCATGGGTAAGATGACCAAGACTCCGTTCTCCGGAACAATGGAGCGAGCAACCAACTTATTGGAAATCATACATACCGATGTGTGCGGTCCAATGAGTGTTGAGGCTCGCGGAGGATATCGTTATGTTCTCACTCTCACTGATGACTTAAGTAGATATGGGTATGTCTACCTAATGAAACACAAGTCTGAAACCTTTGAAAAGTTCAAGGAATTTCAGAGTGAGGTTGAGAATCAACGTGACAGAAAAATAAAATTCTTACGATCAGATCGTGGAGGAGAATATTTAAGTCACGAATTTGGTACACACTTAAGGAAATGTGGAATAGTTTCACAACTCACGCCGCCTCGAACACCTCAGAGAAATGGTGTGTCCGAACGTCGTAATCGCACTCTATTGGATATGGTGCGATCTATGATGTCTCTTACTGATTTACCGCTCTCATTTTGGGGTTATGCTTTAGAGACTGCCGCATTCACTTTAAATAGGGCTCCGTCGAAATCCGTTGAGACGACACCGTATGAATTATTGTTTGGGAAGAAACCTAAGCTGTCGTTTCTAAAAGTTTGGGGATGCGATGCTTATGTCAAGAAACTTCAACCTGAAAAGCTCGAACCCAAATCGGAAAAATGCGTCTTCATAGGATACCCTAAGGAAACTATTGGGTATACCTTCTACCTCAGATCCGAAGGCAAGATCTTCGTTGCCAAGAACGGGTCCTTTCTGGAGAAGGAATTTCTCTCGAAAGAATTGAGTGGGAGGAAAGTGGAACTTGATGAGGTGATAGTCACCCCTTCCGAACCGGAAAGTAGCGCAGCGCGGGAAAATGTTCCTGTGGTGCCTACACCGACTGGGGAGGAAGTTAATGATGATGATCATGAAGCTTCGGATCAAGTTACTGAACTTCGTAGGTCCACAAGGACACGTTCCGCACCAGAGTGGTACGGCAACCCTGTCCTGGAAATCATGTTGTTAGACAACGGTGAACCTTCGAACTATGAAGAAGCGATGGCGGGCCCGGATTCCGACAAATGGCTAGAAGCCATGAAATCCGAGATAGGATCCATGTATGAAAACGAAGTATGGACTTTGACTGACTTGCCCGATGATCGGCGAGCCATAGAAAATAAATGGATCTTTAAGAAGAAGACGGACGCGGATGGTAATGTGACCATCTACAAAGCTCGACTTGTCGCTAAGGGTTATCGACAAGTTCAAGGGGTTGACTACGATGAGACTTTCTCACCCGTAGCGAAGCTGAAGTCCATCCGAATCATGTTAGCAATTGCCGCATACTATGATTATGAGATATGGCAGATGGACGTCAAAACGGCATTCCTTAATGGCTTCCTTAAGGAAGAGTTGTATATGATGCAGCCGGAAGGTTTTGTCGATCCTAAGAATGCTAACAAAGTATGCAAGCTCCAGCGCTCAATCTATGGGCTGGTGCAAGCATCTCGGAGTTGGAACATTCGCTTTGATGAGATGATCAAAGCGTTTGGGTTTACACAGACTTATGGAGAAGCTTGTGTTTACAAGAAAGTGAGTGGGAGCTCTGTAGCATTTCTCATATTATATGTGGATGACATATTATTGATGGGAAATGATATAGAATTCTTGAAAGTATAAAGGCCTATTTGAATAAGTGTTTTTCAATGAAGGACCTTGGAGAAGCTGCTTATATATTAGGCATCAAGATCTATAGAGATAGATCAAGACGCCTCATTGGTCTTTCACAAAGTACATGCCTTGACAAGATATTGAAGAAGTTCAGTATGGATCAGTCCAAGAAGGGGTTCTTGCCTGTATTGCAAGGTGTGCAATTGAGCACGGCTCAATGCCCGACCACGGCAGAAGATATAGAAGAGATGAGTGTCATCCCCTATGCCTCGGCCATAGGGTCTATTATGTATGCCATGCTGTGTACCAGACCTGATGTAAACCTTGCCGTAAGTTTGGTAGGAAGGTACCAAAGTAATCCCGGCAAGGAACACTGGACAGCGGTCAAGAATATCCTGAAGTACCTAAAGAGGACTAAGGATATGTTTCTCGTTTATGGAGGTGACGAAGAGCTCGTCGTAAAGGGTTACGTCGATGCTACCTTCGACACAGATCTGGATGACTCGAAGTCACAGACCGGATACGTGTATATTTTGAATGGAGGAGCAGTAAGCTGGTGCAGTTGCAAGCAAAGCGTCGTGGCGGGATCTACATGTGAAGCAGTCTGGATGAAGGAGTTCATTACCGACCTAGGGGTGATTCCCAATGCGTCGGGCCCGATGACTCTCTTCTGTGACAACACTGGAGCAATTGCCCTTGCGAAGGAGCCCAGGTTTCACAGGAAGACCAGGCATATCAAGCGTCGCTTCAACTCCATTCGTGAAAGTGTTCAAAATGGAGACATAGATATTTGTAAAGTACACACGGACCTGAATGTAGCAGATCCGTTGACTAAACCTCTCCCTAGAGAAAAACATGATCAACACCAGGACGCAATGGGTGTTCGATTCATCACAATGTAACTAGATTATTGACTCTAGTGCAAGTGGGAGACTGTTGGAAATATGCCCTAAGGCAATAATAAATGGTTATTATTATATTTCTTTGTTCATGGTAATTGTCTATTATTCATGCTATAATTGTATTGTCCGGAAATCGTAATACATGTGTGAATACATAGACCACAACGTGTCCCTAGTAAGCCTCTAGTTGACTAGCTCATTGATCAACAGATAGTCATGGTTTCCTGACTATGGACATTGGATGTCATTGATAACGGGATCACATCATTAGGAGAATGATGTGATGGACAAGACCCAATCCTAAGCATAGCATAAAAGATCGTGTAGTTTCGTTTGCTAGAGCTTTTCCAATGTCAAGTATCTTTTCCTTAGACCATGAGATCGTGCAACTCCCGGATACCGTAGGAGTGCTTTGGGTGTGCCAAACGTCACAACGTAACAGGGTGACTATAAAGGTGCACTACGGGTATCTCCGAAAGTGTCTGTTGGGTTGGCACGGATCGAGACTAGGATTTGTCACTCCGTGTGACGGAGAGGTATCTCTGGGCCCACTCGGTGATGCATCATCATAATGAGCTCAATGTGACTAAGGCGTTAGTCACGGGATCATGCATTGCGGTACGAGTAAAGAGACTTGCCGGTAACGAGATTGAACAAGGTATTGGGATACCGACGATCGAATCTCGGGCAAGTAACATACCGATTGACAAAGGGAATTGCATACGGGATTGATTGAATCCTCGACACCGTGGTTCATCCGATGAGATCATCGTGGAACATGTGGGAGCCAACATGGGTATCCAGATCCCGCTGTTGGTTATTGACCGGAGAGGCGTCTCGGTCATGTCTGCATGTCTCCCGAACCCGTAGGGTCTACACACTTAAGGTTCGGTGACGCTAGGGTTGTAGAGATATATGTATGCGGAAACCCGAAAGTTGTTCGGAGTCCCGGATGATATCCCGGACGTCACGAGAGGTTCCGAAATGGTCCGGAGGTGAAGAATTATATATAGGAAGTCAAGTTTCGGCCACCGGGAAAGTTTCGGGGGTTACCGGTATTGTACCGGGACCACCGGAAGGGTCCCGGGGGTCCACCGGGTGGGGCCACCTATCCCGGAGGGCCCCGTGGGCTGAAAGTGGAAGGGAACCAGCCCTTAGTGGGCTTGGGCGCCCCCCTTGGGCCTCCCCCCTGCGCCTAGGGTTGGGAACCCTAAGGGGGGAGCTTCCCCCTTGCCTTGGGGGGCAAGGCACCCCTTCCCCCCCACTTGGCCGCCGCCCCCCCTTTGGATCTGATCTCCAGGGCCGGTGCCCCCCCCCCAGGGGGCCTATATAAAGGGGGGAGGGAGGGCAGCACACAACAGCCTTGGGCGCCTCCCTCCTCCCCTGCAACACCTCTCTCTCTCTCTCTCGCAGAAGCTCGGCGAAGCCCTGCCGGAGACCCGCTACATCCACCACCACGCCGTCGTGCTGTTGGATCTCCATCAACCTCTCCTTCCCCCTTGCTGGATCAAGAAGGAGGAGACGTCGCTGCACTGTACGTGTGTTGAACGCGGAGGTGCCGTCCGTTCGGCACTCGGTCATCGGTGATTTGGATCACGGCAAGTACGACTCCGTCATCCACGTTCATTGGAACGCTTCCGCTCGCGATCTACAAGGGTATGTAGATGCACTCCTTTCCCCTCGTTGCTAGTAGACTCCATAGATGCATCTTGGTGAGTGTAGGAAAATTTTAAAATTATGCTACGATTCCCAACATGATATTTATATGTGCAGAACCTGTCATCTGTCTGCTTGTTTCTCTTTCAGAGTGAGGAGGATATAAGCGTCAAACCAACGCAATCTCATCAGCTTGCTCAGCTGCTTGCGCTGCAGCTCCCGAGCAGGCTAACCTTTCTTGAACTCTATTGAAGTGCTGTCGGTTTTGTATATTATTTTGTCGGCATGCTTATTTGCACTGGTGGCGATCTTTCATGCCCAGTATATGTAAGTTGTTGTCTGCTTGTGCTTTATTATCATAGTGGCGAACTTTGATGCCCACTGTATGTAATATGCCGTAATTTCTTTATTGTATAGCCTAGGTTTTTTTCTTATTCACGATGCTGCAGTTATTTTACTGTATATATATCCTGTCTTCGCTCCATGAAAAGTAAACCAGGCAAACCGTAAAATTACGGTACATAATCGGGTCGTCATGCAAATCACTATGTATGGGCCGCATTATGTGCCCAGTCATTTTGGACCGTTAACAGGCCTAAATGTAAATTGACCCACTAGTAGTTTTGGGCCTTTAATAGGCCGAGTAAACCGCCGGCCCTATTTTGGCAAGAAAATTCAATGGGCTTTTAGTAGGATGAAAAGTAGGTTGGGCCTGAAACGTGCCGAACAGCTCACGGGCCGACAGCAGGCCGAAATTGACCCCGGCCCATGTTTGTGCCAATCACATCACGGGCCGTTAATAGGCCAAAATTGTCTCGGTCCTTATTTGGCCCAATCAGATTATCGGCTATGAGCAGGCCGGATGCAAAGCGGACCATAATTAGGCCCAACTATATGACGGGCTTTTAACAGGTCGAAATAAATATAGGGCCGAAATGTTAAACGGGCCTTTAAGAAGCCGAAACTAATATCAGGCCGTACTATTAAATGGGCCTTTAGCAAACAAAAATCCTAACCGGACCTCAAGTGGGCCCAAAAGCACAACATCCTGTTGATGGGCCGAATCTGATATGGGCCATAATTTAGCCCAAAGAATGAAAGGCTCTTAGAGGGCCGGATCTGATATGGGTCGTAATATGGCCCAAAACATGGTAGGCTATTAACGGGCCGACTCTCATATGGGCCCTTATTAGGCCCAGAACATGGCAGGCTGTTAATTGACCGGATCAAATATGGGCCGGCATTTGGCCCAAAACATGGCAGCCTATTAACGGGCTGGCCCACTAGTGTCTTCAAAATCTTGTGGGCCTTTAGCTGGGCCGGCCCATTATGGTCTGCAAAATCTTGTGGGCCTTTAGCTGGGTCGGCCCATTATGGTCTGCAAAATCTTGTGGGCCTTTAGCTGGGCCGGCCCATTTAATCTTTATGGACCACTTTTGGGCCGGTCCACGTGTCAACATATCATAGGCGCATCTCGCCCATTGGATGAGTGACATCTGTGCCAATGCGGAGCTGGCACGTGGTTCCGTCGGCCAATGAGAATTTTACACGTGGAAAATCGCCATTGGTCGTGGCTGTTAGCGGGTTATCAGATCGGACACGGTAGCTTAACGGCAACCCGTTACGGTGGATGCCACGTGTCGGTTACCCTTGACGAAAGCACTTCCATGACGCGGCATTTATCGTCATGGAAGTGGACACTTCCGTGATGATAATTTTGGTATTGTCATGGAACACTTCTACGACAGCACAGGTATGACTATCTTGATTCGGTCATAAAATCGTCATGGATGTACATGCATGAAAGAAAAACGTGACCTACTATGACAAACACGTATCATCATGGAAGTGATTTTTTTGTAGTGTTACCAAATACCAATTGGGGCAGTGATAGGCGTCGGCAGTCCGGCCAAACAGTTGGGTCGGACTAGCCCCAGCCGCCCGATGCGAGTCGCCCTGGCCATTGGATCTAATAGGAAAAAAAACGGTTCGCCCAAACATCTCCTTCTTTATCGTGCGGCTCCCCCGCATCTCGCCGTCTCTCGCGCAGATCCCTCTCCCTCCCCTCGATGCGCTTGCCTTTCGCCCGCGCCGCTCGTGCTCGTCCTCCGCCTCGTGCTCGTAGGCAACACCGCCTTATCCAGTCGCCGGACTACGCAACCCCCATCCTCTATTTCTTCTTCTCGCGGCCATGAAATGAAAAAAGGCAAAAAATCGTCTCGCATCCGTTCGACTCGCTGCCCCTCTGTGCTCGCGCCGTCGTAACAACTACAGCATACGTCCCCGTCTTCGGTTGCTTGCAGCCCGTCGCCGCCGCGCCGCTCCAAAGTTCGCCGTTGCAGCAAGACGCCTCGCCTGCCTTCAACTCGTTGCCCCTTGGTGCTCTGTGGCGCACGTCCTCGTCATCGACTGCTTGCAGCACAACGGCTCGTCGCGCCACTCTAAAAGGTTGTCGTTGCAGCAAAACGCCGTCGCCGCCGTCGGTCTTCTCGTGAACGGTTGTAGTAATCTCAATACCGGTAGTAGCAAAAGACGACACCGGTTGCAGCAAAAAGGTCATCGACGCCGTCGGTGTCCTCATAAACGGTTGTAGCAATCGTCAACACCGGTAGTAGCAAAAAATGACACCGGTTGCAGCAAAGTGTTGTCGCCGCCATCGCCGCCGTTGTCGTCATCGATGTCCTCGTGAACGGGTTGTATCCATCGTCAACGCCGGTAGTAGCAAAAAAGAAGACACGGTTGCAGCTCGGCGTCGTCATGAATGGTTGTAGCAAATCGTCAATGCCGGTCATAGCAAAATCGCCGACGGTTGAAGCAAAAACCTCACCGCCGCCGTCGTGTCGCGCCGTCACGGTGATTGGTTGCAGCAGTCGTCCATCGCTGGTCATAGCATCCAGTAGGCCTGATGCAGCTTTTTGTATTTGCGAGCTCCTAGCTCTGGGCATTCATGGTCGCATCGGAGGAGGCGTTGGCGTTGGCAGCAGAGGTGTTACGGTGATGATGCAGCGCCTCACTCTGTGCATTTGAAAACCAAACCGAAAAACCATACCGAAAATAAACCAAACCGAACCAAATTTATGGTTTGTGGTTTCGGTATGGTATGAACTTTTCATACCGGTTTGAACTTTGGTTTTTATGATATATACCGAAAAACCAAACGGTTAACCGAAGTAAGAAATAATTTTATATTTCTTGTGATGAACAACCATACAAGTTATCATTTTTCTTGTACATGAGTCAAATTCACTACTAAGCATATAATTTTTTTCTTGTAACATAGTCATTTTTCTCTTTTTAAAATGTTAAGCACGTCCATAACCATCAACAGATGAATCAATCCATGCGCATATACTTATATATATAGTTATATACTATTTGTGTAAAACAGTATGTGTTTTGAGTCATAAATTTGCAAATTATTATTACGTCATTTTCAAATTCGCATCAACTTTTGTTATTATGGTATATACCGAAACCATACCGAAATAATTTGGTATATACCGAAACCGAACCGTATTTTAATTTCATACCATATTTAACGAAGTATTAATACTATACAAAACGAAAAACCGTATAAACCGAATAAACCGAACGCATAGAGTGATGCAGCAGGTTTGAAGACGATGAAGAGATGGAAGCTGACGCGGCCGGAGAGCAAAACGAGTGGAGGAGGATGCATGCGGGAAGAGATAAGGCTGAAGCAATAAACTAATCGACTAATCGCATGTGATCACAAGCCAGCGATGCGCTTTGGATGCGACCGGCGGAATTTCGGCCGGTCGACCGGGTACCAACGTTTACCATACCCATTGGTGGTGGTGGTTCGTCTACTTGGACGGTTGGAATGGGTTCGAATTGACTAAAGAAACGAACTCGCAGTTGACCGACAGAGCCACCCCACTGTACGTAGTTTTCTTTTTCTTTCAGAAATGTCTATTGTACACACGTCATATATTTTTGTTATGACACGGTCCCTTCAGTAGCACGCTTGCAGTTCCACTATCTATTGTACCCCTCTTGGATTAATTCCTGTGGAGAAAAGAAACCACCCCGAGTTGCACGAGACATGCGCGGCGATGGGGAAGAAGATGTGCCTGCTCTCGCTGGACGAGGACATCGTCCTGGTGCGCATGGTCGTCGTGGTGGCGTCGATAGTCGCCACCGTGCAGCCACCACCTCGCCGCTGCGCCGTCGCCTTCTTCTACAGCTGACGAGTTATTTACCCAGAACCACCACAGTTGGGGCTAGGGTAACAGGTCAGTACCACATTTGAGCCTTGTCACAAAAAACCACCAACTCTAGGACTAATTGGTAACACGGAGCACTGATGGGCTGATTTGGCCGCAGAAACAGCGAATCCGACAGGTCGGGCCCACCTATCGGGTCGACGTGGCGCAGGCGGACGGACGACGTTAGACGGTGGTTGACGGCCGTTTCCGCGCACGTGTATTAGTGGGCCGCGCAGGTCGCTGGTCGGACCAGACCGCACCGACCGCACCAGACCACATCCACTGCTCTGTCTCGACCTCGACGACCGCCGGCGCCGCCACCGTCGTCTCGCCGCCGTCCGCCGCTCTGCCATGGTTTCTTGGAGCGAGGGGGCAAGCTCTTCTTCTTCGGACGACGAGTCAGTGACCAGCCAGGTACGTTCATTTGGGGATTCCAGCAATTAGGGTTAGGGTTAGGGTTCTTGAGTTGGGGATTTCTTACCAACTCGCTGATTTGTTCAATCTCTTGGGTTTTTAGCTTCCTAGGACAATCCCATGCTATGAATGGAGTGGCATTGCTCATGAGCTCTCCTCTCGCTGTCCGCATCGAGAGCCTTGCCTCAGGCTAGTAGCATTTGAATCTACTGACACTGGCCGACGTTTTCTTTCTTGTGCTGAGGAGAAGGTATGTTGCTTAGTACTGTAAGTAGTTAATCTTAGTTAGTTTCTGCTCCATTCAATTGCGAGAAGCAAATTTTGCTTTGTTTATTAGTGTAAAGAACTGTTACTGCCCACAGTTGGATATAATTTGGTGGTTATGCTCTCACGGTAGGAAATGATGCTTTGCCTGTAGGAAATTATGCTCTGCCAGTGTAACTCTAAAGAACTGTCACTGCCCACATTGTAATTTGCTCTGCCAGTGTAACTCTAAATTATGCTCTGCCAGTGTAATTTGGAGCTCCAAGTAATTTGCTCTGCTAGTACAAAATTGTTAATGCCAATAGGTAATTATGCTATATTAAATAATTTGGTGGAAATATTATAGTTGTTGTTATAATTATTGACAACATATATTAATTTCATAGGCTTTCATAACTGTTTCTGCTCTTAAATGATCACAATTTCTTAATTAGAACAAGAACATCTCTTTTGTAGTATCATTGACAATATTTTTTCTGAATTTTAGCCTGAACTAAAGTGCAACTATCTGGAGTGGATAGATCCTGAGTGGTCAGTGGCTTTGCAGTTCTGCCTAACTGAATTGTGGAGCATGTACTCCAAATAAAACAAGGACAGGCTGAGAGACAATGTTTAGCTTGCTGAACACAATTTCAAAGTAGTTGGAGAAAAGAGGAAGATGGAGGAAGAGCTGAGATTTTTCAAACTTGATTTTGCAAAAATGGTGGCTGACAAGGAGGAGGCTATTACTCAGTTGGGCAATGTTATTGGCTCTTAGTGATCTGAAAGAGGAGATGGAGAAGAAGAAGCTGGCAGACCATGGTTGCACTAATCTACATCAGTTACTCAGGGCAAAGGCAGAGAAGGAGAGGGACAAGCTTGTGGTAGAGAGAGACCAAGTGCTCATAGAGAGAGACCAACTAAAGGAAGAGAAGAAAAATCTGGAGTACATCATTTCTGATTTGCTGAAACAGAAGCATGGCTACAAGGACAAGATCAAGAAGTTGAAGGAGATCTGTGATGAATTTTAATTATGTAATGTGCACTGTAGTGTTGTGCTTTGTTGGTGTAGTTGTTCTTTGTTGCACTGAATAATCAGACCTAACTAGAAGTGCACTGTAGTGTTGTAATGGTTTATTTTGTACTGAATTATCCAGTTTATCTCCAAGTCTAGAATTTGAACTTATGGCATGAATTTGAACTGAATTTGCAGTACTGTCTCTTGTGAAACTGGTGTGATTATTCAGAATGTGATGATATACAGAAACTTATGGCATTAGTATACCAGGAACTGATGGCATTATTAATGTGCACAGAATGTGATGATATACAGAACCTTATGGCAAACACAGAATTATAGATAGATATATGATGATCATGCAAGCCAACATAGGTTCAACATAGCAGTACATAAGATCCATACATAGGTTCAACATAGCAGTTCCAAGCAGTAGTTCTTAGTGCCACACATAGGTTCAACATAGCATCACATAATTTCAAATTTAGTCTTGGCATAGATAAAGTGCTCTAGTGCCTAATGGAGGACACATGCACTTGCATACATAGTCAAACAAGAACTCTCAGTAGTTCCCACTGGCATAGAAGTACCCCTCCATCCTTTTGCTCATGTATCTTGTCCTTTTGGACCTATGTCCTATTGGCTGGCTAGTTGAAGGTTCTGCAATAGTTCTTGGAGGATTGAAGCTTCTTGCACATGTCTTTGCACCTCTTCTTGCAGCAGCAGTACCAGCACCAGAAGAAGAAGAATTTGCAGCTCTAGCATATGTACCAGCAGCTCTAGCAGATGGAGCAACAGCTCTAGCAGAGTTGCCCCTTGAAGCAGCAGCAGATGAACCCCTTGAAGCAGATGTAGAGCTTGCACCCCTAGGAGTTGTTGTAGCAGATGTTGAGCTTCCACCTTGCTGCCATGCAGGGGCTGTCTTGTTTTCCTGCAATTATTTTATTTGCATAAATTTCAGTGAAACTTGATGAATGATGAGACAGAGAAGCTAGTAAAAAAGAACATACCATGTGCTTGTTCTTCCTAATTTGCAGATCTTGCCTCAATGGCTTAGCACAACTTGTGTATTTGTGGCCCTGCAACTTGCAGTTACTACAAGTTATTGTAGCCATCCTTGATGTCTGCTTTGCTTGAGGAGGCTCAAACCTGCCTTTCTTCCTTTTCTCTTCTGCTGGTCCCTTCTTGTCTTCTTTGAACTGAGGTGGGTCAATGTCAGGAGTTGCAGTTTTCACCCAACAATCAGGACCAGGAACTGGGTAAATGATAGGCTTGTATGACTCCAAGTACATAGCCTTTTTGAAGAACACATTTACATGGTCCTCTGGTAGTTGTTTGGACCTGTAGATGGCAGAACAAGCATGGTTGCAAGGAATTCCAGAGAGGTCCCATTTCTTACAGCCACATGTTTGCAAGTTAGTGTCAACAGAGTAGGTCTTGTCCCCACTACTCACTTGGAAAAGACCTGGTCCAGCTATCAATGATTTGCAGTCCCTTGCATATCTCTTGTTCATCTCTAACTTCTCAGCATAAGTTGGTGCAATTTCCCATCTTGAAACTAGTCCACCCTCTCTCTTTTGCTGACACCTTACCAGAAATTTGTCCTTGATCCCATTGATCATAGTGACAATAGGCTTGTTCCTTACATCAACTATGTACTTATTAAAAACTTCACGTAAGTTATTGACCACAAGATCAGTTTTGCAGTTAGTATCCATTGCATGTCTTGACCAAGCTTTTGGAGGAATCCTTGACATCCACTCCCAAGCAGGCTTGCACTCAGCCTTCATGCTCTCCATTGCCAATTGAAAGTCATGTTCAATGTAAGCATATGCAGCTGCATCCATGCATTTCTTCAAGTCTTCTCCTCTGAATCCTGCTCTCTGGAAGTTGGCATAAATGTGCCTCAAGCAGTACCTATGAGGGCAGTTTGGAAAAATTGATGTGACTGCATTCAGCAGACCCTGCAAAGGAATTTGAATTAAGTTTACATTATAAAAATATTTTAAATTAAATTTTTTTACTATTAAATTGATTTTAATTCAATTTAGTTGTTCTACTATTCAATTTAGTTGTTCTACTATTCAATTTAGTTGTTCTTCTATTCAATTCAATTTAGTTGACCCTAGGCTACCTTGACCCAAAGTGTCGACAAGACGCGTTACCACTCGACACATACCAACTAGGGTGGATGGGCTTCTTCTTGGCTAGGTTGACCCAAAAGGGTGACCCTAGGCTACCTTGACCCAAAGTGTCGACAAGATGCGTTACCACTCGACACATACCAACTAGGGTGGATGGGGTTGTTCTTGGCTAGGTTGACCCAAAATGGTGACCCTAGGCTACCTTGACCCAAAGTGTCGACAAGACGCGTTACCACTCGACACATACCAACTAGGGTGGATGGGGTTGTTCTTGGCTAGGTTGACCCAAAATGGTGACCCTAGGCTAGATTGACCCAAAGTGTCGACAAGACACGTTACCACTCGACAAATACCAACTAGGGTGGATGGGGTTGTTCTTGGCTATGTTGACCCATAAGGGTGACCCTAGGCTAAGTTAACTAAATGCAAAACAAAATAATGAACTAAATTAACTAAATGCACAACAAAATAATGAACTAAGTTAACTAAATGCACAACAAAATAATGAACTAAATTAACTAAGTGCACAACAAAATAATGAACTAAGATAACTAAGTGCACAACAAAATAATGAACTAAGTTAACTAAATGCACAACAAAATAATGAACTAAAATAACTAAATGCAGAACAAAATAATGAACTAAGTTAACTAAATGCAAAACAAATTAATGAACTAATTCTACTACTAAATTAAGAACAAGTTAAGATCAAAATAAACTCACCTTTTGTCTATCAGACATGAATGTGTACTTCCCAAATTTTCCCTCTTCGGTCCCTCCTAGGGCATACTTCAGTTGAGTCAAAAACCAAGACCAGTTTGGTGTGTCTTCAACTCCAACCACTCCAAATGCTATGGGGTACATATTTTTGTTTGCATCCCTTCCAGTAGCAGCTAGTATTTGTGCCCCACTAGTCAACTTAATGAAACGACCATCTAGGCCTATGAATGGCCTGCATCCATTCAAAAATCCCTCAACACATGCATTCAAACAAAAAAAAGACCATGAAACCTTGGTCCTGCAGTTGGATTTTCTCTTGTTTTTCCACTCATAGTAGCAACAATGCATCTTGATCCAGGATTCGTAGCTTTCACAATCTCCAAATAATCTCCCGGCCTCTTGTATTGCCTCTTGTGATCTCCAAGCACAATCTCCTTTGCTTTCCTCTTTGCTCTCCATGCCATCATCTTGGGCACCTCAACACCAAACTGCCTCTTTACCTTGTCAACTATAGCAGGTACAGTAGTGTTGGGGTCTGATCTGATAGTTTCAAGCATTTTGTTGCCAAGCCACTTTGAGCTGATCCTTGTCTTCTCAGATTGGGTGGGACATGTGTGCTCCAATATCATCTTCTTAATGCAGAAAGTGGGCTCATTACTGATCTTTGCTGCAACCATGTGGAACTGACAACCCTCTCCATCACAACACACTATTACCCTGTCACTGTAGTTTTTGTGATATTTGTATCTTCTAAGTTGTTTCACATGCAAATTCACAAGAGCCTCTCTAAATTGGTACACATCTCTGAAACAGAGCCTGAGCTGGAATTGCTGCTCTGGATGCAGCCTGTTCTCATCATACTAGACCCTGGGTGGTCTTTTCTTAGCTCTGCTCCTTCTTCCAGAGGGGATTATAAAGGGCATTGGTTCATTGCCATCATCATCAGCTTCAAAGCCTGTATCATCCTCTTCTGAAGATGGATACCAGTCCTCATTCATGCTTCTGTTAGCGCTAGAGTGGGACCTACTAGTAGGCCCAGGCCTCTTTATCTTCTTCTCAACAGGCTCAGCAACTGCTATCTCTTGACAGTCATCATCCTCTTCCTCCAAGTCTATGTCATATAAATCTTCAGGGTCTGTGTCCCCTTCACAGTGTGTACTACTCATGTATTGAGCTCTCTTCCTCTTAATGTCAGCAATTGTGTCTTTCAGATCACTGTCCACTTTCCTCCTCTATTCTTCTTCTCTAGCTACAGTATCTTCTTCTTCATAGTCCATGGAATCTGAATCTGCATCTGGGAGGTCTTCATGAGCTACAAAGTCTTCATCAAATACTGAGTCATCAGATGTGTCCTCATTTCCTGCATGCTCCTCCTCATCTGTATCAAACTGGAAATCTGCATGATTAACACTAACTTGAGTGTTAACCTGCTGCAATGCATTATTTTCCTGCTCTGCATCTGCCATCTCTGGCTCAATTGGGTGATTTTGCGTCCCAAGCAGTAACTGGCATGATGGAGGAACTGATTTTATTGGCATATAGTTCACACTTTCTTGTGTACCAACAAAATATGACGAGCCAACATAATCATTTGTTGTTTTGTGCACAACACCTGACTCATTAACAGCAAATACAACTGGTGGGTCCACTATTAAATCTTCAATTGTTTCATCTGGGTCCACTTCTTCATGTTCTGCACTTTTGTTAACTGGTGCTTGCTTTATATCTAATTTCCCCTCTTTAACATACAAACACAATGTCTGACTGCTTTTGAATTGCTTTATCATCTCATCCACTTCAGTGTTGTTTCTGATGACAGTAATCTCTTGCAGCCCTGTGCCATCCTTCCTCAAGTAGAAAATATTGTCATCACTTTCATATCCATTTCTGACCATCACATTAAGCAAACTGCCATAACTGATGTCTCTCTCATACATCTTCACAAGGGCATATTTTTTGGCAGCATCTTTAGAAGGAAACTGGAAATATAATGACCATGGCTCCTCAGGCCTACAGAACACAAATCAAATTAATGACCATGACATTTTCAGTGGCACAATAAAAACTATGACATATTCACATATAAAACAAAGTAACAGCAATAAGATCTATGCCACAAGAGCCAACAAATGCAGAATAAACTATGATACATTTAGTAATTCAGAAAAAAAAAACAAAAAAAAACTGCATTTTCATCTAGGCATAGGAGCTTCCTCCCCCAACGAAGCAGTATTGCTAGAACTAACCCTAGGTATCCTAACTAAGTGAGTACTCTAACTAAGCAGTATTGCTAGAACCCTAACCCTAGGTTTTTTGCACTGAGATTTACATGGGTGGAGATGGATGCCCGAGGGGTACTTCCTCCCCCAACGAATCAGCCGCCGCCGACGCCTTCTCTGCGTCCGCAACAGCCTTCTCTGCCTCCTCCGCATACTGGGACGGCGGCGGTAGGACAGCTTTTCCCCAATCCGCCGTCGAGTGCGAATCGCCATCGGGGTTGGGGCCCAACTTGCCAACGGGGTCGCATTGCGGGCGGCGACCTTCTCCGCCATCGCCGCCGCCGGAGCTGGTCGCCATGAGCAGAGCGGGAGGAACGCGCGGGAGGGAAACTGAATCGGGGATTGGAGGAGGAAACGGCGGGCGCGTGACCTAATACACGTGCGCGGAAACGGCCGTCAACTGCCGTCTAACGTCGTCCGTCAGCGCGCGCCACGTCGACCCGACAGGTGGGCCCGACCTGTCGGTTTCGCTGTTTCCGCGGCTAAAACGGCCCGTCGATGCTCCGCGTTACCAATTAGTCCCAGAGTTGGTGGTTTTTTGTGACGTGGCTCAAATGTGGTACTGACCTGTTACCCTAGCCTCAACTGTGGTGGTTTTGGGTAAATAACTCACGGCTGACCCGACCGTCAAAGATCGACCCGTGTGCTCGACAGTACAGTTCCTTAGCCTTCGCAGCAGCAGGTTTTTCTTAATTTCCCTTGGTATATAAAGTTTGCAGTTGCAGATAGCTGAGCAGCGTCGTGATTTGAAGTGTTGTCATGTTTTCCTGATCTGGAAGCTACGGTGCATGCACGCACGGCATACTTGGTTTAATCCTTCTGGCCGTGCTTGTCAGTGCTGTAGTGTAGTTGTGTGTTTTTCTCCTTTTTAGAAGCGTAGTCCTGTGTAACCACCATGGATTGTCACCGGTTGTGTTAACTAGAGATTTAGAGTTGGTTGTGCTTTTGACGATGTATGTCGTATTACTATCCTGTTTTGGGATTTGAAATGTGTAATATAAGTTTGATCACTTTCTCGCATGAAAATACAACTTCCTCTCGTGTAAATTCCTGTGGATGCAGTCCTCACAAAATGAAACTTTCTCGCATATAAATTCTTTCACTGGGTATGGAAAGAGTGATTGCCAGCTCAACCACAAAATTTTCTCCTGGCTGCTGCTCCAGGAAAGCTTGGACACCAGAAATCTTGTTCAAAGGAAGTCTTTTCACCTGCCTGCATACACATGTGTGCTCGGTAATGTTCAACTGGAGGAAGCAAAGCTGCACCTATTCTGGGATTGTGAATTTTCTCAAGACTGCTGGCCCCCGGTAAGCTCAGAGGAACTTTATTCATTCATGGAACGGAACTAAGAAAGCAGGAAATTAACAAGCCTTTCAGCATGGAGATCGTCATTTTTGGGCTATTTTAATCATGAGAATCCAAGTGTTGCAGATATTCTTTATATAAATTAAAGTTAAATGTTGGTGTCGTGAAGGCACTGGCAGAAAGAGAAATAGACGAACCCAAATGTATATGCTGCAAGATGTTACCATTTCATCTACGTGGACCCAAAACTCTGGACTGAAAAA
Organism: Triticum aestivum; assembly: GCF_018294505.1. NCBI lineage: Eukaryota > Viridiplantae > Streptophyta > Magnoliopsida > Poales > Poaceae > Triticum > Triticum aestivum. Next base: position 466,212,756 of record NC_057799.1, on the reverse strand, counting down.
AGGGTTCTACACACCGATCCATCAATTACAGGGGTTATTACATTTATTTACAAAGCCCCTGAAACAATACATACCTCTATGCGAAATTCAGATCGTGTAATGTATGCAGCGAAACAATGGTGGACGTGACAGGCTCCACCGGTGAAACCTTGCGAGCGCTCACTCTGGTGGTGTGAGCAGTACTACACACCTCGGTGCGCATTATTCCTCCTCTCCTAACAACGCTCTCTTCAAAATCGCCAGCATGCCAAAACATCAAGCAGAGCTCAGCTCACTATCCGAGGATTTCATCGGTCACACGCACTTTGCTTGCCTTCTCGTGGCGTCTCCAAGCCTCGGCCCAGACATTCGCGTCTGCAAGTGCACGGTCTCGGTCGACACCGTTTGGAACAACCCTGCCTCGTACTCCACGATTGGAGCCACTCCTGCAATGTTCTTTTCCTTCTGGAACAAGGTCATTCATACGGTCATGCATCGATGTTTGAGCTCCATGTTGACTAGCCAAAGCATCATCTTGGTTAACCTGATCGTCTGACACTTTTGATGCCGAAGGGCCATCAAGTTAACGGTGAACAGCAGCGTCATTCCATACCTGATCGTCTGACACTTTTGATGCCAAAGGGCCATCAAGGTAACGGTGAACAGCAGCGTCATTCCCACTAGGTGTTGGGGCGCCACCCGGTGGCGCCTCTTGAGAGGAAGTTGGGCGGCGCCAAGTTGGCAAGCGCCCATTCCATTTGCTTTGTTGCTATCTTAAGCGCCCATTCCATTTGCTTTGTTGCTATCTTATAACACATGGACATTGGATGTAAGAAGTTGCGACAACAAATTTTGAAAGAACTAAATAAATGACACTTAAATACAAAGATAGCATCCGAAACACAAAACACCGGAAGGCATGAGATAGAACCAGACAGGGATACAGTTCAACATACTCAAGAAGTAATGAATCACTATATGCTGCAATTTTCTGCAGTGATAAGAATTCAAGATTCAATTGTGACATCTACCGCTATACGAAAACAATAAGAACAGAACGACGGAAAGTTTAAAGGGTATTCAAGCTGAATACTCAAATTGTAAAATCACCACAAAAAATGTGACGAAAATGCCACTCAGTTCTATGAAGATCTTTGGCTACCAGTTGTTGACATGGGGGATTCTGAGACATGTCCTGCAAAGCAACCATACAATTCAATAAGCCAGAAATTGTGTAGACATCAACTCGAGTAAAAAAACATGTTCTCAATGCTAGTTGGCAGAGGAAGACACTTTTCAGCATGTCTCCTAAGAATGGAGAACCCACCATGGGCAATCGTATCTGAAGTTGCCAGTGCCTTGCAAAAAAGGAATGTATGATGCCTTTCTCGAGTTCTTGTGGCTCAGGACCCAAGCTTGTGAGCCCACCGTACTAATTAAGGGGCATATCAGATACTGTAAAACATCTGAATAACCTTGTCGTTCTACCTTCTCTAGACAGCAGATATATTTTAGAATTAAAAATAGGCACAGCTCACAGTTTCAACCCAAGGAATTCAATGTAAAAGAGCATAATAGATTCTAGAATAACTCAGGGAGATCTGAAACTGAGAGCAAACCTTCAGTTGGAGCAGCAGTACAGCTGAGGAGAACATAGTACTGATAAAGCTTATGAAATGTCAGATGGTCCAATTCGGGTGATATTGATAAACTACGACACTTTAATTTCATACAAGAAAAATGCAACTGACTGTAGGAACCGAATTGCAGGACCAAACTCTCACCTGGTACCAAAAATGCAACTGACTGTAGGAACCAAAAATGCAACTGACTGTAGGATTCAAGATAATTACAAGAGACAAATCGCAAGAGCAAAAATTTACACCAGAAAAAGAAAATGGTACCAGCAGAGCCTACAATTATATAACAAAAACAGAAGCAAATCACACCCATACTCCTCCTTCTCTTCTTCTCGGTTTTATAGCATACCGTGCTGATCAAATAGAGGCCACGCCTTTGATTTCAGCATCTTATTAAATTGTTGCAAAGGATTAGCTATCTATAGCACATGCAGATCCATTCTATTAATCATCCCATAAAAGTACGCCGTTACCATACAATAACAACTTCACTAACAGATTCAAAGCTAACGCGGAACAATTTGCAGCAGTATAGACCATGTGTTGCTGTGTGCATAGTACTTGTGCGAATACACACGATTCCAGAAATAAAAGAGAACATGGTACTTGTGCATTGCAGAACGGAACATGACGTGAACGCGCTTACATGAACACCATTGTCTAAAACAGAACACACATACATCTTCTCCCAACAAGGCGGAAAGGGCAAGAGAATAAAAGGGGGCGAGGGCCCATACCTTTTAGGTAGCGACGGTGTGATCGAAGGCGTCCACCAGTGCCGAGTCGTCCCACACAGCTTCCCGCCCTACCCCATCTCCTCTCTCACCAAGTTTGCATGGCTTCTTCCTCCAACCAGCTTCGCCTTCCCACCTACAAAGAGGACGAAAAACGAAAGGTGCCTCCGCTTCAGTAATATCCACCGCCGGCACAAGTCAAGCTAGAGGTGTGCACACTTGAAATAAGAAGAAATCAGGTGGTTGAGGAGCTCACCAAGATCTGAGCAAAATTCATGGGAGGGACGGGGCAAAAAGAAAGACACGGATTCAAACTCACCTTGTCTTCTTGCTTGGCATCGGCGGCGACCAAGGAATCTGCGAGCTGCTGCATCCTACCGCCTCCCCCATCTATGTGTACCGCGTGGCGAGGGGGCTTGGCGATGGCGACGGACATCACAGACGGCTAGATGGTGAGGACGACAGTGACCGCGCCGTGGACTGCTCTGCAGTGGGAGAGGAGTTTACCCTGCCGCACTGCCCTCCTCTAGATACCTCATACACTGCTAGGCGGCGCTGCCGAGTCAACCCCCCTCTCTCCCTCGCCTCCACCCCTGTCCCGTCCCAGCAACGGGCACGGCAGTGATGTGGATTTGGCGGAGAAAGAGGCGGCGGCGGAGAAGCAGGGGAGGGGACAAGGGGCGTGGGGCCTCGTAGAACACCTCCTCGAGCTCATCCACTTCTTAGATGAAAATAGGATAAGAAAAAATGGTTATGGCAGTATATTGAAAGCACCAGTTGAGGTATAAAATTCTGTTTGGAGTTATAGGGAACATAATTGGTTTTCATAAGATGACTAAACTGTTGACTGTTAAGTAGTATGAACAGAACAAGATTTTTTTATATGAGCTAAAAATAGATGCGCGGGTAATCGACTGGCCGAGCACAACAGATTATAGAATTATGAGAGAAACAAGTAATATTGCAAAAGAGAGTTGAATGAATCTCATTGAGTATAACAAAGTATTAGAGTGAGATAAAATACCGACGAAAGAAAATTGGGCTTACAGATAGACATAGCAAAGCAAATTTGTCATTTTCACATACAGTGTGGGCATGGCACTAAAGCATCAGTAGTGGTGTTCAAAAGATAAAGTTAAAAGCACAGATACTCAGTGAGAATCAATCAACATGTTTTCTGTTAAAAAATTAAAAAAAATGAATAAAAAGTTTGAGTCTAAGTCTATAGTATGGAGATACAACTTGCTACATCACGAAGTTAGTAAACATTGACCAGGCTACGCATTTGGGCATACCATGCCCTGGCCTGGTTTGGCAAACATCTTGTTGATGGTGCAGACATAATAGTCGATCATTGGCTCTTTGTGTCCAAACATTGTGAAGAGCTTATCCACATGGCGCTCGTAGAGCTTCACTTCATTGCCCTAGAAAGCAATGTTCCTCCAGCTCGCCAAAGTACTTGACACCACCAGGCATGCCTGCATTTGTTTTGTGTTTATGTTAGCTGCAGTTCCAATAAAAGGTAGGAATTGTTTTGGAGAAGACTATAGAGAAACCTTTTTTACTTAACTGGTAAAATGAAAAGAATCATAGGAGAGTAGCAGCTAAAAAGAAGCCTTTTGCTTGACATTTGAATGTGACTTGCTTGTTCTACATGTGTGATTTGCCTGACACAAAACCACCTCCCCCCTAGGTTTGTGCCTAAGATTTGTATGTGACCCATCATTTGTGTTTAACTTGCTTGTTCTGTGTGTCAAGTGCATGGTCTAGTGGTGTGGACTTTTCTAACCCCTGAATTTTAGTCCAAGTGATTATATGTGTGTTGTGTTTATGAATTTCGATATATGTGTGTGAGGTGGCGGAAAAACAAACCATGTGAATGTTTAAAAAGGGGTTGGAAGAGCTTACCCGCAGCTTGCCACATTCCTCTTCTGTTTGTTGCTCTTTAATGTCAGGAGATGAATCATGGTCAAGAGATGAATTATTGTCAGGAGCAGCCGCAGGTTGTTCTTCCCAAATTGCATTTTTGCTCGTCCCAGCCATTTTTTCACCAAAAAAAAAGAAAAAAAGCATCACCGTAAATGCATATTCAGGTGGCTGGTATGAAACTTTCAGGACACTAACTAGAAGAAACTAGCAAGTCATGGACCATTTACCTTATAAAGGATGAAGGGGTAGCTAGGCACAACCACAGCGTCCACGTCGGCAGTGAACAGTGCAACGAGCGCGCGCGTGCGTTCTGCCCGCGACGGGCGTGTGTCTGCTGCTTTTCTACTCGCCCTTCGTTCTACCTAGCGGCATTGGTGGTCCCCTGCTTTGGGTTGGTCCCGCTTGGCTGTCTCTTAAGAGGGAGCGGGCAGCAGCGAGAGAAAGAGAAAAGAAAAAGCGAACGAGCAGCAGCCAAAGAAAAGAAAAAGGAGAAGCGAGCGGGCAGCAGCGAGACCTAGCCGGCTTCTCCCCGCAGCCGCCTCCTCTCCTGCTGCCGCCCTTTCTCACCCTCACCGGCCACCGGCCACCTCCCACCCCTCCTTCTCCGCCTCGTCGCCCTGGCCACCTTGTGCTCGAGCCGAGGAGCGACTCGGCAGGACGAGGGGAGCAGAGCAGCAGCCAGCCGCGCCTCGTCCATGCCGCGTGGTGGCCCAGATGCGGCCGCTCCCTGCTCTGTATGCGCCCGTCGGCAGTGGTAGCTAGACACAACCACAGCGTCCACGTCGGCAGTGAACAGTGCAACGAGCGCGCGCATGCGTTCTGCCCGCGACGGGCGTGTGCTGCTGCTTTTCTACTCGCCCTTCGTTCTACCCAGTGGCATTGGTGGTCCCCTGCTTTGGGTTGGTCCCGCTTGGCTGTCAGCAGCGAGAGAAAGAGAAAAGAAAAAGCGAGCGAGCAGCAGCCAAAGAAAAGAAAAAGGAGAAGCGAGCGGGCAGCAGCGAGACCTAGCCGGCTTCTCCCCGCAGCCGCCTCCTCTCCTGCTGCCGCCGCCGCCTCTCCTTTCTCACCCTCACCGGCCACCGGCCACCTCCCACCCCTCCTTCTCCGCCTCGTCGCCCTGGCCACCTTGTGCTGGAGCCGAGGAGCGACTCGGCAGGACGAGGGGAGCAGAGCAGCAGCCAGCCGCGCCTCGTCCATGCCGCGTGGTGGCCCAGATGCGGCCGCTCCCTGCTCTGTATGCGCCCGTCGGCCTCGATCCGACCTTGGCAGGAGGAGCTCGAGTCGAAGAGCGCGGCCTCGATCCGGAATCGGCAGGAGGAGGGGAGCAGCAGCCGGCACGCCTCGTCGCAAGTGATCCCCCATCTCTTCTGGTTGCACCTCCCCCTGTGAGTTCCTCTTTCTAATCCCTTTCCTCTCTAAATTAATTCACGTTTTTAGTGTTCCTGCTGTCTATGGCTGCTGTAGGTATTTTCTTTCTCACCACTTCTCCTCTCCATTTTGGTACAATTTTGTAGGGATGGACCATGGATTTAATTGTACCCTCTGAAAGCCACACAAATTCAAGTAACCAAGAACTTCAGTGAGAGTGTATTTGCCAACTGTGCAAGCGTGCTTCTCTACATGGGCGGCGTCACCACGACCAGTTTGACGATTCAAGCCAAGGTGAAAGTATTGTCCTCTCTTTATTTCTCAGTTGCGTGAGATGTGATTTTGTTCATAATTTGTGTGGAGCTTGAAGCACATCAACATGAAATTGGAGATGATTCTTTGTCCATGAGATCTTCCAAAAATAGAAAGCAACACAACAAAGTAGTCACAATGAGTTGTACCATATTATGATATTTTGTTTGCTTGCTTGGAAATCCCTATCAGATTTTTGCTTTCATTCTGTTACATGTAAATGAATTACTTAATGAATGTGAGACCTGCTATCATATTATATCCTTTGGAGCTAACTCATGTTGCTTTATTTTACTTGCAGGGTTGCATTATATCTTCACTTATCATATCTATTATTTTGAGGATCACAGAAACAAAACACATATTTTATAGGTGTTCCTAATGGCAACAGTGGTAATCAACGATGAGAGAAAAAAGGTGAGACTGGATTTGTACTAGGTATGTTCCTCATCTCTCTGTCCTTGTTCTAATCCCCACCCTGATGTAATCGCTTCTTCACAACTGCTGGATGTCTCTTAGGGGATGAATGCCATGGATTATTTACATTCTTTTTAAGCTGGCCACTAATTAAACTGCTCGCCCCTTTGTTAAAGCTAATCATAGTAATATCTGGTGATCGACCGGCTGATGCGTGCAGTGGCAACCACATTCATGATGATGAACTTAATCAAATTTGTAGTTAAGTTAGTGCTAAATCGCACTAGAGATTCCATTGACAGGTTCCTTTTGCGGATCTAAAAATGGAGGCGTTGAGCGTATCAAAACTCATAAAGGATTTTAAGATCGCGAAGATTGATAGGTGGGCAAATAGGGTGGCGCATGAGATTGCAAAATTCAGTTTTGGCAGTAGGTCCGATGGCCTCTTATGTAATAGTGTTCCGCCATGTGTAACTGCTTTTGTAATGAACGATTGTAAGAATCTTAATTTACCAAATTAATATATGGGGGTTTTCAATAAAAATAAAAAAATAAATCGCACGTGTGTATATTCAGGTTCAGTACGTGTTACAGTTGTCAAGCATAAGCTCACGAGCAGTCAAGCAGTTTTATTAGGATATGTAGATTTAAAAAGAAATAGGTAGAGTCACTACAATAAATATCAGTAGCATGCACTATATATGTATGCAGAACAGATCGTAGTCATGATTTTGTATTGCTCGGATCTCGGATCGAGATTCGTATACACCGGTCATTGATTCAGTCTTAAGGGATTACATGAAAATGACTTATAGTAGCCAGTGCTACCACTAATAGTGCAATTGTATATTTTGAGCAAGGAAGCACGTTAACCACTCAGTATTAGAGTAAGATGCTACATGCCGAAGTACCATCTAAAAAGGACAGATATTTACTTTGTGAAAAATCTTGGTAGAAAAATAGTGTAACCTTTTGGCAGTGGATTGCGTATAATACCACGACACTGCTATATCTGTCAAAACCTGAGCTACATATAGTAGTTAGTAAATGGAATTTTTTGATGAACATACTACTGTACAATGATTATGCTAGCAAAGCTTCGTCCTCGGATGAATATGAGATGCATTCTTTGGCCCCTCTAATTTCCATGTGAAGAACGTGATCTTGTGACTTGCTTGTTCATTCTCCCTTTATGCTAAATCTATTTCTTTCCAAAAGGCATACTACTCTTCTTGTGCTTCCTTTATGCTCTGTTTCTTTAATAAGCCCAATTATTTTCAGCTTAAATTTGATAAGTTAGTGTTTCATGATCCAGATAACCAAAACTGGGTCCTCTACCAAGCACCTGTCCAGCCCTGTGCGAGCTACACTTCAATTTGTATTCTCAGGTGAGTTACTTGCTATGGTCGCCGCTCAAAATCCTCTTTGTAATTAATTTCTTTAAGCGTCAAATTGTGGTTGATTGGTCTGCCTAGATGGTGAAAGAACATATAACTTGTATTTGCCAAACTAGAGAATGATATGAGTACATTATGGATTGTAAATATAGTACTTTCTCCAGTTTACATTGTTGGACTCTGAATTACGCACTTAGTCCTGTCAAGTACTTATAGAAATTTTCCCTACAATTCGGCTATTTCAGCCTGTCATTAACTTTATTCGGTCAGGTTCTCATCTTTACTAAAAAAGTGTATCTACAAATAGGTGAAAAGGAAAAAAAATACAGTAGATCCTGGTTCTATGGTTGGTACTTCTTTAGTTTCAGACTTACTTATGCAGCCATTGTCTAAAAAGAAAGATGGTAACAGATAGTAGCGGCTGCCTGCAGAGGAGAGGTCGAGGACGGGTCCCTATTCATGTAGGAGACACCAACATAGATGAGCTATTTCTTCCACTTTTCCTCATCTTTCCATGGTGAACTGAGCTCATCCTTCTAATTGATGGCTTCCTAATTTTTTTCTTATGCACGTAGTGTTTAGGTCACGGACTCACGGTTGATTCCTTCACCGAGTTGCATTGTAGTACAAATGGCCTCTCTTTTCTGATGGTGCTATGGTGTCCCTCTCCAGGTTGCTTGGTCGGATTTGTTGCATGAGGTAGGAGAAGAATAAGAAAATTTGTCAGATTTTTCGTGTGCAAGTTCGGCAGCGGGCAATGGTCGAGATAGAGTCGGGTGCACATCATATATATACAAGTACCTCTAATTTAACTCTGTAAGAGCTCCCAAGCAAAAGAAGGAACAACTATCCATCAACATTATTTGTCATATTTCTTTTTATGGAGGCTAAGAACTAGGCTGAAATGCGCAGGTATCTGAACGTTTGCTTGTCTTAATGCAGATATGGAAGATTTAAAAGCCTTTGTGAAAGATTCCGGTTTTGTAGAAGCCGATGATCAGACACACCATGACCTTACTTCTGGATACAATATTGATGAGGTTAATTCTTTACAAAAGTAGATTTCAGTGTTTTTTGCCGCATTTTGATGGGTTCCTCTTTTCCTTGTTTTCAGAATTGTTGTGACTACATTTTTCTGCATGCCATTCATGTTGCAATATGTTTGCTAAATTAAATGTGCTCTACTTGAAAGAAAATAACGCACATCATAATCATATGCCTTGCCAGGCTATGGTTGACTACATGCTAAGATTTCGTTCCATTATGCTTATATTGCTAGGCTTTTAGTTCATCCTTCTCTTTCCCTAGGTGGCTACTGCCAAGTACATAGACGTCTATTTACTTGCTAGGCCTGATTGGATTTTTCATCTTTTTTACCCGTTATTCCCTTTGGACCTATTGATCTGCGAATTTGCTTTACAACTGACGGTGCCTCATTATGTGATACTGAAACTAAACAAATGTGCGTATTTGGGAAATTGATAATCAAATATTGGACTTCGAATCAACAGAAAAGAGATGCTTTGTGACCAAATATATATCTCTGAAACGTCTGCACAATAATGTTATAGTTTATGTTAGATGGCAAAGTTTCAGATTTTTATTATGACAGCAAGATGCCAACGCAAGGTGCTTGTGCATGAATAAACCATATGAATATGAGATGCACAACTTCCTGTGCAATTCTGAGACTTTTGGGCAAGTCATCTCCATAGGTGTGAAAGAAGATTCTGATTACATATAAGAAAATCATCCAATTTTTTGTTCATCTGCATCCATGCGGCGATACCGCCTGCAAGATATACTCCATCGCTTCTAAGCATCACATTGGCAGGTCGATTCCTCGGGTGGATTGGATTCTCACCCGCTCCAAGTGAAACTTGAGCGACGGCATGGTATGTTTTCCCAAACGACTCTTTAATCAAACCACTGCTCATTGTTGCGTATATGGTTCTTACGCTGCACCTGAATAAGCGATTGCTACATCAATGTTTGTTTCCATCTATTCTGTTTTCCTGGTACTTGAAAGACAATATATGCATGTGTCCTACTTTTGTTTGAACGAGCCGAAAGTCCTATTATTCTCAAAAAAATTATCATCTATCGGTATATGCAGGTATACTAATGGAGTATGCACCCGATGACTCTGCCTAATGTTAACGACTATATGTTTTGGTCTTACATAATAGCAGCATTCCTCAGCACCTTGTTGTTTAAGTTCACAAGTTGCGGGTTCAGAAGAAGAGTCGTTGTTTTCTGCTGTAACCGCCTTGTTGTTTTCTTGCAGCAAGGGACTACCAAAGAAGAGATGATGCGGGTTCAGAATCTGACATTATCTGTGTTAGTGCTGGCAGATCCAAAGGCGGAAAGAAACGGACAGTTTCACACACTAGCAACCGTAGGATCATCAGCAAAAAGGTAAGTTAGCACAAAGAGAAAAAGTATTACTACTATCTTTTTTACTACTTATTTCTCTTTCTAAACCATATTTGGTCAGCACCTAAATATCCACGAAAGAGGATCACTAAGCTGACGGGGAATACATTATCCGTGGTATTATCTTCTAAGATAATACTTGTGGGCTACAGATTGACTGTGTTTGCTTGTCTATTGCAGTTCTTTTATTATAATAAATCCTATATAATGCATATACATGAGATAGTCCTAATACAAAATACACACATTTTAAGATAGGTACAAAGCCTGTAACATAGAACCTGCATTATAAGCACATCATACTAAAAAAGTTTCTTTTTATTTCTTTTTAATGCATAGATGCGACGACAAATAGGCTTAAAGGAAAAAAAAAAAAATCAAACCACCGTTTACAGGGCCGACCAACGTTACTGGGTCAAACACCGTTGATCCACTTGCTCCACCTCTCATATGACCTTACTGGGTCAAACTTTGGAACCACAGATGATAGGCATGGTCGATAGACCCATACACATGAGCATGGAATCAACGAGGGATCCAAGAGAGAAATTAGAGCTCATCTTCCTAATAGAGTTGAACACAAACCTGCAGCAGTCCTGTCTCTTGCTGGTGAACAAACACCACACGGACACCAAGATCCGGCGCCTCGGCGTCAGGCCCTACGTCAGTCAAGATAACACAAAATTTAGCTTCTTAAACAAAGAAAGGTCAATGTACTATTTGCATCATCTAAACGATTTCATTCGACTTTAAATGCCACCTGTATCATCAAAATCGGGCAGAAACATGGTTACCTTCATGTCCACTTCCATAATTTGATTGTGTTAATGCTGCTCCATGAAAGACAAAAACAATTCTTAGTAATGAACAACATCACTTACAACAAAACCAGAACCCTGCTGCTCTGAATCTTTTTATCATCTTCTCATGTGATGCATATACGATTACTCATACTGTCTTCTTCTTGTCATCAGCATACCGTGATGAAAAAAATCAGAATCCCAACAAAAGTGCTTTTTGATGCTATGATGCAGCAGCTAGGCCTCCCAAATGCAGTGTACTCAACACAGAAGGCAAGAGCAATTGGTCTTGACGCAACTATTCACTTCTATCCCTCCAAGCATCAACTGGACAACAAATCTTCCAAAATAATCAATATCAATCCATGTATCCAACAAACTAGAAGATGCTGAAGACCAACTAGCAAACGAAGCTCTCAAGTACATGAAAACCATCCATGGTAAAGTGTTGCAGGACATAAACTATGACAAAGATGCAACTGCTTCAGCAAAAGTGTGAATCTCTTGAGCATCAGCAGAAAGAAAAACACAACCTAATAGACTATTTTAGCAACAGCTGGTGCCATAGCCTCGGTGGAGATCACATGGCATCAAAGGAACTTTACTGTATAATAGATAGCAACTTCACAGCCGGATCAACATCCAAAGACAATGATCTGAATCACATTTTGTCGCAAGTAAGATATGTTGTTGATCGTCTCAGTGATACAGCCACATAATTAGATTATCATCTCCAACAGACATGAACAATTGCCTGAACAAATCTTTAGTGTCGATGAAACATCCACCAATTACACTGGCTAATGTCCATCACTTCATAATGCCTATAAGATGTATCTCTGCCTATCTACCTTCTTTCCTAATAACATTGTAAATATTCTATCGTAAGCTTCTTAGGACACTATGTATCATGAATAATCCATGTGTTCCAATTTGTCCCTAAATATATTTATGTTCACTCTTTCAATACTTTCCTTGCTCTCGCCCCTTGCGCCATCGGCGCAACGGGCCATCTAGTATGATGAAACTGTGAAGGAAAAATAACACATGAGCAAAGTTCCTGTGTTAACTGAGGCAACTACCGACAGAGTATTGGGCAAGTTTTGACAAAATTCAAAGCCACCTAAGTAACAAAACCATTAAATGCAAATTATGAACCACATCAGGCAACCAAGCAACAAACATTAGGCAAGTTGAAAAGCAAAAACAAGCAACTACTAATCAATTGGCGTGCAAGTTTTGTTAAAAAGGGGGGAAGCACACTAGTGCCAAGCTCAAAAAGCCGCAAATTTGGCAACCCAAGCCCGCATATCTAGCAACTCGTAGCCTCTACCAGGCAACTATCCATCCCGCAACCCTCTTAAATATCGCCAAGGTAATGCCGACTTCGAGGCCGCAAATTTGGCAACCCAAGCCCGCATATCTAGCAACTCGTAGCCTCTACCAGGCAACTATCCATCCCGCAACCCTCTTAAATATCGCCAAGGTAATGCCGACTTCGAGGCAGAGCAATGGTTTGTCGTGCCCAAAAAAATAGTTCAGACCTCATGGAGAAGAGAAGGGATTTACCTCATGGAGATGAACGAAGGTGGTGTCACTGTGCCATCTCCCGCTTCTAGTTTTGAGCCGCCTCAGGCAACTAACTAAAAAGCAAGTAGGCAGAATAAATTAAACTGAATAAAACCATATGGAACAAAGCTAGCAAAAAAGGGCATATGTGAAACCTAGACTAAAAGAAAGATATATGAATCTATGCTAAAAAAGGAATGCCGCACCTTCCCCACATACGGTGACATGCACGATCCTGATTCTTCAAGGAAAAATATTTATGTGTACATATCTCTACTAGCAAGTTTCGAACCATCTCAGGCAACTAACCAGCGAAAAAACAGTAGGCAAAAAAAGTTTTAGACGAGATATGTACATGTCAGGTAACTCATGATAGAGCCTTTGCGAAAACAGTAAAGCAATCAGCTATGTGTAGTACAAAAAAGACAAGCCTTGACAAGTCTGGGCAGAAAAAGACAAGTAAATCTACATAACAAGTAGAGAAGGACCAGCAAACTATCTGATGGTCATAGCAGCACATGTCAACAATTCAGATGTTTCAGTCCATTTTCTTTGATTGGACAAATTAGACATCATATAAGATAACTATACAAGTTTCATTTCTCCATCCAGCAACTCAGCCCTGGAATGATTATGCAACTTGACAGTACGTTACTAGGCTTTAGTGGATGAAGAACATGACCACATGCATCATGCATGCATATTGTTTTGGCACCTCCCCTCCATCTTGAATTCTAGCACCTCCCCTGCTTCTGGAGGCTGATGTGCCCCATCTTTTAGCCGGAACGACCAATGGATTTGCGTACATTTTTATTTTTCATTATTCCAAAAACATTTCAGTATGTAGTACAAAAGTTGCAAGTAAACAATTGTTGCTGCCGTTGCTTCCAAAAACAATCACCAAGTACGCCTAGCCTGCCTACGGTAATACAATTGTTGTAGTCAATCAGGCAAAACATGGTTTCAGTAAAAATGATACTAAGACAACAAAAATCAGAAGCATCAGCGATAAAAAGTCAGGCACCTACATGACTACAACTCGAAGATATCAACTCGTCACTCCTATTTCGATGTGGCAATCCTCTTCTTCCTTCCCACTTTAATTTAGCTGGGCATTTCATCGACCAGTTGGTGCACGCCTACCATCAAGCTGGAGCTTGTATTTCTCACGGCGGCACATGCAGAGCGTGTACGCGGCCGAGGAGCTGCTGCACTTAGAAGTTCGCGCACTACTAGTGTGAGGATCACACTACTATTCCTCTTAGTTCATCACTGATTCACCAATTACAGCTCCGAATTACAGAAGAATCTCAAGAGAAAGGGGATCAGAGGAAGGAGATGATGAACAGGAGTCAGAGAGCCTCGGCCGAAGCCGCCGGTCCGTTCCAGGCCAATCCCTCTTGTTCGTGGCATCTTCTGCCATATTTGTAGCAGCCGCTGCCGAGCAGGCCAAGGTCCAAGAGTAGCCCATGGTCTGGCCCAACAGTGGTGTAGAGGTATGCTGACAATCCCCCCTCCATAAAATTCGGCTTGCCCTCAAGCCGAAACCACACCAACTTGCCGGGATCCCATGGTACTTGCAAGTCATACTGAACCCTGTTTTTCAGCTTCACATCTTGAGTCCAGGTCGGATGCAACATTTGTAGGAATAGTTGCCCAAGAACCACAATCACAAGAAAGGCACTTGACCGACCCAACATGTACCAATGATTCGAGCTTCTGAAGCATGCACATGGAAAGCTGGATGCATCAACCATACACAGCGAAGAGGGCACCCAAGCAATCTTCCAAACCATCAGGCAAGTGAGTTTAAACCCCAAGGCAGTCACTATAGAATTAAGAGGCATGAGCTTGTGAAACTTGCCAGCTCACCAATTCAATAGCAGAGCACTTGATTATGATGTGCAGATATGTAACGCCCACGATGCGGCTATATCTTCCACGTGTCGAGGCACGACTTAAAAGCATAACCGCATTGTGTTTTAGTCGCAAGAAGGGTCATCTTCACACAATCCCATATAATGAACAAGAATGGGATAACGAGAGTTGGCTTACAATCGCCACTTCACACAATACATAAATATAATTCATACATCATCCAAAATACACACATATAGACCGGCTACGGTCAAAACCAAATGAAAATAAGATAACCCCAAATGCTAGATCCCCGATCGTCCCAACTGGGCTCCACTACTGATCATCAGGAAAAGACACATAGTAACGACCACGTTCCTCATCGAACTCCCACTTGAGGTCGATCCCATCATCTGCAATGGCATCCTCGGCACCTGCAACTGTTTTGGTAGAATCTGTGAGTCACGAGGACTCAGCAATCTCACACCCGCGAGATCAAGACTATTTAAGCTTATAGGAAAAGATGATGTAATGAGGTGGAACTGCAGCAGGCACTAAGCATATATGGTGGCTAACATACGCAAAAGAGAGCGAGAAGAGAAGCAACAGAACGGTCGTCATCTAGTAATGATCAAGAAGTGATCCTGAACTCCTACTTACGTCATTCATAACTCAACCGTGTTCACTTCCCGGACTCCGCCGAGAAGAGACCATCACGGCTACACACGCGGTTGATGTATTTTAATTAAGTCAAGTGGCAAGTTCTCTACATCCGGACATTAACAAATTCTCATCTGCCTCATAACCGCGGGCACGGCTTTCGAAAGATAATACCCTGCAGGGGTGTCCCAACTTAGCCCATTATAAGCTCTCAGGTCAACGAAGGATAAACCTTCTCCCAGGAAGACCCGATCAGTCTCGGAATCCCGGTTTACAAGACATTTCGACAATGGTAAAACAAGACCAGCAAAGCCGCCCGATGTGCCGACAAATCCCGATAGGAGCTGCACATATCTCGTTCTCAGGGCAACACCGGATGAGACATCCTACGAGTAAAACCAGACCTCGAGTTTCCACGAGGGGGCCCTGTCGGGGATATACCCCGCGGTATGACCCGGCCGGAAGTATGACCCGACCGGACTTGGCGCTTCACCGTGACCCGCCGGAGGACTGGAGACTCACGGGTCTGGCGGCTCACTGTCAGACGACTCACGAGCCTGACGACTCACGGATGACCCCGACGGCGGGTCAGATAGAAGACTAGGCCCAAGGCCCAGAAGGCCGGCTCACGTTTATGATGGGCCGGCTTAAGAAGAAAGGGATGACGAATATTTCCTTTACGAGGAAGCAAGACCCGGACTTGTAATTAACTTGTAAGAGAAGATAGATTAGTCCTAGTCCTACTAGGACTCCACATGTAACCCGCCCCTCTAACTTATATAAGGAGGGGCAGGGCACCTCAAAGAGGGAGAGGCAACAAGAAATAATCTCTAGGGCTAAACACCGAGAGCCGGAGCCGGCGACTCTCCCGTCATCATAATGAGACCTAGCCTCAAACAGCACGTAGGGTTGTTACCGGATGATGTTTCCCGGGGCCCGAAGCTGTCTAAACCCTTGTCTTGTGTGTCGTGTCTCTCGTCCCGATCAACCCCTCTCAAGCTACTACATAGATGCGTTGGCCTCGCGACCAAGTCCTGACACTAAGGACATCTGCCGTGACAATTCCACGACAGTTGGCGCCCACCGTGGGGCTTGCGCACGATGGTGTTGAGTTCTTGGAGGGTTCGCTCCCAGGGATCGAGAAGTTTGCAACTGTCCAGTATGAGTTTTGAGTTCAAGGGAATTTAGGGTTTGGCGTTCCTGTGCGTATCGCCGATGAAACGCCATCCGTCAAATCCAGATAGAAGATCAATTTTTTGAGGCCGACAGGAATTGTGCTCCAGCTGCCGTACACCACGCCAGATCAATCTACGTCGATAGGCGCGTGTGGGCAAGAGTCAAAATACGCGGTGCTTTCATAAATTGATCTGCCAAAGACTATTGCTACTGTTGCTCGGAGTAGTACTACTTCCAATAAACAATTATGCTACTGTTGCTTGAAGGCAAGACTATACGTTGTTACTGATTGCATAAAGTGATTTTGAGGAGGCAACCTGCCCTGCTTCACGTGAGCATGCATGTTTGGACAAGGATTGCAACACCGGGTCAAGCTGGCAACAGGTCCAATCACCAGCGCCGTACGTCAACGACGGCTCATTGGAGAAAGTTAACGGGCATGAGATTCCTCGGACGTGCATCGTTGTCGCGCCAAGCCGGCCCCACTGTTCCTCGGCTCCGACACGACCTCGTATTGGCGCTGTCGGACCGCCCCGGTTTTTGTTTTCCCTCTCGCCGAAGTTGCCCTGTCTTCGATTGCCGCCGCTGCTATCTGTCACTGGGTACGAGTCCAGCCTCCCCGGGCGCGCATCCTCACACGCGGCCTCGCCTCCCGCTACTGTTCTGCTGCGATCAACGGCCGCACCCCGGGCCGCCGTTTCGTCAACTCACCTCACCGTATTGTCAGGTCGTCTCCACTTTGAGCCGCCCTCGCGCAAAGCTCACGCCCGCGGCCGTGAGTCGCCCGTAGCAAATAAGCCGCCGACGCAAGGGTTTGGAGTTCTGCTGTGCGCCGCCGATGCAAAATGATCCACTGAATCCGATCAATCAACAAACGCGTGTGCGGGCAAGGGTCAACCCCCGAGTGGTCCATCCATTGGTCCTGTCAAAAGTTCAAGTAGCGATGTCACATCTCTGAAGCTACAACCCCGCCCCCACGTGAAGGACCAAGCACCAATGTTTACGCAAGAATCAAAAGCTAATATTACTGCTTACTCCTACATGGGAAGGACAAAGACATATGCGCCAAAGATCCCTCACGTGAGTTTGCTAATGTGCTAGTTCACATAAAAAAAGAGAGAGGAGGAACAGGCCACGACCCGGAAGATGAGACAGACGTGGATTTTTGCAGAAAAACCGACTCAGCAACGAAATGCGCGAGCGCCTCAACCGCCGATTCGCATGCTTCTGCCGATGGGCCGCTTCGGCCGTGCGGCCTTGCCTCACTTGAGGGCCACCAGCCCTATGCCTCTGTACTGCTCCACCTGCAAGCTTTCTCCATCGATGAACCGGCAAGGTGTTTTTACCGCCGTACCACGAGCCGGTCACTCGCCTCACATGTGCACTAATCTGCCACCATGCTTCAACGTCTGCGTGTCAAACTGCCCCGCGGGTTCATCTGCTTGGAGCCGCCTCTGCTCAAGTCGAGCTGCCCAGCCGGTTCTACTGCACTGTGATACGCTCTGTTTCGCGGCCGCCTTGATCCACCCCCAATCCATCAACCATGCTACAGCTAGCTTGCCTGCGCCTGACTGCTGGCTGGCCGTGTTGGCTCTATCTGGATCCGTTTCACGGGTGTGTTGTTGGAAATATGCCCTAGAGGCAATAATAAATGGTTATTATTATATTTCTTTGTTCATGGTAATTGTCTATTATTCATGCTATAATTGTATTGTCCGGAAATCGTAATACATGTGTGAATACATAGACCACAACGTGTCCCTAGTAAGCCTCTAGTTGACTAGCTCGTTGATCAACAGATAGTCATGGTTTCCTGACTATGGACATTGGATGTCATTGATAACGGGATCACATCATTAGGAGAATGATGTGATGGACAAGACCCAATCCTAAGCATAGCATAAAAGATCGTGTAGTTTCGTTTGCTAGAGCTTTTCCAATGTCAAGTATCTTTTCCTTAGACCATGAGATCGTGCAACTCCCGGATACCGTAGGAGTGCTTTGGGTGTGCCAAACGTCACAACGTAACTGGGTGACTATAAAGGTGCACTACGGGTATCTCCGAAAGTGTCTGTTGGGTTGGCACGGATCGAGACTGGGATTTGTCACTCCGTGTGACGGAGAGGTATCTCTGGGCCCACTCGGTAATGCATCATCATAATGAGCTCAATGTGACTAAGGCGTTAGTCACGGGATCATGCATTGCGGTACGAGTAAAGAGACTTGCCGGTAACGAGATTGAACAAGGTATTGGGATACCGACGATCGAATCTCGGGCAAGTAACATACCGATTGACAAAGGGAATTGCATACGGGATTGATTGAATCCTCGACACCGTGGTTCATCCGATGAGATCATCGTGGAACATGTGGGAGCCAACATGGGTATCCAGATCCCGCTGTTGGTTATTGACCGGAGAGGCGTCTCGGTCATGTCTGCATGTCTCCCGAACCCGTAGGGTCTACACACTTAAGGTTCGGTGACGCTAGGGTTGTAGAGATATATGTATGCGGAAACCCGAAAGTTGTTCGGAGTCCCGGATGAGATCCCGGACGTCACGAGAGGTTCCGGAATGGTCCGGAGGTGAAGAATTATATATAGGAAGTCCAGTTTCGGCCACCGGGAAAGTTTCGGGGGTTACCGGTATTGTACCGGGACCACCGGAAGGGTCCCGGGGTCCACCGGGTGGGGCCACCTATCCCGGAGGGCCCCGTGGGCTGAAAGTGGAAGGGAACCAGCCCTTAGTGGGCTGGGGCGCCCCCCTTGGGCCTCCCCCCATGCGCCTAGGGTTGGGAACCCTAGGGGGGGGAGCTTCCCCCTTGCCTTGGGGGGCAAGGCACCCCTTCCCCCCTTTGGCCGCCGCCCCCCCTTGGAGATCCCATCTCCCTGGGCCGGCGCCCCCCCAGGGGGCCTATATAAAGGGGGGGAGGGAGGGCAGCACACAACAGCCTTGGGCGCCTCCCTCCTCCCCTGCAACACCTCTCTCTCTCTCTCTCGCAGAAGCTCGGCGAAGCCCTGCCGGAGACCCGCTACATCCACCACCACGCCGTCGTGCTGTTGGATCTCCATCAACCTCTCCTTCCCCCTTGCTGGATCAAGAAGGAGGAGACGTCGCTGCACCGTACGTGTGTTGAACGCGGAGGTGCCGTCCGTTGGGCACTCGGTCATCGGTGATTTGGATCACGGCGAGTACGACTCCGTCATCCACGTTCATTGGAACGCTTCCGCTCGCGATCTACAAGGGTATGTAGATGCACTCCTTTCCCCTCGTTGCTAGTAGACTCCATAGATGCATCTTGGTGAGCGTAGGAAAATTTTAAAATTATGCTACGATTCCCAACAGTGGCATCATGAGCCAGGCCTATGCGTAGTTACTATGCACGAGTAGAACACAAAGCAGTTGTGGGCGTTGAGTTTGCCAATTCTTCTTGCCGCTACTAGTCGTTTCTTGTTTCGGCGGCATTGTAGGATGAAGCGGCCCGGACCGACCTTACACGTACGCTTACGTGAGACAGGTTCCACCGACTGACATGCACTAGTTGCATAAGGTGGCTAGCGGGTGTCTGTCTCTCCTACTTTAGTCGGAACGGATTCGATGAAAAGGGTCCTTATGAAGGGTAAATAGAAATTGGCAAATCACGTTGTGGTCATACGTAGGTAAGAAAACGTTCTTGCTAGAAACCTACAAACCACGTAAAAACTTGCAACAACAATTAGAGGACGTCTAACTTGTTTTTGCAGCAAGTGCTATGTGATGTGATATGGCCAGAAGATGTGATGAATGATATATGTGATGTATGAGATTGATCATATTCTTGTAATAGGAATCACGACTTGCATGTCGATGAGTATGACAACCGGCAGGAGCCATAGGAGTTGTCTTTATTATTTTGCATGACCTGCGTGTCATTGAATAACGCCATGTAATTACTTTACTTTGTTGCTAAACGCGTTAGCCATAGAAGTAGAAGTAATCGTTGGCGTGACGACTTCATGAAGACACAATGATGGAGATCATGATGATGGAGATCATGGTGTCATGCCGGTGACGAAGATGATCATGGTGCCCCGAAGATGGAGATCAAAGGAGCATGATGATATTGGCCATATCATGTCACTATTTGATTGCATGTGATGTTTATCATGTTTTTGCATCTTATTTGCTTAGAACGACGGTAGTAAGTAAGATGATCCCTTATAATAATTTCAAGAAAGTGTTCACCCTAACTGTGCACCGTTGCGAAGGTTCGTTGTTTCGAAGCACCACGTGATGATCGGGTGTGATAGATTCTAACGTTCGAATACAACGGGTGTTGACGAGCCTAGCATGTACAGACATGGCCTCGGAACACACGCAATACACTTAGGTTGACTTGACGAGCCTAGCATGTACAGACATGGCCTCGGAACACGGAGGACCGAAAGGTCGAGCATGAGTCGTATAGAAGATACGATCAACATGGAGATGTTCACCGATCTTGACTAGTCCGTCTCACGTGATGATCGGACACGGCCTAGTTAAACTCGGATCATGTTTCACTTAGATGACTAGAGGGATGTCTATCTGAGTGGGAGTTCATTAAATAATTTGATTAGATGAACTTAATTATCATGAACTTAGTCTAAAATCTTTACACTATGTCTTGTAGATCTAATGGCCAACGTTGTCCTCAATTTCAACGCGTTCCTAGAGAAAACCAAGCTGAAAGATGATGGCAGCAACTATACGGACTGGGTCCGGAACCTGAGGCTCATCCTCATAGTAGCCAAGAAAGATTATGTCTTAGAAGCACCGCTAGGTGAAGCACCAATCCCAGAGAACCAAGACGTTATGAACGCTTGGCAATCACGTGCTGATGATTACTCCCTCGTTCAGTGCGGCATGCTTTACAGCTTAGAACCGGGTCTCCAAAAGCGTTTGAGAAACATGGAGCATACGAGATGTTCGAGGAGCTGAAACTGGTTTTTCAAGCTCATGCCCGGGTCGAGAGATATGATGTCTCCGACAAGTTCTTCAGCTGTAAAATGGAGGAGAACAGTTCTGTTAGTGAGCACATACTCAGAATGTCTGGGTTGCACAACCGCTTGTCTCAGCTGGAAGTTAATCTCCTGGATGACGCGGTCATTGACAGAATCCTTCAGTCGCTTCCACCAAGCTACAAGAGCTTTGTGATGAACTACAATATGCAGGGGATGGAAAAGACCATTCCCGAGGTATATTCAATGCTGAAATCAGCGGAAGGGGAGATCAGAAAAGAACATCAAGTGTTGATGGTGAATAAAACCACTAAGTTCAAGAAGGGCAAGGGTAAGAAGAACTTCAAGAAGGACGGCAAGGGAGTTGCCACGCCCGGTAAACCAGTTACTGGGAAGAAGTCGAAGAATGGACCCAAGCCTGAAACTGAGTGCTTTTATTGCAAGGGAAGTGGTCACTGGAAGCGGAACTGCCCCAAATACTTAGCGGACAAGAAGAAGGCCGGCAACACCAAAGGTATATGTGATATACAAGTTATTGATGTGTACCTTACCAGTACTCGTAGTAGCTCCTGGGTATTTGATACCGGTGCGGTTGCTCATATTTGTAACTCAAAACAGGAACTACGGAATAAACGGAGACTGGCGAAGGACGAGGTGACGATGCGCGTCGGGAATGGTTCCAAGGTCGATGTGATCGCCGTCGGCACGCTACCTCTGCATCTACCCACGGGATTAGTTTTAAACCTCAATAATTGTTATTTAGTGCCAGCTTTGAGCATGAACATTGTATCTGGATCTCGTTTAATTCGAGATGGCTACTCATTTAAATCCGAGAATAATGGTTGTTCTATTTATTTGAGAGATATGTTTTATGGTCATGCCCCGCTGGTCAATGGTTTATTTTTGATGAATCTCGAACGTGATGTTACACATGTTCATAGTGTGAATACCAAAAGATGTAAAGTTGATAACGATAGTCCCACATACTTGTGGCACTGCCGCCTTGGTCACATTGGTGTCAAGCGCATGAAGAAGCTCCATGCAGATGGACTTTTGGAGTCTCTTGATTACGAATCATTTGACACGTGCGAACCATGCCTCATGGGTAAGATGACCAAGACTCCGTTCTCCGGAACAATGGAGCGAGCAACCAACTTATTGGAAATCATACATACCGATGTGTGCGGTCCAATGAGTGTTGAGGCTCGCGGAGGATATCGTTATGTTCTCACTCTCACTGATGACTTAAGTAGATATGGGTATGTCTACCTAATGAAACACAAGTCTGAAACCTTTGAAAAGTTCAAGGAATTTCAGAGTGAAGTCGAGAATCAACGTGACAGGAAAATAAAATTCTTACGATCAGATCGTGGTGGAGAATATTTAAGTCACGAATTTGGTACACACTTAAGGAAATGTGGAATAGTTTCACAACTCACGCCGCCTGGAACACCTCAGAGAAACGGTGTGTCCGAACGTCGTAATCGCACTCTATTGGATATGGTGCGATCTATGATGTCTCTTACCGATTTACCGCTCTCATTTTGGGGCTATGCTTTAGAGACTGCCGCATTCACTTTAAATAGGGCTCCGTCGAAATCCGTTGAGACGACACCGTATGAATTATGGTTTGGGAAGAAACCTAAGCTGTCGTTTCTAAAAGTTTGGGGATGCGATGCTTATGTCAAGAAACTTCAACCTGAAAAGCTCGAACCCAAATCGGAAAAATGCGTCTTCATAGGATACCCTAAGGAAACTATTGGGTATACCTTCTACCTCAGATCCGAAGGCAAGATCTTCGTTGCCAAGAACGGGTCCTTTCTGGAGAAGGAGTTTCTCTCGAAAGAATTGAGTGGGAGGAAAGTGGAACTTGATGAGGTGATAGTCACCCCTTCCGAACCGGAAAGTAGCGCAGCGCGGGAAAATGTTCCTGTGGTGCCTACACCGACTGGGGAGGAAGTTAATGATGATGATCATGAAGCTTCGGATCAAGTTACTACTGAACTTCGTAGGTCCACAAGGACACGTTCCGCACCAGAGTGGTACGGCAACCCTGTCCTGGAAATCATGTTGTTAGACAACGGTGAACCTTCGAACTATGAAGAAGCGATGGCGGGCCCGGATTCCGACAAATGGCTAGAAGCCATGAAATCCGAGATAGGATCCATGTATGAAAACGAAGTATGGACTTTGACTGACTTGCCCGATGATCGGCGAGCCATAGAAAACAAATGGATCTTTAAGAAGAAGACGGACGCGGATGGTAATGTGACCATCTACAAAGCTCGACTTGTCGCTAAGGGTTATCGACAAGTTCAAGGTTGACTACGATGAGACTTTCTCACCCGTAGCGAAGCTGAAGTCCGTCCGAATCATGTTAGCAATTGCCGCATACTATGATTATGAGATATGGCAGATGGACGTCAAAACGGCATTCCTTAACGGCTTCCTTAAGGAAGAGTTGTATATGATGCAGCCGGAAGGTTTTGTCGATCCTAAGAATGCTAACAAAGTATGCAAGCTCCAGCGCTCAATCTATGGGGGAACATTCGCTTTGATGAGATGATCAAAGCGTTTGGGTTTACACAGACTTATGGAGAAGCCTGTGTTTACAAGAAAGTGAGTGGGAGCTCTGTAGCATTTCTCATATTATATGTGGATGACATACTATTGATGGGAAATGATATAGAATTCTTGGAAAGTATTAAGGCCTATTTGAATAAGTGTTTTTCAATGAAGGACCTTGGAGAAGCTGCTTATATATTAGGCATCAAGATCTATAGAGATAGATCAAGACGCCTCATTGGTCTTTCACAGAGTACATACCTTGACAAGATATTGAAGAAGTTCAATATGGATCAGTCCAAGAAGGGGTTCTTGCCTGTATTGCAAGGTGTGCAATTGAGCACGGCTCAATGCCCGACCACGGCAGAAGATATAGAAAAGATGAGTGTCATCCCCTATGCCTCGGCCATAGGGTCTATTATGTATGCCATGCTGTGTACCAGACCTGATGTAAACCTTGCCGTAAGTTTGGTAGGAAGGTACCAAAGTAATCCCGGCATGGAACACTGGACAGCGGTCAAGAATATCCTGAAGTACCTGAAGAGGACTAAGGATATGTTTCTCGTTTATGGAGGTGACGAAGAGCTCGTCGTAAAGGGTTACGTCGACGCTAGCTTCGACACAGATCTGGATGACTCGAAGTCACAAACCGGATACGTGTATATTTTGAATGGAGGAGCAGTAAGCTGGTGCAGTTGCAAGCAAAGCGTCGTGGCGGGATCTACATGTGAAGCGGAGTACATGGCAGCCTCGGAGGCAGCACAGGAAGCAGTCTGGATGAAGGAGTTCATTACCGACCTAGGGGTGATTCCCAATGCGTCGGGCCCGATGACTCTCTTCTGTGACAACACTGGAGCTATTGCCCTTGCGAAGGAGCCCAGGTTTCACAGGAAGACCAGGCATATCAAGCGTCGCTTCAACTCCATTCGTGAAAGTGTTCAAAATGGAGACATAGATATTTGTAAAGTACATACGGACCTGAATGTAGCAGATCCGTTGACTAAACCTCTCCCTAGGGCAAAACATGATCAACACCAGGACGCAATGGGTGTTCGATTCATCACAATGTAACTAGATTATTGACTCTAGTGCAAGTGGGAGACTGTTGGAAATATGCCCTAGAGGCAATAATAAATGGTTATTATTATATTTCTTTGTTCATGGTAATTGTCTATTATTCATGCTATAATTGTATTGTCCGGAAATCGTAATACATGTGTGAATACATAGACCACAACGTGTCCCTAGTAAGCCTCTAGTTGACTAGCTCGTTGATCAACAGATAGTCATGGTTTCCTGACTATGGACATTGGATGTCATTGATAACGGGATCACATCATTAGGAGAATGATGTGATGGACAAGACCCAATCCTAAGCATAGCATAAAAGATCGTGTAGTTTCGTTTGCTAGAGCTTTTCCAATGTCAAGTATCTTTTCCTTAGACCATGAGATCGTGCAACTCCCGGATACCGTAGGAGTGCTTTGGGTGTGCCAAACGTCACAACGTAACTGGGTGACTATAAAGGTGCACTACGGGTATCTCCGAAAGTGTCTGTTGGGTTGGCACGGATCGAGACTGGGATTTGTCACTCCGTGTGACGGAGAGGTATCTCTGGGCCCACTCGGTAATGCATCATCATAATGAGCTCAATGTGACTAAGGCGTTAGTCACGGGATCATGCATTGCGGTACGAGTAAAGAGACTTGCCGGTAACGAGATTAAACAAGGTATTGGGATACCGACGATCGCATCTCGGGCAAGTAACATACCGATTGACAAAGGGAATTGCATACGGGATTGATTGAATCCTCGACATCATGGTTCATCCGATGAGATCATCGTGGAACATGTGGGAGCCAACATGGGTATCCAGATCACGCTGTTGGTTATTGACCGGAGAGGCGTCTCGGTCATGTCTGCATGTCTCCCGAACCCGTAGGGTCTACACACTTAACGTTCAGTGACGCTAGGGTTGTAGAGATATATGTATGCGGAAACCCGAAAGTTGTTCGGAGTCCCGGATGAGATCCCGGACGTCACGAGAGGTTCCGGAATGGTCCGGAGGTGAAGAATTATATATAGGAAGTCCAGTTTCGGCCACCGGGAAAGTTTCGGGGGTTACCGGTATTGTACCGGGACCACCGGAAGGGTCCCGGGGTCCACCGGGTGGGGCCACCTATCCCGGAGGGCCCCGTGGGCTGAAAGTGGAAGGGAACCAGCCCTTAGTGGGCTGGGGCGCCCCCCTTGGGCCTCCCCCCATGCGCCTAGGGTTGGAAACCCTAGGGGAGGGGGAGCTTCCCCCTTGCCTTGGGGGGCAAGGCACCCCTTCCCCCTTTGGCCGCCGCCCCCCCTTGGAGATCCCATCTCCCTGGGCCGGCGCCCCCCCAGGGGGCCTATATAAAGGGGGGGAGGGAGGGCAGCACACAACAGCCTTGGGCGCCTCCCTCCTCCCCTGCAACACCTCTCTCTCTCTCTCTCGCAGAAGCTCGGCGAAGCCCTGCCGGAGACCCGCTACATCCACCACCACGCCGTCGTGCTGTTGGATCTCCATCAACCTCTCCTTCCCCCTTGCTGGATCAAGAAGGAGGAGACGTCGCTGCACCGTACGTGTGTTGAACGCGGAGGTGCCGTCCGTTCGGCACTCGGTCATCGGTGATTTGGATCACGGCGAGTACGACTCCGTCATCCACGTTCATTGGAACGCTTTCGCTCGCGATCTACAAGGGTATGTAGATGCACTCCCTTCCCCTCGTTGCTGGTATACTCCATAGATGCATCTTGGTGAACGTAGGAATTTTTTTTAAATTATGCTACGATTCCCAACATGTGTTGCCCAGGGGGATTTAAAGGAAGTGGATAAAGATCAACCGGCACCATGAGTGAAATTTTGATCCGCGCAAAGGATCATCTGTCGTTTGGACAAAAATTAGGTGCTATTTACCCTATTTTTTTAATTCATCCGAGCAAAACTACTTTGCCCTGCTGTATTTTACATGCAGGAGAATTATTTATTACAAAGTAATATTATACCGCGGAGATGGAGGCATGCCAACATCTTTTGGCACAGGTGGTTGTCGTTACTCAACGGACTCCCGCACTGGCTTACTACGCCGTGGCCGTCTCTTGCGACCGCGCCGGCTTACCATGCCGTGGCCGTCTCTCGCGACCGCGCCAGCTTACAACGCCGTGGCCGTCTCTCGCGACCGTGCCGGCTTACAACGCCGTGGCCGTCTCTCGCGACCACGCCGGCTTACAACGCCGCAGACGACTCGCCCGTCCGCTCTCGCGGCCAGTTCACGCATCCGCGCCGGCTTACAACAAAGAGGACAACTTGCTCGTCCACACCGGCTTACAACACCGCGGCTGGCTCATATGTCTGCTCCCGCGGCCGGCTCGGCCATGATTGATTTCAGTTTCACCTAGTGATCATCAACTTCATGGCAGATTATTTTTGGCCTAAACACATCAGGTGATATCCATCTAAAATATATTTTTAGCACATATTATTTTTGTCAAAGAACAGTTTACCTTTGCCTTGGTCTGCAATATTGTTATGCAGGACAATTGTTCACTACAAAAGCTATGGCTGTGTCATGGATGTATAAACTCGCGCTACCATTATAAATGCGCTAGTATCTTATCATGCCATCAAGCTCGATGAATATATGTGCAAACCGCCATTCTGCAGACCGGTTTACATCAATATGACGTGGCTAAATCGCCCGTCCACGCCGGTTTACAATACCGCGGCCGACTCATCTGTCTGTGCCGCCTCTGAAGCCGCGGTCGTCTTTGTCGCCCGTCTCTCGCGGCCTGGTCTACATCAACACACCGGGCCGCACCCGTCTGCATGAGCTGTTTTTTGAGTATGAGCAAGTCACAACTTGGGTAGCCCGGTTTTCTTTCAACAAAATGGAAGCAAATTATCATATACTATCAACCGCCGTCTGCACCGGATGGCTCAATGGACATGCGCACAAGTCGCCATCACT
Source organism: Triticum aestivum (assembly GCF_018294505.1). Taxonomy (NCBI): domain Eukaryota; kingdom Viridiplantae; phylum Streptophyta; class Magnoliopsida; order Poales; family Poaceae; genus Triticum; species Triticum aestivum. The sequence continues at coordinate 466,184,944 of NC_057799.1, read as the reverse complement.
ACAGTTTGGTTAAACTTCAAACAGCCAGTTGGAAGGAACCATTGGCCGAGTTGCTGACACGGCTCATACGGGATCATTTATAACCCGCCGCGGTCACCTCAACCTTCTGTGGATACACATCGTGTTATCAACACCAATGATATACAAGTTATGCCGGTTTATATCACGGTTAAATATGGAGAATCTCAAGCCAACTCCTCGAGTCATCTTGAGACTCGGGGGCTACAGCGACATGACTCGGGAACTCCGGGTCGTTGGAGGGAATGATAACCCGGTTCCGGAGGCTACTACCATATTGATGAAAATTTAAAGGACGTCAAAAAATTTCCGGTTCAAAATAAAGATTTCGGTTTAAAATCCGGTTCAAGAGATATCTCTCTCCCACAAAGTTTTGAAGCTCTCAAATCCGGTTCAAACTCTGGCTCAAGGTAAATTTATATCTTACAAAGCTTTGAAGCTCTCAATATCCGGTTTACAAATTTCCGGTTCAAAAAGAAGTTATCTCTCGCAAAGTTTGAGTTCTCAGGAAAAATTAAAGGGACCAAAGGGAGTCTGTTACAAAGCACAACTCAAATATAGGTACCCTGCTTTAATGACCATTGGGAGCTGATCGTATTCGAATTTAGCTTAACCCTTTGGGTGTGACCCTGATCGTATTCGAATCAGAGTCGTTAAATATTCTCATGATCACTAGGGGGCTTCCTGTTCAAACATAGGTCGTATTCGAACCAAAGAGAACATAGCTGTCGGTACCCTCTTGATCGGCACACTGCCGAGCTCACTAGGGGGCTTCTTGATCGTATTCGAATCATAGCTCAACCCCTTTTGGGAACCGACGTGGATCGTATTCGAATCAGCGTCGTTAAACAACTCTCAAGGTCATTTGGGGGCTTCCTGTTCAAACATAGGTCGTATTCGAACCAAAGAGAACATAGCTGTCGGTACCCTCTTGATCGGCAACGCCAAAGCCACTGGGGGCTATATGATCGTATTCGAATCTTAGCTTAACCCCCTTTGGGACGGTTTTCTGGTCGTATTCGAATCAGAAGCCTCAAAATTTTTGAAGTCTCTTTTTGCAAACAATTTTTTGGATTTTATTTGAAGTTCTTTTGATCATATCTAAAGTGTATATGAGTGGTTTCTATTTAACCCGGCGTGATTTTCAATGATAAATCGCCAGCTTATGACAATCATCATCTATTTGGAAGCGTTGGCTTCTAAAGATTGGGTTATCACCCTTACTGCACAGGTCATGTAAACCGGCAGTACAAATTCAATATCACAATGGTTATATGTGAGATATTATGACCCGCCCTGCAGTAAACCGTTAAGGGATTTTGTGATCTACTTGTGTGCAGGATAAGACTACATTTGGGTGGTTACCCGTCCTGGCTTTTGACGTTAAGTCGCCAGGGCATATGTTGTTTAATCTCTGTGCAGGATTTACAGAGCTATGACTTACATAAATGATTAAGTTCAAGCCCATCATCAAAGATTGAAATTGGTGTCTCAAAAGGGTTATCAATTCTTGATTTTCTCAAAGGCTATAAGCCGCCGGGTTGTTCAAATTCCGGCTTACAATGGAGGCGTATTGAATCGTCATCGACCAACAGCCGCCGGGTATTTAAAACTCCGGATTTACTTGTCAACAGATAAGGAATAGTCCCGAGTCGCTGCAGGCTTACAACCCGGCACTTGGGGGCTGCATTATTCAAGTTGAGATTAATGCCAGCATGCACCATGGCACTTGGGGGCTAATGCAAAGTCATTTTTTGCTCAATTCATTGAAGACCCGACTCATCACATCGTAATGAGCCGGCCCTTGGGGGCTATCAATTGCTCCTGGCAACAATTCAAGACAATTCTAGGATGACCCGGCTACACTACTATGACTATAGCCGACTCATGGGGGCTACACAACTGGATTTTATTTAAAGCCATGGTGATAAGTCCCGGCTTATTCATGCTGATTAAACCGGCCCTTAGGGGCTACAGGTAATATGGATATAAGGGAGAAATATCTTCAAATTCTCAGTTTTGAGTAAATCAGATTGACATGGTGTCTGCAAAAATCACAAACCGGCGTCGGCGACAATTATGACTTGGCATCATCTATTTATAACCCGGCAATTTTGTTACTCATAAACCGGCAAGTTTTATATCTTTAAGCCGGATGAATATAAGTTGAATATTTGAAGACCAATATTTTTGTCAAGTCAGAGCATTGAAAGCCGACTCAAGTGGATTATCTCTTACAATATTTCTCAACAAGAGACCAATGTCAGCAAATTGACTCTGAAGCTGGCCTGTTGACCCGGATTTTCAAAGGAAGTATCTGGATTTTTTGCATTGGCAAAATTTGAACATATCTGCTAAAGAGATTTGCTATGAGATTATGGATACATATCAAGAAGGAAGATGACAAGGACTTAAGGATGATCAAGTGCCGGCTTACAAAGAATATTTAACCCGGAACACAACCTGTCAAATTTGTTCTTGTGTTTATATTGCAGATTAGTTTAACATGGATAAATCCAAATTAAACTAGGGCTAATGCCGGGGATATACCCCGCGGTATGACCCGGCCGGAAGTATGACCCGGCCGGACTTGGCGCTTCACCGTGACCCGCCGGAGGACTGGAGACTCACGGGTCTGGCGGCTCACTGTCAGACGACTCACGAGCCTGACAACTCACGGATGACCCCGACGGCGGGTCAGATAGAAGACTAGGCCCAAGGCCCAGAAGGCCGGCTCACGTTTATGATGGGCCGGCTTAAGAAGAAAGGGATAACGAACATTTCCTTTACGAGGAAGCAAGACCCGGACTTGTAATTAACTTGTAAGAGAAGATAGATTAGTCCTAGTCCTACTAGGACTCCACATGTAACCCGCCCCTCTAACTTATATAAGGAGGGGCAGGGCACCCCAAAGAGGGAGAGGCAACAAGAAATAATCTCTAGGGCTAAACACCGAGAGCCGGAGCCGGCGACTCTCCCGTGATCATAATGAGACCTAGCCTCAAACAGCACGTAGGGTTGTTACCGGATGATGTTTCCCGGGGCCCGAAGCTGTCTAAACCCTTGTCTTGTGTGTCGCGTCTCTCATCCCGATCAACACCTCTCAAGCTACTACATAGATGCGTTGGCCTCGCGACTAAGTCCTGACACTAAGGACATCTGCCGTGACAATTCCACGACCGCAGTCTACTCAGTTCGGACCAACACTCGAAGGAGCACTGGCCCGAGGGGGTTAAAATAAAGATGACCCTTGGGCTCGCGAAAACCCGGGGGAAAAGGCTTAGGTGGCAAATGGTAAAACCAAGGTTGGGCCTTGCTGGAGGAGTTTTATTCAAGGCGAACTGTCAAGGGGGTCCCATAAATCACCCAACCGCGTAAGGAACGCAAACTCAAGGAACATAATACCGGTATGACGGAAACTAGGGCGGCAAGAGTGGAACAAAACACCATGCATAAGGCCGAGCCTTTCACCCTTTACCAAATATATAGATGCATTAAATAAATAAGAGATATTGTGATATCCCAACATATCCATGTTCCAACATGGACCCAACTTCAACTTCACCTGCAACTAGCAACGCTATAAGAAGGGCTGAGCAAAAGCGGTAACTTAGCCAAACAACGGTTTGCTAGGAAGGGATGGTTAGAGGCTGACATGGAAAAATAGGAGGCATGATATAGCAAGTGGTAGGTAGCACAGCATGGCAATAGAACGAACAACTAGCAAAGCAAAGATAGAAGTGATTTCGAGGGTATGCTCATCTTGCCTGCAAGGTTCTCAGAGTTGTCGAAAGCTTGATCCTCGTAAGCGTACTCAACAGATTCCTCGTTCACGAACTCGTCTCCCGGCTCTACCCAAAACAAGAACAACAAGCAACGGAACCACAATCAAACACGAGAAATGCACAAACAACATGATGCAATACATGAATGATATGCGAGAAGTGATATGCGATGCATATGCGTGCTCCGTAAGGAAAATGATGAACAATGCAGTAACTTGGCAAACCAAGCATGCCACTGGAAAGATGAGATGATTTCGGTCGAAATCGATATAAAGATCACCGGAAACGGATGCACGGTTTGCAAATGGCAAGCACGAATAACAGCATGATAGCACTTAGAATGCAACAAGTAACAATGCTACAGCACTCCAACGTAGCAAGAAAGCATATGACAGTAATCTACAGGAGATGCTTGACAAAAGATGAACACTGAGCTACGGCTAGTTCATATCACAGCAGGTTCAAACAAGCATGGCAAAAGTGCAAAAGATAACAGGTTCACAGACTTAGTGAAATTACTGGACATGCCTGAAACAGTATCAGGTAGCAATGTTCAGAGCACGAAACGAACATGCTACAGGAACTTAACATAGCAAAACAAGGCATGGAAGTATTCTACTAAATGCATATGACAAAAGTCCCTTACTGACCATAAGCCAAAAAGGACCATAAGATATGATGGCAACCATGTAAACACAGCAAGGTTCGTTAACAGGTTTCAGACAGCAGAAACAGAGCATGGCAGAAACAATAAAATGAAGGCATCTTGGTGAGCTTGATTCACTCATCACAAAGCAATGCATGACAAAACAAGCATACCTACAGCAAGATGGCATGTTTATGAAGCTATCCATGGCAAGAGCAAGTACATAGCATGAAAGGAACAACTACAACAAGCTTGGCAAAATTGAATATCATGTTAAGAATCTGCCAGAAATATTTTATAGCAAAAGTAGAGCAAGATTGAGTAATGCTATGGCACTCCATAATTGCAAACAAGGGCATGAATTGATCAACTACAACAATATCTACAAAACATCCTTACTGAACATCTCCAAAAGGAGTATGGATCTCTCTGTAGACACATGGATAGATAGCAACAAAATAACAGTAGTCACAGAAACAAAATAACAGTAGTCACAGAAATCAGTCCCTGAAATCAGAAACATCACGAAGCCTAGTTTGCATGCTTGTGCTAGTCACCACAGAGATCACAAAAATACATGGCATACACCTCTGTAAATATGGCATGGCATACATCAAAACACATGTAGAGCTCATGCCCATAAGATGCACAGGTTAAATGCAACAAAAATAACAAATCCTCAAGTTCTGATAAGTAACAGCAGATAACAACAACTAGCACTCTTGCACCAGAGATTTGGGCATCAAGATGGACTGAAATGAACATGGTGCGATGGAACAAAATGAAGAGCATCTCGAGACGAACATTTCGATATATTACACGCACGAAACGGAGCTATATGCAGAGAGTTATGATGCGATGAACATGAGTATATAATGTAAAAACTCGGGGACTTAGAGAAATCGGGAGAGGGGAAGAAAGTCAACCACTGCGCCTGGATCTGGATCGGGCCGGTGCTCGAGCTCGGGGACGGCCGAAGCTCACCGGAGCAAGGGCACTCGCCGGGGAAGACGGAGGAGAGGGCCGGCGGGGAGGAGGCGCGCTGGGAAGGAGCCGGAGACAGGGAGGAGGCGCCAGGGCAAGGGGGCGGCGAGGCGCGGCGGCACGCCGGCGGGCTCGGGCGCCGGCGGACACGGCGGACGGCGGCCGGCGTCGGCGGCTTGGCGCGGGGCGGCGCCGGGCTTCGGCGGAGGAGGAAGAAGGAGCGGGCGAGCGGCGGCGGGATCCCGCGGGCTCGCGCGGGCCCCGCGCGGGCCTGGCGGGCCGGCGGCGGAGGTGGGCGGCGCGGGACACGTGGCGGGCGCGGGGCGGCGGCGGCTTCGTCCGGCGCGGTACGGACACGTCCGGCGGCGCCGGAGGGCGATTTTTAGGGTTTTGGACTGCGGGAGGATTCGGGAGAGACGCATATTTATAGGTAGAGGGAGCTAGGAGAGTTCAAATGAGGTGCAGTTTTCGCCCACACGATCGTGTCGAACGGCCTAGAGCATGGAAGAGACTTAGTGGGGTTTTTGGGCTGTTTAGAGAGGGGTTTTGCTGCAACACACAAACAGACTTTGCGGTTACCCGGTTAACCGTTGGAGCACCAAACGACCTTCAAATGGAACGAAACTTGACCGCTGGTCTACCGATGGTATACCAAGGCCACTTGACAAGCCTCGGTCCATTCCGAGAACGTTCAACACCCGCTCACGAAAAGAAACGAAAAGGGGTGCGCCGGAGGAGGTGGGAGTGCCGGATTGCCAAACGGATAACGGGGAAAATGCTCGGATGCCAGAGACGAACACGTATGCAAATATAATGCACATGATGACATGATATGAGATGCATGACATGAACAAAATGCAAAACGAAAAACAAAACCCGACCACGAAGGGAATATCATAACACATAGCCGAAAATGGCAAGAGTTGAAGTTACAACTATGGAAAGCTACATCCGGGATGTTACAAGATAAGAGTTGTCTGCAACAGAGCATTTTTGGCCAGTGGCGGAGCTTGAGATGAAATTATGGGGGGGGGGGGGGGCATGGGCTGAAGGGAGGGCAAACATGATTGCTTTAGGCTGATTTTAGTTGAAAATTAGACCAAATATTAAGGCATATGTGCATGTTTTCCTATGAGCTGGGGGGGCCATGGCCCAGGTTGGCCCCCAAGTAGCTCCGCCACTGTTTGTGGCAGTAGTGGGTTTGGTCACAGACGCCCATGCCAAAATTACATGTCTTCATAGGCAAGGGAACCGGAGAAAGAATTTTGTGCACAACTGCTGCTACTTCAGGTGTAGGCATAATATTAAAGCTGGTACTGAAAAGTGTTCTTCTCCAAGAAAAATCCATAGCCTCAAGCACCGAATAAGCAAGCACAGGAAACTTCCCATGAATCCTGACTTGCATGTATATTGGGCTTCCATCAGGAGTTGCCAGTTTGAGAAACCAAGCAATGGCCTTGTTGCAGCACACAGTATCTTGCAGATTTTCTGAGAAGTACACAACCACTAAGCTCCTTGCACGCAAGCGGCATGAAGATTTTTGTCCTTGTAATATCTGTCGTGGCTTCTTTGTGTAAAATGCAAATGTGTATGGCCATTTAGTTTTTCCACCAGCCAATATGTAGGACCTGTAACCACCAAAACTCCAATAACCTACATCCCATGGCCGTCGTAGTACCTTGTTATTCAAATTGTCAACACACTGATCTGCCTCTGTTAAGACCTCCTGCAACCTTCCTTGGTACTTGGATACTCTCCAGTGACCCAAACATTGCTGATCACTAATATTGCCAGTAACAAAAAGAGCATATCCATCAGTAGCTTCATGAACATGAATCATATCCCTACTTTTGTCACTCTGCACAAACAGAAAACAGCCACTAATATCTTGTAATCTGCACTTGCTCTTCTGCTCGTACACTTGCAGATTCAGTGTTAATGCATTCAGAGAAAAGGGGTGCAGCCATAGGCGTTTCTCATCCCATTGCACAAACTCAGAGCACAATTGATCATTATCGCCCACCATTTCTAGTGCGAAAGAAGTCCCAGCCTCCAAGAAAAGAGCATGCCCGAGCAGCAAAGAATCATTCCATTGCATCAGAACTTGAGTTGATGGCCATATAAGTCTGAACAACAATCCTTCTGGATGCAACACAAAAGACGAACATGGCTTCAGGTCAAATAGTGCCTCTCTGAATTTCTGCAGCTTCCCAGGCTGAAGACAACAAGGAGACTCATTTTGAAACAAATTGCTGTGCATTTGAGACACATCCATAGGCAACAACGAACTTGGGATCATGCCACTAAGCTCTGCTCGATCAGGTGGACACGACGGCCACAAGACAATGGACGCATAGTTTCTGTTCATAACCAGGCTTCCTAACTTGTTTATCTGCCTTCCTGGATCCCATGGAGAGGGTGCACATATGTAACACTGAAAATAAGGATGCTGACACATACCTAAATTCTCACAATAATACTGAAGTTGAAATGGAGATGCTGCCCGTGTAGCAATGACATGAACTAAACATGGTACTAATGGTGACTTGTCCTTGCTCCTTGCTGAAAAGAATGTTGTCATTGTTGTTGAGCAACTGGAACATGTTGGCCTTCTCGATATGAGTACACCTCAAATTTGCATCAGCTAGTGGCATAAGACTGGACTGGAAAGAGGCCAGAGGTACTATGGTCGGCAGACACATGCCTAGTGCAGATTCTGGTGACTTCACGCTGGTGTCTTCTTCTACACCTTTTGTCGAACACCTCCAGGCGCTGCCATAGGAGAAAGTACTGCCCTCACTGCACCAGTGTCTCCTCCTGGGCACTCGGTCGAACAGGTGGTGGGCGGCAGCAGAGGATTGGCCGTGACAAGCTTGATGATATCCGATTGATTCGACGTCAGCGCTGTGGAGCCGCTGATGAGGTGGTCGATGTCGCGCTTGAGATGGACGTCGACGCTCGCAGCAGGTGTCGTCGGGGCGGTCGTGGTCACGGCCTGGACTCGAGGCGATGTAGAGTCCAGTGCTGCCACTATGTGGACGCACGTAGATGTCGCCGTGTGCGCGGACGGAGCGGAGGCCGTGGCCGGCGTGGAGATGTCCGCGGCCGTCGCCGCTTGCACGGAGCCTGCAACCAAACTGGTGGGGGAGACGGTGCGGCGCGGGACAGGCGGAAAGGCGGGTCGAACTCGTCGCTGATGAAGCCAACGCCGCTGCTGCAGGGGCGCACCTGGTGCTGGCGTCGGTACGCACCTTGTGGCGGAGGCGGCCTATAGTCTCGTCTAGCTTGGTGTGGAGGTCGTCGAACGCCGTCTCCACGGACTTCTCTAGCCTCGCCTGGGAGGCGGCGAAGCTTCGGTCCAGATCGCGAGCTAGTTGGGCCTTCAGAACCTCATAGGTCGCCAAACCCTCCGGCGAGAGGCTCGCCAGGAGCTCCGCGCGCCGTCGTGGTCCATGGAATTGATGGGGAAATTTTTTGGGGAAAGAAGTTCAGATAACCCCCGGGGTTTCATAAAGCGGCTAATCCACCCCCTCAACTCTAAAACCAGTTAAGTAACCCCTGGGGTCTCTAATACCAGACAAATCACCCCCTTGCCTTGATTATAGTGGTTTCTAAAGGCGTTTTTGCTTGTATATGGCGTTGGACGACTGCCACGTCGGCTTGATGTGGTGGGTCTAGTTAACTGCTCCTTCTTCTGTTTCGGTCTCGTCTCCCTTCTTTCCTTCGGCGATGCAGCGACAGTGCAAGACCTGATGATCGGCGTTTGACGGGAGGCGGCACAACGACGAGCAGGTGAGTCCCTAGTTACCAATGACTCCAAGTTGATCAGGGATTGTATGTGAAAGTCTATTTATTTGGAAGATTATATGGCAGCGACGGAGATACAGAGATGGGTTTGAGGCGCTCTGTTATTGTTGTAGGGTGATCGGCGCTTTGTAGAAGACGGCGTGACAAGGAGTAGGTTAGTCCCGAGCTCCCGATGAGGTGAGGCGTTGAGCTTGTAAAACTAGTACTGGTACCACTTGTTCCATCTTATAAGACACATGTACTGCTTTGCGATGTCGGCATGATTGGTTTCAGCTCTTTTAAACGAGTACAAAATCTCATACTAGTTTGATGTTTTTTTGTCATGATATGAGCTGATGTTTATTTTCTTTCTACTTGATGTTTCTGGGAGAGGATAGTAGGCATTAAATTGGAATCATATGAATGTTACTACGAAATGGTCTTACCTCCGGCCGGCTGCAAACGTGGTTGCTGGATTGTACGCGTACGGAAGCTGCCGATAGGAGAGGAGAGAAACTAGGGAACATGGGAGGACGAACTTCAGCTGGCTGCCATGGTGATGAACACGGGAGGAGAGGAACCAGAGAACATGGGAGGACGAGCTTGGGCTAGCGGCCATGGCCATGAAAGTGGGAGGACAAAACTAGGGACTGGGCAGGGGATTAGGAAATTATTGAGCAGGGGTGAAATCGCTTAGCGCCTTCCATCAAGCCAGCGAGGCAGTCGTCCAACGCCACGCAAGCAAAACCACCTGCTGAAACCACTATAATCAGCGCAAGGGGGTGATTTGCCTGGTATTAGAGACCTCAGGGGGTTACTTAACTGGTTTTAAAGCTGAGGGGGTGGATTAGCCGGTTTGTGAAACCTCAGGGGGTTATCTGGACTTCTTTCTTTTTTGGGTGGATTTTTGGTGCAGAATCAAACGGCTCTGATGCCAATTGTGAGGATCACACTACTATTCCTCTTAATTCATCACTGATTCACCAATTACAGCTCTTCTTGTGGCAAGCCTTTCGAGGCCGGCTGCTCTTGGCTGATCAGATTCGTAAGAGAAACGGGCCGGGCTCCTAGTTTTGTGCTCTTTGTGGTGAGGTGGAAGACTCGGATCATATCTTTTTTCACTGTCACCTGGCTAAGCTTATTTGGAGTTGTGTGCGGGACTGGCTTCATGTGTCTTGGGCCCCTGCCTCCTTTGCCGAGTTGCGCAGCCTGGCATCCAACCTTTCCGGTGTTTCTAGACCGATCTTTTGGGTGGGCTTGGGGGCTTTATGCTGGTCTCTGTGGACTACTACGAACAAATTTACTATCGAGCACGTGTTTCCGGCTAAACCGGCTGATTGCTTATTTAAATCGTGTGCTTTCCTGCAGCAGTGGAAATCATTGACTAAGGCCGACGACCAAGAGGCGCTCTCTATGCTGATCAACAAAATCCGGACCACGGCGTCTCAGTTAAGCAGACAAGAGCACGATGCTTGAGGGATTCTTTTGGGCCTGAGTCTTTAGCTTAGTTGGTTCCTTCTATTCCGGCCTGCGTGCCGTGTACTGGCGTGGGAGCCATGTACCATGACTTTATCCTCGTTGTCTTGCCCAGCGTTGGGGCTTGGGTGTGTTTGATACGTTTCGGTGATGCTGTTGCTACCTGCTTTATGGCTTTATTTATAAAATTGGGCGTATGCCTTTCCTCTTAAAAAAATTACAGAAGAATCTCAAGAGAAAGGGGATTAGAGGAAGGAGATGATGAACAGGAGTCAGAGAGCCTCGGCCGAAGCCGCCGGTCCGTTCCAGGCCAAGCCCTCTTGTTCGCGGCATCTTCTGCCATATTTTGCAGCCGCTGCCGAGCAGGCCAAGGTCCAAGAGTAGCCCATGGTCTGGCCCAACAGTGGTGTAGAGGTATGCTGACAACTAGGACCGAGGCGGAGTAGTGTTGTACACCTAGCAGCACGGACGCTGACGCCGCGTGGGCTGCACTAGTTTGAAGCGAGGCTGAAGAGGGTGAGCTAGGAGCTGGACGGGAGCCCTCGGTGTCCGTGGGTCGCTCGTGGAGAGAGCGCTAGTGTGGCAGACGACGTTCGTCGCTCCATGGCAATCCAGCTCGGCCCGAAGGTGTTGTATTTGTACACCCGCTGCAGACACCCCTGGCTGCGCAATGGCCGGCAAATTAATCGTGGTGAATCGAAGATATCAACTTGCCACTCCTATGTGGCTATGTCGACCCCCGCAGAGCTACACATGTATCCACCCCCATTACCTTCCCCCAAAAATGCTCGTCCCTTGCAACTAAAATCCGCCTGCCGGCATGCCTGGTGTATCACACAACCAAAATTGACCCCCCGCTGCCCCTCTCCCCCGCGGAATCGACACTACCCAATCACAGAACCTTCCCCGGGGCGTCCCCAAGAGAATCGCATGAAGAAAAATGAGGTAGACGACGCTCACCACTGATTTTGATCGGAGAACCCCTTCCTGCTTGCCGGAATAAGCGCATCGTCGTCGGCGACCGTTACCCTTCTCCACCCTGCTTTGAAGCAGAGAGATGAGGAAGAGAAGCTCTGCAGCCGCGCGCGTGGGGTCCACCCCCGCGCCTCCCAAACTCCGGCGTTTCCGCCGTGGTGGCGACGAATTTGGGTGACAGTGGAACTGCACAGCACCGCCCACTCCGCCCTCTCGATCCCAACTGCGTGGAAAAGAGTTCTATGAGACCAGGTCTCACGGGTTAGCAGGTGAGACCCATCCTGATGGATGACACGTAGCATTCACAAATTGTAAAGCATCTACCCCGCCCCCACCTGAAATCAGCGTGGAGAGATTAGATCCGACGGGGGTCGAGGGTGTGTGGATGGAACAACAAGAGAGATAAACGTGGGGCCCTCCACCGTTGTATATCCGTTCGGCGGTTTTCACCCACGATTTGGTCCGACAAGATAACACCTGGCGATCGGGATCTTCAGCGTGATTAGATCCGACGGTGGTCGAGGGTGTGTGCTCGGAAACGTGAATTAGTGCAGCTGCATTTTTTAGAATTTGGGATAAATTAAATGACGTGTCATGTTTGAAAATGACGAAAATCCGGGAGATGTAAAACAAGATGATTAGTTCCTGGGCATATACAACTAGGGAAGTGTGCCCAGCTCATTTGATTACGGATGCGAATTTAGACTCCTATTTATGCTGTAGGGGTCACCTCTAATGTTTTCGAAAAAGATGTATACAACTAGGCAGCTAGTTAGCAACAGACTAATAACCACACTCCATACCCATAAAAAGTTGTACAGTTTTCCAGTATCAAACGCATGCACTGTCATCAGTTCAACCGCCACATTCTACATAACCGTTTTTTTTCAGTATCAAACGCATGCACTGTTATTATAAGGAACGTAATCAGAATGAAATAACAATGCATGCCTATTAAGCTTTATAGCCTTTTCACAGTACTTCTCTAGACATGTATCCATTTTTTATATTATAAAATCATCATTATTGGACCAGTTAGCTGCACCGTGAGATTGTCAAAACCTACCCATGAGACCAAGTCCTGTTCCTCACGAGGCCGATTGCTATCGAGCGCCCTTCGTCCTGTAATTAGCTCGAGGAACACCACACCAAAACTATAGATGTCAGACTTAACCGTTAGCTGTCCAGTCGCGGCGTACTCAGGAGCACAATAGCCATAAGTCCCCATGACACGGGTTGTCACACGAGTCTTATCACCCACAGGACCAAGTTTAGCAAGTCCAAAGTCGGACAACTTCGCATGATACCCTTCAGAAAAAAGAATGTTTGATGGCTTAATATCTTGGTAAATAACTGGTGGATTTGCCTTATCATGTACTCCCTCCGTTCCAAAATAGATGACTAGTTAGTACAAAGTTGAGTCATCTATTTTGAAACGGAAGGAGTAGGTATATTCGAAACCAGCAGCTGTGCCAGCAGCTATCTTCATCCGTGTTGTCCAATCTAGAGGTTCTTTATTGGGTGAAAGGTCTATTTAAAGCATCAACAGTAATTTATTAATGGGGTATCCAGTATAGGGCACATTCATGTGTAACTCTAATAGATGGAAGTAAGAAAATGGTAAATTATCGCAGAAAATATCTTAGGTTTCAAGGTCAGTGACATGTCAAGGAGCATGTTAATTCTTCACTTATTGATGCATGTGATATAATAATACTAGAAAGGAACACGAAGTTAGATAAAAGAGCCACTGTTAAAGAACATTTATCTATTCAACAAATTGATTATGATTAAAATCTGAGTTTTCTCAAGGGTGACCAATCCATCATTGAAATATTACCCCCTCGATGGATTCTGTTTAGGGTAATCCCATCACTAGATTATTAGATAGCTAGGCTCATTATTTGATACGTCATCAGAGCATCCCATTCTAGCTTAAGCTTTTGATCAAATATAGCAAGTAATGAAACAGGACAACCTAGATCAGATTTAAATGGGACCTACCGAACAAAGAAGATGATGCCAAGAATACCCCCCCCCCCCCCCCCCCCTCACAAACGTAAAGCAATAAATACTTAATTAAATCAACTGACAAGAACTGATTGTTAGTGTCATCCTGGATCCATAAAAGCAACTTGTTAATAGGATTGGTAAATATTTTTTGTGGTGTAAGTATTCCATATCAGGAAATAACACAACACGACACAACCACAAATTGGCCTCAAGTTCTGTAGCCATTCTAGAATCTACTCCCTCCGTCCCATAATATAAAAATGTTTTTGACACTACACTGGGAGTAGATTACTATGCGTTTCTTTGTTTTGGTTACTCTGGAAAGAGTTTTCTAGTTTTGGGACTCATAAATTTCTCATCTCTTCGCTCTTTCAGGTTACTTACTACGCGCTGTGCCCCGATACTGATATGCTTACTTCTGCAGCCACTGATTTCTTCATGCAGCTTGGAACAAGTGTCTATAACGTTGCTTCTTCAGTTTTTCTTTGGTTCTCAGTTGTGATGCACAATTATTACTTAGACCTAACAAGGATTTGGTGGTGATGAGATAATTCCCACCCACTTCGATTTGTGCTGTTTTTATTTAATGTTTGCATCCCTTCATCTGGTTGCAAGTCAGTGCCGAGAAAATATATTCAATTGAAAAACATAGAGAAATTTTAAAAATAAATATGGAAAATAACCACCTGGATTTCAGAACTCTCAACTCTCCAACCAGCCCAAGTCGAGGATTGAGCACAGTTGTGGCTTATGAGAAGTTGCACACGTATGCAAGGATGGTCCTAGATTGCTTGGCTAAGATTGATAATTTAACATTTTGTATTTAAACGCAATCCAACCCAGTGGATAGTCCCACATTGCCTGGTCAGGGGATGTGAACTTAACATGTGAGATCCACATGCAATTAAACCCACAAGTTAAATGTTAGTACAACTTATATTTATGGCAAGGTTGAACGATAGCGTGCATGGATCCATACATGTCCCATGCAAACACGGGTCACTCCCAAACTTGCACCAAATAAAAAGTACAAGTTCCAACAGATGAAGTAGGGGCTATATGTTGGAAAATGCACATGAGCTCCTGGGTGCTCCACCTGCCTATATGAATATCAAATTCAAAAAACAATACCAGGAAAACAAATAAAAACTGGAATCTTGGGATATCAAATCCGGGTGCCCAATCAACTCCCGTGTGAAGTTCCGTGAAAAAATACCAAAACATGTATCTATAACGAAGAAAATACAGCCTGACATATGATCCACCAAAACAATTTCTTCTTTGTACATAGGATTTTTTTTTTACTGAGAGTGCCACGAATGCCATTTTTATGCAGAACTTCGCACCGGAGTAGATTGGGCACCCAGGTTCGATATCCCAAAATCCCAGTTTTTTTATTTTCCCAGTATTTTCTTGAATTTGATGTTCATATAGGGGGTGGAGCACCCAGGAGCCAAAAATCCATGTCCCTGTATGTTCCATTATATTCTACCGTTATGCAGTATTAATGTGGACTATAAACCATTCGACCGCAAAATTTCGATCAGAAGTGAGAAACGAAGAAAAACAAATACGTATAGAAGTGATAAAAGGGAACAAGGGCAGAAGGCTAATAATCTACATATATATTGAAGTCCATTCAATTCAAAGTCTAATTTGGCCTATGGACCATTATTTACCCAACAAACGCCAAAGAGATATGATGCATATAGCAGATTATTAACACTTCAGGCCTTACAAAAATTGCTTCGAGACAACACAACTGGATCGGATCCTCCATCTCATCATCTCAATCAAAATACGTGACGAATGCGCACAGCCAGAGTGAACTTGAACCTCCAGAGGCTTCCAGCTAGAAATAACATATGCACATGGTGAAAATTACAAAGAGGCTGGTATCTGGATCTTTTCCCGCAGCTGCTGAGCTACAGCATCAATGAATTCCTCGGTGCTCAGATAATGCTCCCTTGTTACCCTAGCAACAACAATACAGAGAAAAAACAGAATGACATGTTAATGTGCAACACCAGGAAAGAAGCACAACAGGCCAAGCAGAAGCAACAAACAGTGACAGCAAGATATTTGAGACACTGCCACAAATAAATGTGATTTCTTGCATTTGAAGTCAGATTGGCCTGTTGACATAGTACTCCCTCCGTCCAGAAATACTTGTCGGAGAAATGCATAAAAATGAATGTATCTAAAACTAAAATACATCTAGATACATCCATTCCTCCGACGAGTATTTCCGGCGGAGGGAGTAAATACCAGACAACTCAGAAAGACCATGATGCAATATACTCCCTCGTTCATTTTTATTTTTATTTTTTATGAGTCAATTTCTTGAAACTATGCTTTTTGATAAAGTAGCAAAGAACAACGATCTAGCTTATTAGTACTCCCTCTGTTCACAAATATAAGATGTTTTCGATATTTCAATATGGACTACATACAGACTGAAAGGAGTGAACAAACACACTAAAACGTGTCTATATACATCTGATTCAAAAAAAAAGTTAGAACATCTTATATTTGTGAGTGGAGGAAATAGTACCTAAAACTAAACCACATTTGTGTCTTGGTTCTAGAAAACCACATTTTAGGATTCAATGGAATTATCAGGTGTGGCTAGGCCTACCCATCAGGGCTAAATCCATGAACAGGCCTGTTATGAAGTTCCACTAGTGCCGTTCATAATTGTGTGCGTGATGAGCTGGCTGTGCTATCAATTTCATTCCATCGTAAATAGTGTGGTTCTTCCGGAAGAGTAGCGAGAAGCTGGTTTTAGGAAACTTCTCACAAGATTTAGTACTTTGAAAAGAACTGTACAACAACAACAAAGCCTTTAGTCCCAAACAAGTTGGGGTAGGCTAGAGGTGAAACCCATAAGATCTCGCCTTTGAAAAGAACTGTAGGTTTAAGAAATTTCTATAATCTTATTGAAAATTGTAAGGTGTGGATTCATAGTTAATATTATTTCCTGCCTTTTGGCAATTGTTTATTTCATCCTTTTCTTGAGCATTTATGCATGACAAACGTCACATATTATTCTCGCTCATCTCTCCAAAGCACTAAATATAAGGGTAATTTAGTCAGCTGTTTACTTTATGGAGGGTACTGTGACTAAATTATCCTGCAACAAAGTGCTTTGAAAAGAATCAGAGAGAACAATTTGTGTGGTTAAACATGCATAAATACTTCAGAAAAAAAGAATAAAATAAGGAAGGGCAAAAAAGAGAAAATAGCACTAAATGATGCATGCACCCCTTATAATTTTGAACAAGATTGCAAACAAAAAAACTTACAAACGAATGGGGAGAGTACAAAACAAAAGACTAAAGGTTTCAGGAACATTCACCAAGATTTAAAAAATAAGTTGAGAGAGGGGAGCAATTTTATTTTTGATGAACTGTCATTTCTTGCAAATTCGGAACTGGGAATAAACACTGTAATCCGCCCCACCCACTCTCATGAGCTAGTGAAAGTGCTACTGTCGACTCCAGCATCCTGCAGCAGCTTCACCCACGTCGGCCAATCCCGGCGATCTCACTATACGCCGATGATGTGATGCTATTCTGCCACGCCACGCCGGGAGACATGGCCGCTGTCAAGGGTATCTTGACCCTGTTTGGCAAAGCGAGCGGGCCGCAGGTGAACTACGGCAAAAGTTCAGCCACCATCTTGCCCGGCGACCCCGAGGCGGACGCGGTGATCGCCCAGCTTGGGTGCCCGGCAGTACAACTTCCTGTCACCTACCTGGGTATCCCCCTGACGACGCGTTGTCCCACCGCCGCCCAGCTACAGCCCTCAGTGGCTGCCAAGCTACCCGCTTGGAAGGCATGGCTAAAGAACAAAGCCAGGCGCCTACGGCGGGCATTGCTACATTAAGGGTGTGTTTGGTTCGGGAACGAAGTGTAATGGAATGTCATGGTTCCGTTCCACTAGAATGGGTCGGTTCCGTCCTTATGTTTGATAGCGCCAATTTGAAGGAATGGAATGGTTACATTCTAGTGTTCAGTTTGAGACATGTGGAATGAAATGGATTTATTCATCTCACCATAAATTGGATTGAATTTCAGTCAAACAAAAGCAGATAAATATTGTTGTTGAATCGAAGGCTTGAGCACGCTCTGTCAAAAACAAATCATAGAGAAACAGAAAGAAAAAGAACCGGACTGAAACACAAGATCAACAACAGCCACCCAAATACCAAAGTCTGAATCTGAACTAATTGCTACAAGAAAAAATTGCAGCTTGCTAGTCTAGTCTTGCTCGTAGACTTGCTCCTCCGGTCCACAATATCTACAACAGCCACCCAAATACCAAAATCTGGATCAACAGCAGCCACCCAAATTCAGCCATGCTCCTCCGGTTCTTTTTCAGCCATGTAGCCGACGGCGGGGTGAAGTGCACTTGCTCCTCCAGTTCTCTTTCCGGCACCGATGCCGTCCAGCCACTCGAGCTCGGCAGCCACGTACGCACAGAGTGCTCGCCTCCTTCCACCAGATCCTTGGGGTTCGAGGAGGAGAGACAAGGGGCAGGAAACGCCGACGAGGCTGCAGTTTCGACAGGGGCAGAAGATGGTGCCGCTGAGGAGGGGAAGGTGCTACGGCCGCCGGCCGCCGGTATGGCCATCAAGGGAGAGAGGAGAGCAGAGGTCGTGGGTGGCTGGGGCGCGGGGTGGATGAGTGGTGGAGGAAGGGGAAAGAGTCGCCAGTGAGGCGTTCCGCGTGGTCCGGCCGATTTGGAGGAACGCCCAGGTTCGGTATAATCAGGGAATATGCCGTTCCGTGGAATCGGTGGGTTCCGGTTCCTTCGGCGATCTAAACACGAGAACGGGCTCTGGGAATGGAACCGACCCATGCCCTTCCGGTGCGTGACAGGAACCAAACACACCCTAACGGGCGCCATGTGTGCCGCCCCATCAAGTACGGCGGCCCGGGCGTGCGCGATCTGGAGCGCGCCGGGCTCGCGCTGCGGCTGCGATGGCTTTTGTTCGCCCGTGTTGTCACGGACCGTGCATGGCAAGGACTCGGCCTGCAATTCTCCCCTGAGGAGCGCACACTGTTCTTCACCTCCACGACCATGGCAATTTGGAATGGCTTGACAGCCCTGTTTTGGGAGGACCGCTGGCTTAGCGGGCAGTCAGTCCGAGAGCTCGCACTGCTGCTCTACCACTGCATCCCTAAACAGCGACGAAATTCGAGAACGGTGGCGGAAGGGTCTATCGCATGCCGATCCAGGCACCAGATCAGGAGCCCACTGTCACGGCATGGTGTCTGCGAGCGAATGAGCACACGCCGACGACACATCGCAAGGCCCTCAGGTCCATCGCCTTGCTCGTTCCATGAATGATCTGGAAACACAGGAACCCATGTGTCTTTGACAATGCGACGCCCTCGATCGATTTGTTCGTAGATAGGATCAAAGATGAGGCCCGCTGTTGGGCCAACGCCGGAGCTCAGGGGCTTAGGGTTGTTCTGCCCACATCCTGGGACATCCACTGATAGGCCACTGGCATTGTAAAACTCACCTCCTAGGAGGCTTGCTCTCTTTCTTTTCAATGAAATGAAACGCAAAGGTCCTTTGCGTTTTCTCGAAAAAAGAAAGTGCTACTGTAAGCAGTTAAAATTCTGGTACCTATAAGGATATTTGGTCCATTGGAACAGCAACGAATTTTCTGTTTACCTTGGTCACTAATTATCCTCAATAAAATGCTACCGTAGTTTTTTTTAGCTGTTTCATTGTTTTATTATTGTCAGTTTGAGATAATATATTGTTGCTTCAACAACAACAACAACAAAGCCTTTAGTCCCAAACAAGTTGGGGTAGGCTAGAGGTGAAACCCATAAGATCTCGCAACCAACTCATGGCTCTGGCACATGGATAGCAAGCTTCCACGTACCCCTGTCCATAGCTACCTCTTTGGTGATACTCCAATCCTTCAGGTCTCTCTTAACGGACTCCTCCCATGTCAAATTCGGTCTACCCCGCCCTCTCTTGACATTCTCCGCACGCTTTAGCCGTCCGCTATGCACTGGAGCTTCTGGAGGCCTGCGCTGAATATGCCCAAACCATCTCAGACGATGTTGGACAAGCTTCTCTTCAATTGGTGCTACCCCAACTCTATCTCGTATATCATCATTCCGGACTCGATCCTTCCTCGTGTGGCCACACATCCATCTCAACATACGCATCTCCACCACACCTAACTGTTGAACATGTCGCCTTTTAGTCGACTAACACTCAACGCCATACAACATTGCGGGTCGAACCGCCGTCCTGTAGAACTTGCCTTTTAGCTTTTGTGGCACTCTCTTGTCACAGAGAATGCCATAAGCTTGGCGCCACTTCATCCATCCGGCTTTGATTCGATGGTTCAAATCTTCATCAATACCCCCATCCTCCTGCAGCATTGACCCCCAATACCGAAAGGTGTCCTGACGAGGTACCACCTGGCCATCAAGGCTAACCTCCTCCTCCTCACACCTAGTAGTACTGAAACCGCACATCATGTACTCGGTTTTAGTTCTACTAAGCCTAAACCCTTTCGATTCCAAGGTTTGTCTCCATAACTCTAACTTCCTATTTACCCCCGTCCGACTATCGTCAACTAGCACCACATCATCCGCAAAGAGCATACACCATGGGATATCTCCTAGGATATCCCTTGTGACCTCATCCATCACCAATGCAAAAAGATAAGGGCTCAAAGCTGACCCCTGATGCAGTCCTATCTTAATCGGGAAGTCATCGCTGTCGACATCACTTGTTCGAACACTTGTCACAACATTATCGTACATGTCCTTGATGAGGGTAATGTACTTTGCTGGAACTTTATGTTTCTCCAAGGCCCACCACATGACATTCCGCGGTATCTTATCATAGGCCTTCTCCAAGTCAATGAACACCACATGCAAGTCCTTCTTTTGCTCCCTATATCTCTCCATAAGTTGTCCTACCAAGAAAATGGCTTCCATGGTCGACCTCCCAGGCATGAAACCAAACTGATTTTTGGTCACGCTTGTCATTCTTCTTAAGCGGTGCTCAATGACTCTCCCATAGCTTCATTGTATGGCTCATCAGCTTAATTCCACGGTAATTAGTACAACTCTGAACATCACCCTTGTTCTTGAAGATTGGTACTAATATACTCCGTCTCCATTCTTCTGGCATCTTGTTTGCCCGAAAAATGAGGTTGAAAAGCTTGGTTAGCCATACTATCGCTATGTCCCCGAGACCTTTCCACACCTCAATGGGGATACAATCAGGGCCCATCGCCTTGCCTCCTTTCATCCATTTTAAAGCCTCCTTGACCTCAGACTCCTGGATTCGCCACACAAAACGCATGCTGGTCTCATCAAAGGAGTCGTCCAGTTCAATGGTAGAACTCTCATTCTCCCCATTGAACAGCTTGTCGAAGTACTCCCGCCATCTATGCTTAATCTCCTCATCCTTCACCAAGAGTTGGCCTGCTCCGTCCTTGATGGCCAATATCCCTCGTCTTCCTCTCTCGGATCTTGGCCATCTTATAGATGTCCCTTTCGCCTTCCTTCGTGCCTAACCGTTGGTAGAGGTCCTCATATACCCGACCCCTTGCTTCACCAGCAGCTTGCTTTGCGGCCTTCTTCGCCATCTTGTACTTCTCTATGTTGTCTGCACTCCTATCCAGGTATAGGCGTCTGAAGCAATCTTTCTTCTCTTTAATCGCCTTCTCGACATCATCATTCCACCACCAGGTATCCTTATCTTCACATCTCCTTCCCCTGGACACTCCAAACTCCTCCGAGGCCACTTTACGAATGCAAGTCGCCATCTTCCTCCACACATTGTCCGCACCCCCTCCTTCCTCCCAAGGGCCCTCCTTAATGACCCTCTCCTTGAACGCCTGAGCTACCTCCCCCTTGAGCTTCCACCACTTCGTTCTAGCGACTTTGGCACGCTTATCCCGCTGGACACGAATCCGAAAGCGTAAGTCAACAACCACCAGCTTATGCTGGGGTACAACACTCTCTCCAGGTATCACCTTACAGTCTAGGCACGCACGCCTATCTTCTCTTCTCGAGAGGATGAAATCAATCTGGCTAGAGTGTTGGCCACTACTAAAAGTCACCAGATGTGATTCTCTCTTTCTAAAGAGGGTATTAGCTACAATCATGTTGTAGGCTAGAGCAAAGCTTAAGACATCTTCTCCTTCTTGATTCCTGCTGCCATAGCCAAAGCCCCCATGCGCCCCTTCAAAACCTGTGTTAGATGTACCCACGTGGCCATTGAGGTCTCCTCCTATGAAGAGCTTCTCACCAATCGGTACACTCCTAACCATGTCTTCCAGGCCTTCCCAGAACTCCCTCTTGGTGTTCTCATTGTGGCCTACTTGCGGGGCATACGCGCTGATAACATTGAGAACCAAGTCCTCAACTACCAGCTTGACCAGGATAATCCGGTCCCCACATCTCTTGACATCTACCACTCCATACTTGAGGCTCTTGTTGATCAAGATGCCTACGCCATTTCTGTTTGTAGCCGTCCCCCTGTACCACAGCTTGAAGCCGGTATCCTCCACCTCCTTCGCCTTCTGTCCTCTCCATTTGGTTTCTTGGACGCAAAGGATATCAACACCTCTCCTCACCGCTGCATCAACTAGCTCCCGAAGCTTCCCTGTCAGAGACCCTACGTTCCAGCTACCTAAGCGAATCCTCCTAGGCTCGGCTAGCTTCCTTACCCTTCGCATTCGTCGAGTCAAATGCGAAGACCCTTGCTCATTTTCCACTACATCCGGGCGCCGATGTAGCGCGCCACTAAGGATGCGACGACCCGATCCTCGCTCACTTGCCACCATATCCGGATCAAGATACGGCGCGCCACCTGGGGGGTGACGGCCCGGCCCTTGCCCATTTTCCACCACACCCGGGTTCCGATGTGGCGCCAATAATAAAATCTCACTGACACCAAAGTTTCTGAAACACCACAAAAACCAAAAACATATACATAAATCAGCTTACTTGGTGCCATGGCTAAGAAGTGCAAGATCCTTTGTCATTTTCCCAGATTCCACTGTTTCAACACATGCAGATTCAAGCTTCTGTGTGAAATCCAGCAGCCTATCATTATTATCCAGCTTTGCTCTAAACAGAGAAACAAGTGGTTAGTACATAGGCAGGGAAGAATGTGAAAACAGTTGAGCTGATTATAAACAAAAGCAGAAGAAGATTCTGATAGATCTTCTAATTCAAGGGTAAATTTTCATCGTCAACACTAGTGTGATTACCTATGCTCTAGCCCACGAGTCCAAGCAAATATAGAAGCTATGCTATTGGTACTCGTCTCCTGTCCCTTCTCATGTAACCTGAAATGTCTAGTGACAGTCCCATGAGCAGCCTCTGCCTCTAATGTCTTCCCATCAGAAGATAACTGTAGAAGAGGTGTTGTTTAGTTAGTGATCAAATACAATAACATAAATTCCACAGAAAAGCAAAAGGAATAGCATGACTTACCAGAACAGATGACATCAAACCCAGAGAACCAAAACCTGAAACAAGAATTCATCAACAAAAATAGATTGAATATAAAACATGAATGGCAGGACAAATTCATAGTATTAAGCAAGCGTGTTGGCTAACATCATCATGCAGCTTCAGAAAATCTAGAACTCCTTAATTACAGTGTGTTGCAAGATCAGGAAGAAAACAATGCAAACCTTGGGCAAGGAAGTCACTTTGAACATCTCCATCATAGTTTTTACATGCCCAGACATATCCACCCTCGCTTTTCACAGCATATGCCACCATGTCATCAATCAACCGGTGCTCATACCTGCATAAATCATGTAAGATCGAATGTAATTTTTTGCAGAACTTTACTGATCCAAATCTGGTATAAATTAGCACTAACCATATTGAGTTTTCCTCAAACTTCTCCTTCCAATTCTCTTCATATACCTCCTGAAAGATGTCCTTGAATCTATGGACATTTCAAATTTGTACATGTCAAGTTGGGGCTGCTGTATGACAATATGATTAACTGCAAGATTATACCTTCGAAACGCCATCAGAGAAACAAAAACAAACCACTTGTACTATATATAAACAAGTCTGCACGTTCAACGGAAATTATAAGGTTAACGAGAGTAGTAAAGATACAGGTTAAGAGAGTAGCCTATCACTCTTCCAGTTTTTTAGAATAATCACTTCACCTACCAATAAGACCTCACCAGAGCACAACAATGAAAACCCATGGCAACTGGATAACTAGTACATTCGCAGTTAAGACTTAAGAGTGCAGCATGAAACAGTGTATATAAGAGCATCGAAGAGACTGGTTGGTAGTCCTTGCAACAAAGAAGTGCTTAATGACTCTGGCACAATAAAAATATATCGTAAATAATGGTCATTCCAGATACCTGCCATCGTATTTTTTTAGTATTGTGTTCTTGGTGCTCAGATAAAGAGGCCATTTCTTGGACAGGGCCATTGCCATTGATGAGTCAGCAAATGCCCTAATAGACTAAAAGAAAGAGCAGAAATTAGCAGAGCTCCCAAGAGAAGAATAGAGTCATGAAATCTAGTTGGCCATCATACCTCATCCACATTATACATTGCTAATGCGACTCCAGGCCCTTTGAAATCATAAACATTTAGCTCCACCGGCTCAGCTCCATCAGGCACTGATTTTCAGTACAAAAGAAAGGAGTAGATGAACAAAGGTACAATAGAAGCTTTGGTATTAATAGAAAAATAATAATTAAGTGACAGGCCAATGGAGCTCACCATAAACCATCTTAAGCTTTCCTGGACCATTAATAATCATATCGGTAGCTCGATACTGGTCTCCAAATGCATGTCTTCCTATGCAAATGGGTTTCTTCCAACCTTCAAAACAAGGTTCCTTCCTTTAATTTGGAAACTTTATTATTTGCTATCATAATCATAATTTCACATATCCGCTCTTACCAGTAAGTATCCGTGGAATATTTTTACACAAGATAGGCTCCCGGAAAACAGTTCCTGTGTGTCATAGAGAAAATGTGAAAGGCAAAGTTAATGGTCGTGATCCAGACTATCACTTATATTCTTGGAAGTATGTTCTATACTTCTTTGTTCAAAGATTATTACTAATACTTTTCATACTTATTGTTCCTTGTGATACCTATGGAAATATCCTGTGGCATTCCATGTTTAGGATGTTACTGTGATATGTATGAACAAATTGAGTTCGATAGTTACTGCAAAAACATCAAGAAGCCTACCAAAATTTTCAAATGTTACTATGAGCAAATTCTTACAATCTACTCCCTCCGTCCCATAATATAAGACCTTATTACATCCGATTCATCCGATTTGCTAAAAAATCAGATGTAGTAAGGTCTTATATTATGGGACGGAGGGAGTAACATACTAACATTTATAGATTGCCTACCAATTTGATTCCATATTATTTCATCGAGTAACTACAACACCAAAGGCAACTCAAAGAGAGAGATCAACAAACCATTTAGGATGTTCCTGATGGTGCCATTTGGGCTCCTCCACATTGACTTGAGCTTGAACTCTTTGACTCTTGTTTCATCTGCATATAGACACAGAAAAAAGAAATATTAATCCAACAAAAAGTGCCCACGTTCTTATAAACTGTTCAGATGCACTCAATCAAACTATTGGCACAACGTATCAAACTTCACGATATATGCTCTTAAGCCCATAAAGAAAGTTAAATAATCGAACAAATACACTTACCTGTGTGTTTACATCTAACGAATGCAGTACTCTAAGTTAGTAACACAAAATGTAACAGGCAAACAATGCAAAACAAAAGGCATAGAAGGTTAAGTTTCACTAAAGGATTCAATTCACCTTACAATAGACAAACAATTAGTCCCATATTTATATATGACGTTCTCTTTGGAAACTTAGTGAATAAGTATTTGATAAAGAAGCCTTAGCATAAGGGACGATCACTCGATCAGCAATTCAGCACCATGAAAAAAAGGTGAAATTATAAGAAATGGTGCAAGCCAAAACAAAAGGCTGGTACCATCTTCATTAACAGACTGGATAATCCAAACAAGTATTTCAAAATTAGATCTCATTTTTGTTGTTCCTCTTGCAATTTATGTCAATAGGTAGTCACTTCCACAGAACACATCTTATTGTGCTTCTAGACACTCAGGTTAGTATCAAACCATATGTGATCAGCATTCTCATAAATATTTTAAGCTCATGTAAGCAAGCTGATTAGCAAGAACAGTACAGGCAAGTATGGATAGGCATGTGCCAGGAGCATGCAGGCATTTGAAGGAATACTTAAAAATAAATGTACAAATTAAGCCATGAAATGCATGCATTTTATCACCCAAAAAGAAAAATTAATATGGGATATCAAAGTTAAAGGACTCTACCAGGAGTAATTGTAGCACACTTAACAGCAACATTATACCTGTTGAGAACAGAGAAAAGAGATTGGTAGAGATGAGAAAAGAATATAAAAACATATTCTTCAAATATGTAAAATATAAAATCCTAGAGCTACACTTTGAATAAGGAAATGCAAATTTATGAAACAGAACTATGATTACCATCACAGTAGAAGAATAAAAAGTTTTAGCCTGGAAATCTATCTGGAAAAGGATATGTTATAACTTACTCTGCTTATCCTCTTAATGAAAATATGTGGTTTTCCAAAAAAAAAGTTGCATATGAAACTGTGCAACCCCAAATCACAAGCTAAAATGGCAGGAAACGAAGAACAAAAGATCCTACACCTTGCTGTGAAGGGGAACCATGAGTGTACGTGACATAGCTATTATGCACAATATTGTCATCCTGGAAAAATTCTTACATACGAAGAAATAGCCTCGTCAAGCTAGTTTGAACTGTGGAATTAGTTGGTTAGGGAAAACTGGGCACATGCAAAGCAGAAGATATCCAATAAATGGATCTCGTTAAGCCGCTTGTTTGAACACGAGTGAGCCAATTCAAGTTTTTAAAACAACTTGGCTGAGACAATCCCGTGGAAAAAGGGACAAGTAAAATCCATCAGGTACTGCCTGGTAGCAAACCAAAGTTTGTCACAGCCACAGGTCATATGAAATTGACGCTATCAAATTAGTTATTCAACTACTGAAAGTGATTCATTTCGTTTCCACAGAGGTCACCATCAATACTTGCAGCTACTAACCTACTACACTAAATCTCCGAAATCTGACACATGAATCCCAAATGCAAAATTCAAATGCTTCATCCAAAATGCTAAGACACTGATAGCTGAGACCAGAAACAGGGAAAGGGGATAAGTATACTTATTACTTCAAAGTAGCCTCGGCACTCTCGACAGTGACCTTATCATCGGTGGCATCCCGGTTGAGCACCCCAAGGTCGAAGTACTTAACATCCAGGTCCAGGTACGGGAAGATAAGCTGCACACAAACCATGATCCACTCGCATCAGGGAACAAACTGAACTAGCACTAACTAGTACGTACAACACTAGTGATAAAAAAAACTGCGAAGATCAAAGCAGAATTCCGCACCTTATCCTTTATCATCTTCCACATTACCCGCGTCATCTCGTCACCTGAAACAAAATAAACACAATCCACTCGCATGTTTACTTGTTTAGTACCGCTGAAGATGGGGGAGGAAGGAGGAGGTGTGACGACGAGGAAACGCACCGTCCATCTCGACGATGGGGTTGTTGACCTTGATTCGGTGCTGCTCGGCCACCGCGGCGGCGGCATAGCAGCGGAGCGAGGCGGCGCGGAACGAGCGGGCGCCATGGGCGGAGAGGCACGCGAGCGAGGAGGGGAGGCGGCCTCGGGCTGGGTTTAGCAGGAGAGCTTTGGTCGCGGCGGAAGCGGAGAGGGGAGCCATGGCGAGAAGGCGGCGGGGCAGGAGCAGGTGGCGCATAATCCCACCACCCGCCTGCGAAATCGAGGGGTGTGGGGGCAGCTCCCGTCGCGCGTGACAGACCCCCGATGTGGGCGCGGCGGCGGCTGGCAGACGAGCGGGGAAGGGGCGACTGGCGCGGCCTTGGTCGAGCCGGACGAGAGAGACGGGCTCCTCGAGCTCAACGGCAGCAGAGTCGAGGGCAAAACTGGCCACCTGGTTCGTGCCAGGCGTGCTGGCCCACTAGCCCGCGTGCCTGGCACGGGCTGGCCATGCCTGGGCTGCGAGGCCAGGCCCACGTGCCGGCCCGGCCCGGCACGGTTAGGAGGTTGGCCGGGCATGTCTATCTGGAGACCCAAGTACCGGGAAAGATCAGAATGTTCCTATAGAGGCTGTCAAAACAATCAATACCAACAAATGATGTTCGTGCACATAGGCATATGGCAAGTTCGAGCGCATGCAGTTTGTGTGGATCACCTGATTCGTGGAGGCATTCCCTTTTGGAATGTACGATGTCAAGATGCACTTGGGTCCTGGTTGATGAAGAACTGGCACAAGCTATGGCAACAATCACAGAGCCGGACGCAAAACAGTGATGTTTTCTCTTATGAGCTCACTATCACATGCCATGTTTGTGAAGCTGGCAGTCACTCTTTGAGCGATATGGGTGTCACGTAGGAAGGCCATTCACGAGGGTATATTTCAAAGCCCGCAGACTATCCATGGATTCATCAACAGATACATTGAGGAACTGAATATGTTGACAGAACCCACGTGCATAACGAACCATCGAATGAGCTCTTCAAATGCCACTAATCAGAGACAGAAGGCGCCACCGGCGGGATATGCAAAAATACATGTTGATGCTGCTTGTCGCAAGGGAGTTGGAGGTACTGCTGTAGCGGTATGCAGAGATGCAGATGGGCTGTACTTGGGCAGTTCGGTACTAGTAATCGGGGGAGTGGATGATCCGGCAAGTTTGGAGACTATAGCTTGCAGGGAAGCTCTTGCGCTGGCACAAGACCTAAACCTGCACCACCTATTGATCGCTTCAGATTCAAAGGGAGTGGTAAGTGCAATCAACATGGGAGCTAGAGGAGAAAACGGTGCAATCATAAGTGAGATTAATAGCTTAGCATCTTCGTTTACGTGTAATTTTTCTTTTGAGGGTCGTGCCGTTACACAGAGGCACATAGTTTAGCCAAGTTTGCTCTCTCGCTGGGGTTGGGCCGCCATGTTTGGTTAGGCCAGCCCCATGATGTGAGATGTATCCCACTTTCTATGGAGTTTGCTGAATAAAACTTGGTGTTAATGCTCAAAAAAAATCTGGAGACCTCTGTACCGAGTGCAGAGGTGCTGCACCATCGTCACATGGCCACAAGTTCAGCATGCTCATTTTGTTCAGCGGAAGATAGTTGGAAGCATCCAGAAATAAGAGATGAATGTTCCTACAAGCTCTCTCAGAGCTCAGGCACTCTCGACCGTCGGGTCGGTTCGCTTGATGGAATTCCGGCCGTCGGATCGAGCCGCTGGATGACCTCGGTCGTCGGATCTAGGATGAGCACTATAGGAATGAATAGTTACTCCCGTTTCGTGCCACCACGCGTAAATAGCCTGCCTCGACGGGAGCATTTTCATCATTTCACTCAGGGGGTATAAAAGGGCCGGCTCCCGTGGAGACAACCATAGCCGGCTCCCCACCCACGCGCCTCCTCTCCTCCTTCCCCGCCGCCGCCCGGCCTCCTCCTTCCACCCCTCCGGCCGGCTCCTCTCCCGCTCGCGCCGCCTCCTCCTCCCCACCAGCGCCTCCCTCTCCTCCTTCCCGCCTTCGCCCGGCCTCCTCCTTCCGCCCCTCCGATCTGGCGTCGCCCAAACCCGAACGCCCCGCCCCGGCCCTGGGTCGTGCGCCGCCTCCGTCGCCGGCAGGAGGGGGCCGCGGCGGCCGCCGCGCAGCCCAACGACCAGGAGCTCCCCGGCGAGCAGCCGTTCCCGTACTAGAAGAAGGTGAGGAATCCACATCTGCTCCTGCTCGACCACGTCCATAGTGCCGGCGCTGCTCCTCCTCAAGGTCAAGGTGGGAACCCATCTTTGGTTCAATTTGCTCTTCCCCTTCTCACTGCTCTTCCCCCCCACAGATGGCCATGAGCTTGGTTTCTTCCTCATGCAGGCAGGCTGGGTAGGCTCCTCGTCGGCATCGGCTTCCCCTGCCTGCCACTCCTCTCCTCTGATGGAGTTGACCTTTGCTGGAACGGACAAGTTTGGATGCCCCCCTGCGCCTTTGGTGGTAATGTATCTGACCTAAGATGATGATTTACCTCTAGCATCTTACTCTAATACCGAGTGGTTAACCTGCTTCCTTTCTCCAAATCTACAATTGCACTATTAGAGGTAGCACTAGCTGATATATGTCATTTTCTGTATAACCCCGAAAGACTGAATCATTGCATACAAATCTTGCTTTGAGCAATAGAAAATCATGATTATGGTCTGTTCTGCATATGTATATAGAGCATGCTACTGATATTTATCACAATAGTTGTACTTATTTCTTTCACTTAATTTTCTTGCCTTGCTAAATTTACGAATTCTGACAAAACTCTCATTGAATGAACGCTCCTTTCGAATGTTCTGCTGTTATTTTCCTGATCCAGCAACATCTCGTTATGTTATGCATATAAACTACATGGTTTCTACAGAAATGCCAAGAAAGAATTTGACACGAATTCTGATTTTAAAGGCAGGGCTCAGCAAGCAGTAGTTCAACTGCAGTTGTTTTTTCAATCCTTGCTGTTTGCTCAATTTATGACTTATGACATGACTTGTCCTGACTACCAAACAATAACTGAATTGTAGAGAGGGGAAGATAGATACCTGGCTGCCTGGAAAAGTATTTTTCAAATTAACCAGAATGAGTTTGACTTGGTGTACAAATGCCTTAATGTGGAACTTCAAGAAAAGGTATTACTACTGTTCCCTGTTTGCCTACCAACAAATATTTGGGGAGAACTCCTGAATTTTTCACATACCACTGGAAGCTAAATTATTCTGGTGGTATGAACTAAGCTGTGGTTTCCCTAGAAAAATAAGCATTTTGTTTTTGTTGCAGTGTGCATTGTGTTTACTTGTTCTGGAACGTTATGTTCAATTACTACTGATAAATATACTGTTAGAACATGTTTTGAAGTGGAATTTCAAAATTTGGCAGTAATGCAATGGGGGTCTGGCTGTGTCTTTCGAAATTGTTGTCGATAACGAGAGGCTTTTACGACAATGGAGGCAGTGACAAGCACTGATAGATATACTGTTAGAACAAGATACATGATTTTGAGTGGCTAATTTGGCAGTAATGCAATGGGGGTCTGGCTGTGTCTTTCGAGTGCGGTGTCGGTAATGAGAGGCCTCTATGACAAAGGAGGCAGTGACAAGCACATATATGCTCTAGCTTTGAGGCACTGAATTGTGTATCTGAACCTACATTAGAGCTTCACATGTGTATGTTCTGAACCTACATTAGAGCTTCACATATCATTATATCGTGAGTCACCAAAAAAATTGCATTGCAAACTTTACGCTTTTCTTTTGACCGTATGACATCTTAATCCTTTTAGGTTGGCATCAAACTTTATGAGTGGCTTTTTGTTATTATGTTGAGCCATGCTTTAATTTCTATTAATTGGTCAATTTTTGATGTCATATTTTCTTTAGATGCATCACTTGCAGTCATCCTTTGATTTCTATTAATTGGTCAATATTTATTCTGGAGTCTACCATGGATTTAAATGCAACTCAGAGATTTAAAGATGTCTTCTTTGGCTGGCATGATTGTGTACCTTTTCCTCACTAGAAGTAATTAACATTACATGATCTGTGCAGAATATGTCTCACCACTTTAGTAGGCAGGTTTATAACAGGAAATAATAGTAGCACTGTTTTAACAAGTGGTTCCTTTGTATGATGCGGGGCGAGGGCGACGAGGGCAGCGCCGGGTTTGACGCCGGACGGGGCGGCGGGGGATGAGGGCGGCACTGTGTTTGACGCCGGGCTTAAGTACCTCGAGGCCGTCAATGGCAACGTGCTTGTGTATCCCAGTTTCATCGCCTATCCTTTCACGGTTAGTGCCTCCCGCTATTTTCACCCGATTTGAGACTTCTTTTGCTTGGATTTTGCAACGGTTGTTTGTACTGACAGAAGAATCACATGACGGGCAGATTTCGCTAGACACGTTCTCTGGCGGGTAGCTGCACACAACCACAGGAGGAGGTGGTGTTGTGGAAGAATACGGCCTGGGCAAAGCCATACTCTTGCATTCAACTGGTAAGATGCTCCCTTCTCTCTCAATCCTTTTGTCGATTATTAAGTTCAAATTTCCATTGTTGTAATTTAAAAGCCTCTGAATCTGACGAGCAATGCTAGGAAAGTGAGTCAATAACCTACTACAGCTAAAAGAACAGAAAAAAATCGTTCGGGGTAAGTGGTTTGATTGCTTGCTTGTGTAAAAAAACATGCGGATGCATATGACTGTTGCCTTTCCTGTGTGCTTGCAGCTGCTGGTAGTAGTAGTGTAGCCAAGTAGTGGAGATGGTTTAAGCAACTGCTCCACACTCCACAAAAATATCTCTTTGGCAACCATCTCTCTCTCTCCAGTGTGTGTGTGTGTGTGTAGATAGTTTCCACAGACCGTTTATATTATTTACTTTGGATAGTTAGTATGTTTAATATTTAGCCAGATCTATCTCTTCCTCGTCATGAGACTAGGAAAGAAAATCAGGTTGAAAGTTGGAGCATGGCTGGACTGCACATGGTGCTGCTACATACTAAACTTACATGTGTTTCCTTCTTCTTTGTGTGACTGTATTTTTAGTTATCAGTATCAGCTAGAGAATATGCATATAGTAGGAAAGAGGGGATCATAGGAGAGGATCATTATTCATTTGCCTCCCAAAGAACATCACATTCTATTAATTCAGTGTCTTTTTTGTGTATTTGGATGCCTAATTTCAGCAGAAGTTGATACCCAGCTTCTTCAGACAAGTACTTGACTGTTCTTTTAGTTCTTCCCACACCCAAGTACAGTCTGAACAAGTAACCGCCTATGCCGTGGCCATCCACCGCGTGGAGGACCTCTTGGGCACTTCCGTCGCATTGTGGGTTGAGCTTTTGCAGCCCGCTGCCTGCTGGATGCTTCTTCCCTTTATCCTTGGTGTGCAAGACATGTTATTTCTAAAAGTGATGCCCACTGATGTGTTTGATACTTCGACTTTGACATGATCTCCCCCTTTTAACCAGTTTAAGGTATTCTAGTGATCTTATCATGTTACCTTTCTTATATGATTCATATCCTTGTGTTCATAAGTGTTCTTATACAGGTATCGAAGAAACTTTATCTTGAGCAAAGAGAGCTTTCTTCCTTATTAGGTCGCTTTAGAGGGTAAGTAAGCTATTCAGGATGGCTCGTTGGTTCCAAGGTTCTATGGTTCATACCTACTGTCTGTAGGAAGGAGATTTTTTTGTTTGATGAAGGTTCTTTATTTACTAGAATAGCAGGGTATTTTAACTTGTAATTCTATGTTATTTGATTAGATAATGGTACTCAGACGAAAGAAATAATTTGTTTAACACCAGAGATGTGTGTGTGTGTGTGTGTGTGTGTGTGTGTGCGCGTGTGTGTGTTCTGATCCATTTTCTACACCTTGAGATACAGATCAGCATGCGTGTGTGCTGCGCTTTGGGGGGGGACAACAAAGGAGGTCGCCTTGAAACTATGAAAGAGCAAGGGAGGCCGGAAGAGTGCATCACTACACTGCTGCTGCCCTATTTCTCCTTACTGCTGCCGACTCGCCTTCGTGCGGCGCTATTTCCATAGGTATAAGAGTTTCAGTAGTTTCAGCTCCTGCAAGTCATCATTTTGGTAATGTGAGAGAGTCAAGAGAAAATTGAAGCATCAAATTAATAATGAAGTGTTTTTTATGATAACTACAACCTTTGTGGTGTTGACTGCCATGTGACGCCGCAGTTTCAGTAGTTTCAGTAGTTCCAATATTAACTTTGCGTACTTCCTTTGTGGTGCTGACTGTCATGTGCCACCGCAGTTGACAATCAGCAGGAAGAGGAGGAAGGAGATACATAGATGAATGAGGAAGAGGAGATCTCGGCCAGTGCACCGCATCTTCCATAGGCTTTTGTGGTAGGAGGATTATATCCCCAACATCCTCCTCCAAGCCTGCAACTACTGCCTTACAGTTTTTACTTTCACGCTTACTACTCAAGTAATAACCACATTATGAAATGGGCGATAATCAGCGACCCTATTTACATCAATGATGATGAAGGTATGGGTGTATATGTGTATATAGAGTACCAGCGTCGTTGTCTCTAATTCCTCTTAATGATGTTGTATTCGACACTGATTGTCTCAAATATTCAGGTAGCCGCCGCTATAAACGCCAACGTGCCAAAAAGACAAGGGTTAGAGCTCTGTGTAGCGAACCATGTCTTTGTGAGAGGACCTTAACAAGAGGTAGCATGCTGGCCTTATGCCATCGTTCGATAGATTTTTCTTTGCATGTTAAATGAACTCTTGCGCCATTGTTCAATAGATTGTTCTTTGCATATTAAACTGAACTCTTACACCATTGCTATCGATATTCTTTTGTGGGTTAGCTGATGCCTTGCAGCGACTGACTTGCTTAGGTGCTACTAATGTTTTTTTGCTTTTGTATACATAGATAGTTATTTCCTCCAGGGAAAATTTTGAACTTGCCGTCACCATGGATCTATGGCCATCTACTTTAGCTGTTATGTGATGATCTGATTTACTTGGCATATTATGAGTTGATGATTTAGATCTGGAAGGAAATGTAACTTTGACATTGTATATTGCAAACTTTATCCTAATAAATATTTATAATCAGGCCTGATCGATTGAGACATGCTTCTAAGACAAGTACAGTAGTAGTTACATTAGCAATATGAATTTATCTTTGACTTGAAACTCTGGATCTTTTCTAAAGATGAATCGAAGGTATTGCAATTTATCTCTGCCTTTTTTCAACGGATGCATGTCCATCCCCTGTTTATCAATTGTGTGTTTCCTTACTTAATCAAGAAACATCTTAATTTCATGGCGGGTTTGTTGAAGAATATTTGAAAATATAAATGCTTCCTTCTTTTGAATAATCTGGTTCCCTTTTGCTAGATCAAGAAACATCTTAATTTCTTAGTCGCTGTTCTCCCTGTCGAGCTTGGCCCTTGCCATCGCTGGGAGCAGACTGGGCTCAAACTTGAATTGCTCTGTTTCGGGATTTAAACCTTCTTTAGTTAGGAAATCACAAATATCTTGCACACATAGAAAGAAACTTGGATGTTCTTGATCACACAAAGGTGTTTTTTTACATGTAGGTGCCTTCTTTTAATCTATGCATTACCCAGGTTTCTGTGCTGTGCAGTTTGGCCCATGAGCTTGCGGATACGTGCTTTCTTGACCTTGCGACACACCGTCCTCTTCCACCGGCCGCCTAACAGGTCCGTCCTTCTTCTTACTCTAGCAGCAGAAACTAAAGCAGCTAGGATTCACCACCGTATTGCCCATTATCTTTATTTTTTCTGCCCCTCTTCCACCAATAATTAACTTGCAATAATGTAGTTCCAATCTTTGTTTTGTATAGTGTTTCGTAATCCTGGTTTGCTTCAATTGATTGATTCAGGTAGATCATGGAGGCTGGTTCTCACATTTCTGTTTGGGGAATTCTTCAATTGAGAAATTGAAATGACTGCTGGTTAGGTAATTAGTTCACTGAAAGGAGTGTCATACCTCATCTCTTCATGCAAATATAGTACATCAAATTGTCTATTTGTTTTGTGTGCTCCTTGGAGATGTTAACTGAACTTCAAAATAAATCAGTTGTGTCGGGTGGTAGGTGCGACATATGCCAACGGGTGGCTTATCATGGTGGGTGTCAGTAAGACGTCGCCGGTGCCTGGAAACGGGATAAGGCGAAGACATGCACGCTGGCGAATCTTACCCAGGTTCAGGGCTCTCCGAGGAGATAACACCCCTAGTCCTGCTCTGCGGGGTCTCCGCATGATCACTAGATCGGAAAGAGTAGCTACAAATGCTCCTAGAGCTGTCGGGTTCAAGGGAGAAGAAGAGCAAGGCTAGCTCTTGCTTCCCTCTCTCTATGTTGTGTGTGTAACTCTAAGAAGCCAACCCTTTGCATGGGTGCCCCGGGGGGTTTAAATAGGCCTACCCCCCGGGGGTACAATTGTAATCCGGCTGGGCGCGGGTCCCAGTCGTCAGTGTCTGTGCTCGCCGGCTTCTCCGCCGGCTGTTGGGGCCCGCCGACTGGTGGGTCCCGCCGGCTGCCGGCCTCTTGGTCGACAGGCCGGCCCCACTGCCTAGGGGTCTTGTCGGCGGCTGCTTACTGTAGCCTCGTCCCTGATGACGAGGGCTTCGTCGAGGTAAGCGTGGCTACAGTGTGCCGCCTCGAGGGCTCTCACTGTAGCCTTACCTCGTCTTGTCTCCTTAATGTGGCACATGCTTCGAGGGAGGGGGTAGCCGGCTTCTGGGGGCCGGCTACGCCCTTGGCCGACTGGGGGAGGCCGGGCCGCCTTCGCGCCTCTCTCTGGCTAAAGGGGCCCGCCACCCGTGGGCCGTACTGGCGTCTGTCGTGGGTGACGTTGAGGCCAGCATGGCTACAGTGCCGAGCCGGAAGGGAGATGGCCGCCCCGTACGGCGTCCTGTGGCCATGCCTGCCTCGGGCTTCGGGGGTAGTGGGCCGCACTGTGGCCACACCCCGTCTTGTCATCGTTATGTGGATGTAGTTTTGGTGGGTGCGGTCTTGGCCGGCTTCTTGGAGTCGGCGCCCTTCTTGGCCGGCTCTGGGGAGTCGGCGTTCTTCATGGCCGGCTCTGGGGAGTCGGCATCCTCTATGGCCGGCTTCCTGGAGTCGGCCATCCCGTGGTTATCTTGGGGGGAGGTTGCTGAGGCTGGGTCGCCTTCTGAGAGTCGGTTTCAGAGGTCGCCGACCGGGGAAGGCGGCCCAATGCTTGAATGCTTGAAGGCTCAAATGGCCTGATAATTTTTGAAGAGCCAGGGGCAGTCGGTTAGGCTACCCGTGGCCATTTACTCCGACAGTAGTCCCCGAAGCTGATTGGGCTTCGAGGTTGGGCAGGAGTCGAGAAGCTCGATCAGCTTCCTATCTTGACAAGCCGGCAGCTGGGAGCCGGCTTTGGTTGGGCGCGCCGTCTTGGCCAAAAAATTTGGAGTCGGAGGGCGGGAGCTCACCAGCGCGTGCACCGGTCCGCGGGCCGGCCACTTGCCGCCTGCGAACCACGTGGCCTCTCTTGGCTAAAAAGCCTGCCAGCCCACGTGCGCGACGGGACGTCGCCGCAGGGCGGGGGCCCGCCACGCCCACGCCCGGGCCCAGGTGTAGATTCTCTGCGGCCCGAAGCCGCCCGCACGTCTCCCTGCGGCGGTTTCGGCATGCTTTTAGGGCGTAATAATCGCGAGGCGTGGGGGGAGTGGGTGCAGTTAATCCCACGTCTCACCCCACGTCCGGCCTCCCCGGCTTCACCTTGCGAAGCTATAAGTAGGGGGAGGGGGAGGGCGGCAGGCCTCGCACGCTCCTCCTCCTTCCACCATCTTCTTCCTCCTGCCCTTTCTTGCAACAGCGCCTCGCCGCCGCGCTCTTCCACCACTCGCTCCTCCGCCGCCGCGCTCGTTCTCGCCAGCCCCACGCCACGATGCAGTATGGCGGGGATTGGGACGGTTCCAACGTCCACAAGGATCACGTCGAATTCCTCCGCAAGACATGGCGGCTGCCCGGCGCGGACAAGGTGGAGGTCCGTCTCGCGCCGGCGAAGGAGATTACGCCGGAGCCGCGGGAGGGCGAGCGGGTAGTCTTTCGCTCGCATTTCTTGCGCGACATCGGCCTGCCCGTGAGCGCCTTCTTCCGCTCTTGGCTCGAGTTCTACCAACTCCAGCCGCACCACCTCCCCCCAAACACAGTGGTGCTGCTGTCCGCCTTCGTCACCTTGTGCGAAGGCTACCTCGGCGTCCTCCCCACCCTCGAGCTCTGGGGGGAGTTCTTCCAGTCCAAGCTGGGCACGCGCATGCAAGGCGTGCCGGCTCAGAGTGGCGCCTTCATCGCGATGCGGAGGGTGGCTGCCGACAACCCCTTCCCCGTCATCACGCTGATCCAGTCGGTGAAGCTATGGCAAAAGTCATACTTCTACGTGAGGAACGTCGCCCCGCAGGGCGACTACGTCAATCTGCCGGCTTACGTAGCCGGCCCACCGGCGGGCAGGCGGCCCCAGTGGTCCTACCGGGCCGTGACGCTGACGCCGGCTGGAAACGCAGCCGTCGCCCGAGTGCGAGCGATGATCCAGTCGGAGGGCTTGTCGGGGCCCGACTCGCTGGCCGCCTTCGTCACGCGCCGGGTACTCCCGCTCCAGAGCCGCCCTCATCTGATCTGTCAGATGAGCGGCCAGCTTGATCCGAGCCGGATGTGTACCAAGGACATGCCGCACGACGAGGTGGCATATATGGTGAACTACCTTGCGAACTGCAAACTCTCCGCAGAGTGGAAGTTCGGCAAGGAGCCATATTGCCGAGCCAATCCGCCGCCTACGGTATGTTCTCCTTGTCTCTTCTTCTTCTCTCAGTTTTGTCGCCGAGTTCCTTTTGGCCGACTCTGACTAGTCGGCTTGCCTCGACAGAGCCCTCTTCTTCGGCCTGCAGCCGGGTCAGACGCGGAGCGCCGATTCGTCCCGGACCGGACGGAGCACGATCTGGAGGACCCCGACATGGGGGCGGCTGCTATGGACAACAACACCGAGCCGGGCGGTGGCCAAGCCGGCGGCGAAGCAGGAAGCTCCGGGCTTGGAGTCAGCTTCGACGACTGGCCGGACGATGACGAGACCGAAGTCGTCCCGCGCCGTCAGCCGGCGTCTGGCCGCGGCGCGGGTTCCTCCGCTGCGCCGCCTGCTCGGGGCGGCGGGCAAAAGCGTCGTGCCGCGCAGGGTTTGTTCGGCAGTCGGTCGAAGAAACCCCGAGGCGGGGCAGCGGCGACTAGGCGGCCGCGAAGGCGGCTTGCTTCCGCAAGGCGGTGAAGCAACCGCAGACGGTGTCGGCGTAAGTTCAAACTCTTTTGTGTACTTTTTTTCTTTTCTCTGGTGGCTCCTGAATCCTTGTCTTTTTCTCCAAACAACCAGAGCTCCATTGTCGCTCGAGCGGGCGGCTGCCGCCTCCGTCGTTGAGTCATCGAGGGGATCTGGGAGCACCACTCGCCGCGTGGACCCCCGTGCCGATCTTCTGGCGGCGACGGAGCGAAACGCGCGGGAGGTGCGGGAGAAGCGGGAGGCGCGGGAGGCGGAGGTGGCGAAGGCGGCCGCCGCCAAGGCGGCGCAGGAGGAGGAGGCGGCGAAGGCGCGCGCTGACGCCGCAGCGAGGGCCCAAGCAGAGGCTGCAGCTGCGGCGACGGCGGAGGGGCCTTGTTGGTCACCCCACAGCGCGTCACAGCGCCTGGGGCCCCGAAGCCCCGGAGCCCCCGCCAGAAGAAGCCGGCGGTGACCAGCCGGGGCTGGAGAGGGATGACGACG